>NC_080426.1:8084529-8417541 GCF_029873635.1 Malania oleifera | reverse complement strand
ATTTATTTAAATGTGATATTAATGTGGTGAATCGGCTAAATATTATTTGCAAATTTTTAACCCCTATTCCCTTGTCCACCCTCCTTTACGGTATCAATAGCCCAATTCACATATAGTACAAGTACTATTGATACAGACATTTGGGAAAATGTGCCAATCGCAAGATATGTAATTCATAATTTGGATTCACTAAAATGATGCTAGACTCACAATCCATAGGATCACATAATGTGACCATGTTGTTATTAGAGGGTTCCAATCTTGATGTGTTCAAATTCGTCTTGCAATCTTTCTCTAATTATTAAACATATATAATATAATGGTTATCTTTGAATAAACCTTGTCACAAATTAATTCACAGGTGAACGTTCCTTTCATACTCTATGTCAATCAACGTTAGTTGTATGCAGGTTCCGGTTCAAGCAACTCAATGTTTTGCTTTGTCCAGTTAGAACATTCATTTGGGAATGTTGTTGAGGGTTTTAATTTTTTATGAGATAGATGGAAGGATGAGATGGAAATTCCATATCACTAAATCTCGTTGTGTGGTTTAGACTTAGTAGAAACTTCTGATTTGATCTTCCAAAAAAACAAACTGTTGAGATGTTATGCCAACTTAACTTGTTCGGTACTTTCCCGCATAAGATTGCGATCATAAAAAGTTATCTATTCGTAAACATAAGCTAGTCACATTTAGTCTTGTAATCATTGTTTGCTCTTATTTTACTGCCGCAAAATTTTACTTTTAACATTTTATATATAAGTCGATGTACCTGCTAAAATTAATAGTCCTTTGGATACCCCAATTTCTAGCATTTAGATCTGGCCAACTCTCTTGACACAATACCACCAATTCTTATATGCTAGAGTTTCATAATTATTATCTAGTAAAGAGTCCATCAACAAGTAGTTACAATAGTTCTTGTTATTTCCATCATTCAGCCCACGATCCTTCTTCTCAAAGAGTAGTTGGTGCGGACATCTGCAAATCCTTCAGTGTAATTTTTTCTTGACCTTTAAGTGTTACGCGCAATAAAAGTTAATATTTTAGAGTCTAGCGTATATATAATTTTTCTAGGTGTATCAATAAATTATAGTAAATATTACCTTATTTTTGTAGATATGGGTGAGTAGGGGGGGGAGGTGGGGCGAAGTAAATTCTAATTAATGAAATAAATTTGACTTTTGCTTCCGTTTCCGTCGCTTCCACCGCTACAAAAAGGGATTGGATGTTACTAACATAAATGGTGTCGTGGGCAAATCATTCCAATCGACGGTTAGAGTAGCCGTTTGGATAACGGACGCTAGATTTACCGAACGAAATAAAGAAAAATAGAAAATGCATCGCTCGCTCCAATTTCACCTGTGCAGCGAGGCCGTTGCTCCCCCCTCTCTTCGTCTCCTCTGTCTGACTTCTCTGTCGCCATTTCCTCCTCAGCGTCTTCTTCTTTCTAAGAATGTAGGTTCTCCATTCGTTTACTGATTTTTCTTCCTCTACTCTTTAATGCCTTGGAACCCTTGTGTCGACACGGTTATTATGCTTGGTCGAGTCCTCAAGACGTTCTTACTATTCTTCTATGTATTAGGTCAATAGAGATCCAATTTTTTCATCGTTACCCCAGGTTCATATGCACGAAGCCCCGTACGGTTTGCGAGGTGAAGTACTTTGTTTGCGGTTGCTGACGTTGATCGATGCGTGAAAGAGCTAATGCCATCATGGTATGTCGCAGTATTTTTAAATCGTGGGAAAAGCTTGAAATTGGGAATATAGTTACTGAATTTAAAATCTTTTTCAAGATGTCGGTATCCAATTGTGTCAAGCAGTTTGAAGGAACTTTAAGAATGATAAAACAAATGGTTTATTGGATCCTTTGAGTGAAGTAAACATAATTGATGATGCCCATTTCGATTCCTCGAGATTGAACCTTGTTGACTGGTTCCAAATTTGAAGAAATGCCGTTAAATAGATACACCCTCTTTGTGACCTCCTCTGCTTTCCCAACTGATCCAATCCAAGTATTGTGTCACATAATGGATCACCTTCAGCGAGAATTGTGTGATGACGTTTATTTTAAGTGATGCATTAACTCATGTCCTATAAGTCAGATTGCCTTATGTGAGGAAGATACGGAGAGGAAAATTTGCAACCTGTTTCAGGAGTCTGCACTTCAATCTGCGGAGAAATCATTCTATGAGGTTCTTGGAGAGAAGTACCCCTCCTTCACCCAAGCACCAACACCCCCTTTTTTGGATCAAAATTTTGAGAGCCAAAACGAAACCAGATGGTAATTATAGAGAATGCAATGATTCTGGCTGGAATGTCATAACAACTTTTGAAGATCCTTGCTGGGATTGCTATTCAGGGAGTACTTCCCCGTGGAACTGGACATCACAATCATCATTCAGCTTGACAAGCAGCGGGGCTAAAATATGTAGATGGGTTTTGTTGATTGTCCAGGAAGTAGACAATGGGTTGCCTGATTGTGAAGCAAATCTACTATGCAATTCAGGAGAGAGATTGAGGAAGCAAGGCAAGGTTTCTCCCGAAAGACAATTGATTTGTTTTGTTAATTTCAGTAGTAGTCAGTTCACTCAGTTTGTTGCCCAATGAGGCCAGAGGAGAAGCTAACGCTGTGGTAGTGGAGGTTGAGAAGCATGGGGATCAGTACTACGCCTTTGATGGGTCAACAGGGAAGAAGCATCCTCTTCGTGGAGGACGGGGATTCAGGAGGTGGAGAGGAGCACCCAAACGTCAGCTTTTTGTACTGAATCAACTGTGAGAACAGAAATGTTTGATATGATGTTATTATTGTCTATTAGAGAAAGGTATGCCTGCACTCCGTTTGGCCTTGCGGGATAGACTCTTAAAAATATGAGTCCAAATGGTCGACTAAAGGGATCGAATGAAGAAGGGACAGAAAATGAAACGAGGAGCAGAGAGGGATATGGTGGATTGAAAACTCTTCTACTCCTCTGTGCAGTAGCAGTCGCAGTTACTGATCGAAAGTGGTCGAATGAGGTTCTGAAACATATCAGAGAACACTCTTCTGCTACTGGAGATGGGATGCAGAGACTGGCCACCTATTTTGCAAATGGCATTGAAGCCACTCTTAACTGGTTCTGGAAGTCAGATTTATGCTAAATTTTTGGCCAGGAAACTAACAGCTGCTGAGATCTTGAAAGCTCACTATCGCTCTTTTTGCAGTGTGCCCATTTTGGAAGGTCACTAATTTCTTCTCAAGCAAGACAATTTTGCATGCAGCTGAGAAAGCAACAAGGCTCCACATTATTGATTTTGGAATTTTCCTATGGTTTCCAGTGGCCTTCCTTCATAGAACAGCTCTCAGCTAGAGTGGGTGTGCCTCCAAAGTTACGGTATTACCGGGATTGATCTTCCACTACCGGGTTTTCAAAGCAACAGAAATGATTGAGGAGACAGGGCGTGCTTAGCAAATTATGCAGAGAGTTTTAATGTTCCGTTTGATTCAATGCTATAATACGAAAAAATGGAAATGTTCAAATGGGATGATATCAAGATTGACATGGATGAGTGCTCGTGGTGAACTGGATGTTTTCCATGTAGAAGCCTCAGATGAGACTGTTATGTTTAAGAGCCCAAAGGGATATGGTTCTTACCTAATAAGGAAGATGAATCCAGATGTATTTTACATGGTGTTTTTAAATGGTACCATGTGCTCCCTACTTTCTCAAGCGATTTCGAGAGGCTGTCTTCCACTATTCTTCTGTGTTGATATGTATGAAAGTACTGTGCCCCGGGAGATTCCAGAGAGGATGCTGATTGAAAGGGATATAGTTGGGATAGAGGCAATGAATCATTGCATGTGAGGGCTTTGAGAGGATTGCAAGGCCATAACATATAAGCAGTGCAAATTCGAAATCATTAGAGCTGGGTTTAGCAGCTCCCTTGGAACCAAGGGAGAAATTAGGGTAGCAAAGACTTTGTGCTTCAGGTTACCACAAGGATTTTTTATTTGAAGTAGATGGCAGTGGTTGCTGCAAGGATGGAAGGGTCGAATTCATAGCGCTCTGTCTGTTTGGAAGCCTCTTAATTAATCTAAGTACATGTTCATTGCTACTTGTGGTAGGGTAAGATCATGGTTTCCTCATGGCGGATTTTCCTCCTACTTTGTGTATAGAGTTATCATAGACTTGCTCTCTGATGCAATATGGTTCTGCGTTCTCTCTCTCTCTCTCTCTCCTCTCTCTTGCGAGCGAGCGCGCGCCGCACACACATGTGACCTTTGTACACATTTTGAACTTGATTTCTGTAATTATTTCTGCGACTTCTCATTCAATTGAGTAGTGGGAGCAAGGAGGTTCCGCTGCTGTTGTGGTTCCTCTTGTCATAATTCTGTGAAAAACCATGTTTTTTTCATGTACAAGAGGCTATGACAATCATGGATCTGTTGGAAGAAGATGATTGCTTTATGTAATTGCGTTAAGGATACTTTGTTCTGTGATGGAAAATAATGATATGGGTTAAAATGGGCATAATGCAAGACACCTGCTTGTGTTTAACCAGTGAGTAATTTTTATAGCCCTATGAAATTTACAGTTTATGTTGCTTTTCGAGGCTATAGCTAGCACTGTTGCATGGGATTAGTATTTAAGGTGATGACAGACTAGTAACCACAGTTATTATTTCCTTTTTATTTTATTATTTTTTTTTAATGTTTTGCTGGGTAGGTGCTCCTTGCATCTTTGACAAAAATGTTTGAGGTTTTTGCAACACGTGCATCTAATATATTAATATATAGCTTTTCAGAATTTTTTTTTTTTTTTTTTTTTTTGCTTATTTAGTGGGGGCGCTCGTTTTATAATGACATTTCAAAGGGTTTTTTTTTTTTTTTTCTAATTTAAATTATTTTAATTAAAATTATTTGAGAGAAGCTGAGGTGGAACTTTATTTTGAGAATTGATGCACACAAAAAATTGCTGAATGGTTGAGCGTTTTTGTTCTGGGCGAGGGGCATGGCCCGCTGACGTGTGGCCTCAAAAAACGTTATCCCAAGTAGCGTTTTTTGCTCGCTTAAATCATTTCATCCTCCTTCTTTGTCTGTAATTCTCAAACGAGGCCGAGAGAGGAGAGAGCCGAGAGGGGGTGGGGGCACCGTCTGACGAGGAACATAGCTTGCAAGTAAACGTTGGGTTCGGATTGCACAATCCGAACGTTGGGGAGGTAGTATGTAACGAACGGAAATTAGGTATGTTTTCCTATATGAAGTTGTTTAAACGAAGTTGTTATTGTTTGCAATTTGAGCGAAATTCCGAAATTTGAGTTGAAATTTGTATTAGTTTGTAGTGGATTTGGTATTTTATATCTTTAAATTTTGTTATATTGAAATCAATTTGGTGACTAGAAGCATCCTTGTGGAACTCCCAAATTCAGGTTAGGTTTTTTTTTTTTTTTTTCATGTCCGAATATTTCATGTGTAATTGATGAATGCATTTTAAATTTATTTGAATAAATGATGAATGCATATGAGATTTTGTGTTTGATATAAATGGAACTATATTATATCATGTTTTTTTTGATGAATTCTAAATTTCTTTTTCATATATTGTTTGATTAAATAAATGAATGTATATATGAGAATAAATTTGTCACTGTTCATTGATATGTTGTTACTTTTCCTTACTTTGATTCTTTGAAGATCGCAGTTATTTTGGAAAGCAATGATTATAATTATTAATGTTTTTAGGCGAACAACTTGTGCTATAAGTCAATGGTTAGAATTTAATATGTAGAGACCTAGAAGGGGAATAGATTAAGCTAGCAATTTTTATGAATTTACTGGTTTAAATGGAAAATATATGTGTTTATAAATGTATATGATTATCAGGGGAGTTTTAAAAGAAAAGGTCAACCATTTGAATTTTGATTTTGAGCCTAGGGATGTATAGATATTATTTATGAAAATGAAATGTGGAAAGTAATGAATTTTCTAGATAATTGTGAAGGATATTAAATGTGTATTTTCAATAATCTGAACGATGAACATGAGTTGGCTTTTTTTATTTTAAATGATATGATTATGTGTATTATTTAAATCGTGTGACATGAGTAAAATATAAATACTGTGATGAATTATGATATATTTATGAGCTGTTGGGAATACTGAAATGTGATAAGAATATGTACTACATGTGTATTGTTTAATTTAACTAATGAATTATATGATATGAGATTCACGTGATGTGAACTGTTACAAATGGAGTATATGACATGAGATTCACGTGATGTGAACTATTACAAATAAATTATATGACCTGAGATTCACGTGATGTGAGCTATACATGAGATTCACGTAATGTGAACTATATACAAGATTCACATGATGTGAACTATACATGAGATTCACATAATGTGAACTATATACGAGATTCACGTGATGTGAACTATGACATAGAATTATACGACATGCTTAAGATTCACGTGATGTAAACTATGAAAATGAATTATAAGATATGAAATACTGAGAACATGAAAAGATAAGTGTTACAGATATAATAGATGTAGAGTAAGTATAAATGTATTTTATATTGTAGTATCATATTTAATTAGGGCAAAGTATATACTTCGTCCGAGAGCTTGCTGAGAAAGGCGAGTGTCTTGATAGGTATCAGATGTAGCTATATCAAGCTGCATAACGTATTAGGGCAGAGGGAAGCTACTTATATGAGCGGATAATATTTCTTATTCTTAGGAACTTCTTCCAGGTAAACATTTGTGTGAATGTGTGAATACGAGATAAACTATCCACTTGAGAGCTTACTGAGTAAGGTAAGTGCCCTGATATGCTTCAGTTGTAGCTATGGGTTGCATAAGGTATCAGAGCAGAGGAATGCTACTTGTATGGGCGGGTAATCAGCCCAATCCTTAGGAACTCTTGTTTTATTAAAACACACTGTGTAACATCCTGTTTAATTTATCATATTATAATACGAATTTAATAAGTAAGTCAACTCGAACCCGTGAGTAACGGGAACACCTATCATTCACAGCGGAACCTAGGCAACAGTAAATGAAAAACATCATCATCATAATCACAAAAGATATAATACCAGAGTAAACTATAATCCATAAATATGGTGTTTATATACATCTCCCAAAATACAAAACATATATGCATATCTAGGAACCCACAACACACATCTACTGTCCCTAGATCAAAACTTACCCTCCTAGCGGGGTAGTATTACTCCTCGACCCACCGGTTCTTCTGGGTTTCCTGAAAATCATTTAATGTTCGAGGGTGAGACACTTCTCAGTAAGGGAAAATAAACTAAATACAATTGTGTGGTAACATGAATATTTAATGCAGTTATACATATTCAGTACATTTTATATACCTGAAAACATACATCATAACATAGTGAATAATCATATCCTTTCATATTTTCCAATAATTCATACTGATCCTGAAATGTTTGTTATAACTGATAATACCGAAGACATACTCAGGATGAATAGTTGGCTAATGTCATGTATTACCCCCCATGACGGGTTGTGCAGCCCGAAGGTGGGACCCGACAATGGCTGGTTGACCACTATTGAATCAAAAATGTTTGTAAGTATGATGGGTCCACCCCACCCTAGTCCGGACTGCCAGGTGGACGTCTACAACTCTACACTGAAAGTCACATCAACTATCCATCTCCCACCTCCTCGTGGGGTGGTTAGCACCAATCTGAACATAGATATATGATCTATATAGCTACGGTACTATACTCCTAAACTGAACTAAACTAACATCTGGGTTCTGATAACATATAATACATGATAATGTAGCGTTTACCATAAATGGATTGATAGCATTTTCTATAATTTCCATAAATACGGCCTCGCGCCGAACATTTTATAAATACGGTCTCGCACCGAAATCATACATAAAACATGGCCTTATGCCGGCTATCAATCACGACCTTGTGCCAAATATCTCATACATATCTTTCTGAATAGGTAAATCAATTATCATGTATTTTCAAAATCATAATGTACTGTTTTATTTCATAATTTCCTGAAAACATGCTTTACTCGTAAAATTTGCTATAACATAATACTTATCACGTAAAATAATATTCATGCCACACAATGCTGAGTAAAATCATACATTTCATTCTAAAATTACATTTCCTGTATAACAACAGTATTTTCCCAAATATACATTTTCTCAATAATATTCACATATAACACATATTTGCATGGAAAAATAACTGCTTTAGTTTATTCCCTTACCTAACACTGAGAAAAACCCCCTAAAAACGCTTGTCCTACACCTACAGGGTTCCCCATTCAATACCCTGAATTCAACAATTCTCAGAACTAAACTTTAGTATTTTCACGTGAATATCATTTCCTATTACTATGAAAAGACAAAATTCTGAATATTTAGTCTTACCTCAAATCAGGATGAATTTCAAACTAGCCTCACCGACGATCCACTCCGGCAAATATGCAGAGAACTTCCCCAGGAGTGTCGTGGTGGCTTTTGATCATCGAATCGACGTAAATTCGGCCTAGAAACTTAGAGAGAAGGAGGAGAAACTGAAGGGGGGAGAGAGAGAGAGAGAGAGAGAGAGAGAGAATTTCTTGATTTTTCTACATCTAAAACCGAGTTTCACACTATTTATACCAGGGGCTTCGTCGACGAGCCACATCACCTCATCGACGAGGTCAATAGTAAATTCATCAACGAGCTCTTCCCTTCATCAACGAAATTCAGACTCACCCCAAAACCTCTCAGTATTTTCTCGTCGACGAATTTCGTCGACGAGACCCTATGTTATCCTCGTCGATGAATCCCCTATATTCGTCGACGATCCCTTGATTAAATTTCTCGGTTATTACTCTCAAAGCGCAATGTTGTCGACGAACGCAAATATGTTACCTCCTTCTGTTTTTGTTTCCATTGCCCTCCCTCTTAATTATTTAAATATCATTATTCTTCAAGTCATTACACACTGCATGTATGTGAGTAGGGATAGAGAATGTTTTCATAACTGTGATAATTTTATAAATAATGATTATATATATTTGTACACAAACCTCATGATAGCCACACATTGGTGCTAATCTATTCCAACTTACTGAGATGTGTCTCACCTGATATGGAATTTTATCTTTTTCAAGACCTTCGCATGATCGAGCCTAGTGAGCTCGAGGCTGGTATAACATTTTTTAGAGAGAGAGGAATATGAACTTTGGTTATATTTTTGAGATGTATATTTTGGGTTTGTTTAAGTTTTATGAGATGTATATATATATATATATATATATATATATATATATATATATATGTTTGTGAATACTGGTTGTTTGGAGAATACCTTTTGAGATTGTATATAGCTGTAGAAACACTAGTATATTTTTGAGGAGTTGTTATTATCAAGGATGAGTCCAGGATCATATTCCACAGGGACCACTGAGTATCAAAGGATTTATGAAAGTTTAGTGAAATCCTATTGCTGTAAAATGTGGTTTGAAAATCTTTTTGGTCTTTTTATGATTTTGAAAACAATAAACAAAATGGGAGGTATTTGAGAAAAATGCTAAAATGTGATTGAATTTTTATCGAATTTCCGAAAATATAAACCTACTACGCAACCAAAGTAAACAGATTAACTGAAACAATTTACCAAACACTCGGGTTACAAGTTCAACGTCTGTTTTCTTCCACCGTTTACTAATTTCCGAGGCCTTACTCCTCTTCTTGTTAATTCAATCAAGGCATTAATAAGATGAAATTTTATTACTAAAGCTCGAGTAAATTTGTCATATCCGAACGGAAGAAAATAAAAACTCTCATTAAGCATCAACCGAATTTCATGTAAAAATTAGTTGATGAAAGATTAAATCAAGGTTTTGATGTGTCTAACGTCAACAACAAAACAAGACATAAGAGACAGCGATTTATCAATGATGCCTTCAATTTTCAGTTTTAACCAAATAAAAGTGTATCAATAATATCATAGGAGAACTAACAAACCATGGAAAGCAAACGACATTAACCCATAACTCGAGTTACCGAACTTAGCCCCTCATGCTTGCAATCCCAATTTTTCGGATCAAATTAATTCCACAATAAACCATTGCAATAATAAAATAAAAGAAAACAACTTGAAGAACAATAAACTAGATGTATACCAATACTAAAATAAAACTAATTAATCCACCCTATAATCATGCCCAACATTAGCTTAAATGTATACTAAATTAAACAACTTTAACTAGCCTTTAAGCATTCAAAATAACAAACTAAAAAGAACAAGAATTTAATTCATTGATAGACTACTCAAATAATAAAGTGAAGGAAAAAAAATATTCAATCTAATATTAAACTAGACAAAAAAAAAAAAAAAAAGTATTGGAACAACCATAAAAAAAATATTAAACGAGAGAGAGAGAGAGAGAGAGAGAGAGAGAGAAGGGAAAAAAATTGTGGAACAGCAGCAGCTCCTGGATGTCTCAGGTCTTGGCTAGCAGCAAGCAACCACAGTAGCTGTTCTGGAGTTGGGGCTCTCGGATGTCTGTCATGCTCTCTGGTGACTGCTATGAAATGGTGATCTCGAGGGTGCTGGTGTGGAGGATGGCCGCTGCTGTGGTGGCCGAGGATGATGGCTGGAGCAGAGGGAGTTTGGGTGATTTGCTAGAAGCTAGCCAAGAGAAAGGAGAGCTGGGGGAGAGAGAAAATAGAGGGAGAGAATGAGGGAAAGCAGAGAGTTAGGGGAAAGAGACTGAAAACAGAGAGGGAAAAAAAATCAAGGAGAAGAAGAAAGTTGAAGAAGAGAGAGAGGGAGAGAATGGTGCACGAGGGCACACCCAGAAACGAGGGAGAAGAACAGGTTAAATAGATAGAGGGAGGAGAGCCCTACGACCCAGCCGGCTGACCTGACTGAAGGATCCGACCCGACCTGTATGGCTGGGTCACATCAAGCAGCTTTTATATTTTTTTCTTTTTTTTTTCTTTTTTTATTCTCATTTTTCTCTCCGCAAACACGACCCGTTTTGACTCTCTTGGAGCTCATTTCTCTCAAAACTCAAAACATGGAAGTTGTATATAATCTTCTCATCTTTTTCCAAAAATTTGAATCGTCTCGATCGGAGCTCGGATGGGAAAGTTATACGTGAATTACAAACTAGTGCCGGTTTTGGCTCCCGAGAATTTTCTTGCGATAAAATAATGTCAAAAATTCATAAATTACTCAATAAAACCCAAATATTATAAATAGAACACATTATTAAAATATTGAGAGTAATTAGGTATTTAATTAAAAATATAAACTCTAATGCCCGGATTAAAATGCCTAATTACACAGTTTAAGCGCGTAATCAATCAGTATGAAATAGAATTGAAGCTCAAGTAAAGAGATCACCAAGGGTTCTTTAGTGATTGAGAAAACTTAGTATTAGAACCATATGCTTATGAAACAACAGCAATTCAGAAGATATCTCCCAAATGGAGTGTGAGCAATAGAGAACTTTGAGAGAGATTGAGAGTTTGAATACAAGAATATTGTGTGATTGCCTTGGTTATTAATTTCTTGGGGTTAAGGGAGTATTTATAGACTTTTTAGAATTAGTTTCCTTGTTTCCAAAGTAACTTGGAGTGTCCACCAAGTTTTTATAACATTCATATTTGAAAAACTAATTTTAAAAATTTCCCGTTGAAGTTCAAAATTTAAGACCCTGTGGAGTCAGTCAGCTGAACAGGTGACTCGGTAGCTTATTTCATAGAGTTAGTCAGCTAGAAAGGCAGTTGAGACCTTTCTGTTTTCCAAAAATTAAATTCTATAAAATGTCATTCGGCTGACTCAACCACGTTTAAAATAGTCAGTCGACTGGACTTGTCAGTCAGCTGACTGATCTCAGTTCAAACTATCAATCGGCTGAGCAAGTTTATTCATTCTTGATGTTTGTCAATCGGCTGGCCAATCTTAGTGTATTCTAGTCAGTCGGCTGACCAGTTTTATTTTCTGAAAAACTTTTATTTTTTTTATTTTTAAACCTTTTGTTATTTGAAAGACTTAAATTTGACTTTTCAAAAACATTTTCCAGGATTTTAAACAACTGGTCTCTAAGTCCTTGTATCATAAAGAGCTTCAAAAATATTGTCGCGACGTCCCGATGCGCATGTGCCTTGGGCGGCGAAATAAAAATAAATTTTAATTTTCAAGGAAAAATAGGGAATGTCAAAGTCGCCACTAACCTTTTAGTGTGGTTAGAACACATGATTACTACTCCGTTAGGGATAGAATGAGTCTACGTTACCAGAGCTGGGGTCGGGAGTTCGGTTACGCGAGGGGAAGGTACGAGCACCCCCTACGTGCCCGTTCTTACAAACGGTACCTAATTAATTTAGAATTATCCCTAAGTTAATTTAAAAAGTCTTTAAATTACTCCTTTTATGAATTTATAAATACACATGAAAAATAAATAAATAAATAAATATAATATATATATATATATATATATATATTCCCTCAGAACTTAAGGTACGTGAAGCCCGAAAGCTCATACCCTAGCATTAAAATCATAGGGATAAAAAATTAAGAAAATTCTTAAGAAAATACACTCCCAAATTTTGAAATTGTATTAAATTTTTTATAGGAAAATACTAGTATGAGAGGTTTTAATATATAATAATAGGATAATAAGTAACAAATTATCATAAGATAATATATGTATCAAGATACTAAAGACATCATAAAAGGTAATACCATATATATTAGAAATAAAAAAAAAAAGAATATCTTAATAGATAATACCTAATATAAGTATAATAGGAATTACATAATATTCTAGATATTATAATAGCAACTTACCTAATGGGAACACACAATCAATACATATATAAACAAAATTACCAAAACTAAGGAAACAATCTACTCATCAAATTAAATCAAGTAACTCTAAGACTAGCAGGTAATTATACAAAGGGTAAGCAAGCTGTGAAACTATGGAAACAATTTAAAGTTAATACTAATATGTAAATATCCAATATGACCATCAAATGGGAAATTATGGAAATAAATCAAATCAAAAATTAATGTACATATGATATAAACACTAAATATACAAAATAATAATAACCCCACATGTGAACCTTAATTATGACAAAAACCCTAAATGCAAAATAATCAACACATATTATAATAATAATAATAAATACATGACAATACGGGAAAAACGAATAGACAGAATTTTAACAATAAATAATAAAACAAATAACGAGAATAACAATAAATCAATTAACATCTACAACAAATATATGTAAACAAGAAAATTATTAAAATCCTACCACAACGAGAATATGCTAGTTAATGTCTACAATAAATACCACAATAATAAAAACCCAAAACTCAAGATAGATATATAAGTGATACTATGACTAAAAAGCAATTATCTTATTATCATATACACCTTAAAAGATCTTATGAATAATACAATATAATAGAAATATAAGAACTTGATAATATTATAATAAATATAATAATATACAGCCTATATTTAGCGTGTGCAATATACGTGTAGGCAGTGTGCTAAGTGTGTGTTGTGGGTGTGTGAACAAGTTGTCCAAGAGATGAAGATAAAATTACGAAGCTCAAAGAAATTAATCCAACCATTAAATATTAACAAGGGAGAGTCAGAAACAACTGAGTAAGGTTTCAGATCGATCAGATAAGAAATCACCACTCGATTGGCTTCATCTAGTTGAATGTGCAGATGCCGACGATTCCACTGCTGCGGCGGTGAGACGGCTGTGCAATAAATTAAAATGAAGTCGTAAAACTCAAAATAATAATCTGAATGGTGATAATTAAGACGAAAGGGTCAGAAACAACCTGGTAAATTTTCGCATTAATCGAATACGAAATCGCCGCTCGATTGGCTTCGTCCAGTCGAATGCGCAGACGCCGATGACTCCACTACTGCGGCGGTATTACGGCTATGTAAGAAATTAACACAAAGGGGGAAAACTCAAAAGAAGAATCTGAACAGTGACAATTAAGGCGAAAGGGTTAGAAACAACCTCGTAAAGTTTTGCATTGATCGGATAAGAAATCGCTGCTCGATTGGCTTCGTCCAGTTGAATGCGTAGACGCCGATGACTCCACTGCTACTGCGGTGATACAGCTGTGTAAGAAATTAACACGAAGGGGGAAAACTCAAAAAAGAATCTGAACGGTGAAAATTAAGAAGAAAGGGTTAGAAACAACCTTTAAAATTTTGCAATGATCAGACAAGAAATCGCCGCTCGATTGGCTTCGTCCAGTTGAATACGAAGACGCCGATGACTCCACTGCTGTGGCAGTGATACGGCTGTGCAAGAAATTAACACAAAGGGAGAAAACTCAAAAGAAGAATCTGAAAGGTGACAATTAAGACGAAATGGTTAGAAATAACCTCGTAAAGTTTCGCATTGATTGGATAATAAATCGTCACTCAATTGGCTTTGTCCAATTGAATGCGCAGATGCCAACGACTCCACTACTGTGGCGGTGATACAGCTGTGCAGGGAATTAAAACGAAAGGGGAAAACTCAAATGAAGAATATGAATGGTGACAATTAAGATGAAAGGGTTAGAAAAGACCTCGTAAAGTTTTGCATTGATTGGATAAGAACTCGCTGCTCGATTGGTTTCATCTAGTTGACTGCGCAAATGCCAACGACTCACTGCTGCAGCACGAGATTGCAAGGTAAGGTTTTTTTTTTTTTTTGTCTGTGCTTCCCCCTTTTTGGCTTGACTGTGCCCCCTTATATAAAAAAAATTCTGTAAACCCTAAAAAAAAACTTCCTTTTTGATTTTATTTTTCTTTTTCTACTTTTACTATTATGGTAATAATGAAAATAGTAATAATAATAATTATTATTATTATAATAATAATATAAGGATCAATAAGATAATAATAATAATAATAATAATAATAATAATAATAATAAATAGTTATAATAAAGATACTATCAGTAAAATAATAATAATAATACTAATAGTAATAGTAAAAAATACTAAAAATAATGACAATAATAATAATAATAATAATAATAATAATAATAATAATAATAATAATAATAATAAAAGTGATAAAAATAATAATAATAATAGTAATAAATATATCCAAAATAATAATAGTAAAGTAATACTAATAATACTACTGGTAATAAATAATAATAAATAAAAATAATTATAAGAAAGTAATAATGAAAATACTAATAATAATAATAATAATAATAATAATAATAATGAAAAAAATAAGAGGGGACTCATTGTTCTATTTGGTTAGGGTAAAAATAGGGTGTCTACAAATATTTCAAAAGATATTTAAAATATGAAGCATTTACATAAAGACTTCTAGGACTTTGGACATTCTTGGCGCTTGAGTCTTCATGCTTGTCTTTTGAGCTCTCTCACTTTGCTTTTCTTTGGCTCTCTTGCTTTGTTTTTCTTTGGCTCTCTTGTCTTCAAGCTTTAAGCTTTTTGTACATTCTCTTTAACATCCACACTCTCATATTCTTCAAGTTTTAAAATATCATCTTGAAATTTATGCTTTAAGCTTTATATAATCATCATTCTTTGAAGTATAAACTTGCAATGGATTTTTAACCTTGCATTTACATGCTTGATCCTTGTGAGTCCTGAAAAATCATTACTCAACCAAATATATTAAGTTTCTCTTGTTTGTTAGCATCAAAATAAGATGTTAAGTCTTGTAAGGCCAACATACATTAGATAATATTTCTTTTACAACATCTTGGTTTCATTTGTTGATTGGATCTCTACAATTAATTTCTTTGCATTTGAAGATGGTTGGTGAAAGAAATGATTCTCCCCAAACCATTAGTGCTAAATTAAATGGAAATAATTATTCATATTGGGCATATGTTATGAAGAATATTTTGATTAGAAAAAACTTGTGGGAATATGTTTCTGGTAATGTGTCTATACCCTCTAATAGTAAGAAAGAGAATTATGTAGAATTGTTAGCCTTTTAGGAGGTGAATAATTCTAAAATTATTATCTGGATTAATAATTCCGTTCATCAGTCCATTGGTATGCAATTAGTTAAATTTTCTACAGTTAAACAAGTTTGAGATTATTTAGCAAAATTATACACACAATACAATTTTACTAAATGGTATCAGTTAGAGATGCATGTTAGAGTAGCAAGGCAAGGAGATCAAAGGATTTATTAATTTTACACTCTTGTGACTAGTTTTTGGGATGAATTAGTACTAACTGAACCTGCAGATCTTAGTTTGAATAAGTCTTACTGCACTTATAGAGAGGAGCAACGACTTGCTCAATTTTTTTATGGCACTTTAAGATGAATTTGAGGCACTTTGTGGTTCTATCGTTCATCGCAACCCTCTTCCCTCTGTTGATTCAGTTGTTAGTGAACTAATAGAAGAATAAGTGCATCTCAAGTCACATGTGGGTAAAGGTCTTCTCCCAATCCTACTCAGACTGTTTTGACTATCTTATCCAAGCAATCTTCCAATGGTCAAAATCGACGCCCAAAAGTTGTCATTGATGAGTGTAGTTTTTGTAAGCAGAATGGTCATTGGAAAGGTCAATGTCCATTATTATTAAGGGACAACAACAGGCTTCGAAACTTAGGCATTATCACACTGCAACCACTACATCATTAGAAGAGTCATCTCCCACCGCACCTACACTATCTATTATTGCAGAGCAGTTGCAGAAGCTTCTTTCTACACCAAAGTCTAATGCTTCATCTGTTTCTCCATCTACTTCGAATATATCTCCATCCACTTGGATATTTGATTCAGGTGCTACTCATCATATGTCAAATGACATCTCTATTTTTATATCAATATCTTCTACCTTAATACCTTCATTTGTTTTGGCTAGCACCAATGGTGTCCTAGTGGCATTGGTAGGTATTGGTTCCATCATTTCATCTTGTTTGTGTCTTTGTGATGTTTATTGTATTCCTCAACTTTCATTAAATTTTATTTTTATTAGTCTACTATATAAATCTGGATACTGTGTTTACTTTACTCCAACCTCATATTTTGTGCAGGATCCACATTCCAAGAAGTTGATTGAGACATGCCATAGGAATTGAAGGGGGGATTGTATGCGTTAGAAGAGTTTTGAGTCAAATAATTTGTTGGTTCTAGTGTTGATTTGTCTTCATTTCATTTGAGTTCAAATTCTTCTAATTTTTATTTATTGCATTCACACCTTGAACATGTTTCTAGTTTCTCGACTAAGATTTTTGGCTTTCACAGGAGTATTATGAAATTTAACTTCTCATGACCTTTCTAATTGTAGTGGTTGTAAGCTTGCCAAATTCTCTACTTTGTCCTTTAATAAAAGTACATCAGTGTCTCTTATTTCCTGGGAAAGTGACAAGTTTATCACTTTATATTACTAGTAATGTTTGATTTTTAGATGGTCATTTCACTATTTCTCATTGATGTTACTGTTGCTTTGTTATTGGATAAATAAGTACTCATTTAAAATAATAGTTCTAGGTGTATACTTTCCCATTCTACATTGGCAAAAAATAAAAATATGATAATAGTGTTCAGAAATATGAATTTCAAATTTTTAATTTTAAAAATAATTTATGTTATTTTTTTGCCTAAAATTCACACAAATACAAGTCTAAAGTTTAAGTTTCATGTTTTCTAACACAAAATAATGTAATTTTATAAAATATATCATATTAAGCTCAATATTTTAAAGGTTAAAGTTTGAAACTTCTATGATAGATGTTTTACTATAAAACCTCGAAAAAGAGTGAGAAGAAGTATTTAATAAACTCCAATGAACAACAAAAATGATGTAAACTCAATATTTCATAAAACTAACTAATAAAATTATACTTAATAAAGTAATATTTAACTACTTTGTGCCACATGTACATTTAAAAATTGGCCATTCTTTATAAACTTACAATTCTCTTGCCACAAAATATATTCAAAAGCATAAATTTGTTCAAAATATAGTGTAGATCAATTGGATTAACATATAATATATTTAGATAAAAAAATTGAGAATAAAAAAAGTTAGAGATAGTGCCGGCTGACTTTAAGTACTTATGGTGTAATCATTGTTTTAAAGATAGCATCTTACCTTGCAAAATAAATAAATAATAAATAAATAGCTCCGTTTTCCTAAGTACATTGAATAATTCTTCCTTCAATGTTGATGAATAATTTAAAACTAATAAATAAAGAGATGCAAAAACTACCTTTTTTTCCAAAATAAGTGATTATTAGTTTCTTCTTTATTTTTTCATAAAAAATACAAATAAATAAAGAATAAAAACTAAGGTAGGTGTCAGATTAATATACCCCCTCTATTATTTCTCCTCACTAATTTTGCCATTCTTTTCCTTTTTTATCCTATTAATCAAGGTCTTTAAGGACATAACAACCTTCATATAATAGAAAAAGAATTGTAAATGACTGTCCTTTGACGCAGAATTTGAAACATTCCAATCACAAGATATTGTGTTAATATTTGGATTCACTAAAATGATGCTAGACTCACATCATTAGGACCCAAATAATGTATCGTGTTGTGATTAGAGGGTTCCAAATCTTATGTGCAAAGATCGTCATTGCAAGTCTTTCTTCATATAACATATGATCATAAACTGTCATCTTGAAAACCTTGCCGAAGAGAAATCAACACAAGATCTCTTTTCATAATCTATTTTGGTCTTGCCAACTTTAGTTGCTTCTCAAGCAACTCAATGATTTAGGTGCTTTATCAAAGTTAGAAACGTTCATTTTGGATGTTTTGGGGTTTAATTTTGGGAGAGATGGAAAGAAATATGAGATGAAAAATGCCTACACTACATCTTGTTGTGTGGTTTAGACTTAGTATAGACTTCTAATTGATCTAAAAATAAATAAAAAATAAAAATTGAGTGTTATGTCAAGCTTAACTTGTTCTATTTCTGCATAAGATTGATCATAAAAAAAGTCTTATATTTGTTACCATAATCTATTCACATTTATCTTGTAATCATTGTTAGCCTTATTTTTACTTCCTCAAAATTTAATTTTTACCTTTCAATAATAGTTTTACATGCAAAATTAAATAGTCGTTTGATACCCAAATATCTAAGCATTTAGATCTTTCCAATCTTGACCATCTAAAACTCTTACATCTAGATTTTCACAATTATTATTAGTATTACTAAACATTAAGGAGTCAATCTTATTTTAGGCCTTGTTTATTCATCATTCATCCCTCGATCTTCTTACAGGAGTATTTGACATCTCTAAATCATTCATTAAGATTTTTCTTTACTTAATTTTCGCATTAAAATTTAATTTTTAAGAGTCTGGCGTATATATAAATATTTGAGTGTCCAATAAATTATAATAAATTTAACTTATTTTTTGTAGATATGAGTTGTAATAGGAGGTAAGAGTATAATTTTAATAATTGCATAAAATATAGCAATCTTCAACTAAACCCACTAATGATACAACTAAGGAGGGTTGTGGGGGCGGGGGGGGAGTAAACCTAATTAATTAAATGAGTTTGACTTTGACTACCGTCGCTTCTAACGCAACAAAATGGAGTTGATGTTACCAAAATAAAATGGTCAAGAGGTCGCAGGCAAATCATTCCAATCGGACGGTTAGTAGCCGTTGAGATACGAACGGCTCAGATTTACCGCAAAAAAAAAAAAATAGAAAATGCCTTTCTCTCCAATTTCAAATGTGCAGCGAGGCCGCTTGCTCACACCATCTCTCGTCTTTCTGTCCGAGCTTCCCTGTTCGCCTTTTCCTCATCATCGTCTTCTTCTTCTTCTTCTAAGAAGGTATGTTCGTCAATTAGAGATCCAATTTTTTCTCGTTACCCAGCTTCATAAGCTACGAAGCACTTTAGGGTTTGCAATGTTTAATTGCTTTGTTGCTGTTGCTGACGTTGATGATGCGTGAAGAGAGCTAATGCATCATGTATGTCGCAGTATTTTAATCTGGGAAAAGCTTGAAATTGGGAGAGAATTAGTTACTGAATTTAATATTTTCAAGACGTCGGTATCCATATTGTTTCAAGCAGTTTGAACTTTAGATGAAATTATAAAACAAATGGTTATGGATCGTTTGAGTGGAAGTAAACATAATGATGATGCCATTTCGATTCTCTCGGATGTGAATCTTGTTGACGGGTTCAAACTTGAAAATCCGTTAATAGATACACACTCTTTGGATCCTCCTCTGCTTCCCACTGATCCAAATCCAAGTAATTTGGTCACAAGTGTGATCAGCCATCAGCGAGAATTGTGCGAGGACGTTGATTTTAGTGATGCAGTACTCAAGTACATAAGCCAGATGCTTATGGAGGAAGATATGGAAGAGAAAATTTGCATGTTTCAGGACTCTGCACTTCAATCTGCGGAGAAATCATTCTGCGAGGTTCTTGGGGAGAAGTACCCTCCTTCACCCAAGCACCAACGCCCACCTTCTTTGGATCAAAATTTTGAGAGCCAAGACGAAAACCAGACTGGGAATTATAGCGAATGCAATGATTGTGGCTGGAATGTCATTAACAACTTGGAAGATCATTGGTGGGATTGCAATTCTAATGAATACGTGCCCTGCTATTCAGGGAGTACTCCCGTGGACTGGACATCACAATCATCATTCAGCTTGACAAGCAGCGGGGCTAAAATATTAGATGGTTTTGTTGATTATCCAGGAAGTAGACATGCGTTTCCTGATTTTGACTGCAAATCTATTATGCAATTCAGGAGAGAGATTGAGGAAGCAAGCAAGTTTCTCCCGAAAGACAATGATTTGTTTGTTAGTTTCAGTAGTAGTCAGTTCACTCAGTTGTTGCCCAATGAGCCAGAGGAAGAAGCTAACGCTGTGGTGGTGGAAATTTAGAAGCATGGGGATCAGTACTCCTTTGATGGGTCACGGGGAAGGAAGCATCCTCTTCGTGAGGACGGGGATTCAGAGATGGAGAGGAGCACCAAGCAGTCAGCTTTTTGTACTGAATCAACTGTGAGAACAGAAATGTTTGATATGATGTTATTGTCTATTAGAGAGAAAAATATGTCTGCACTCCGTGTGGCCTTGCAGGATAGACTCTTGGAAAATAAGCGTCGAAATGGTCGACTGAAGGGATCTAATGGTAGAAAGGGCCACAAAATGAAACGAGGAGCAGAGAGGGATGTGGTGGATTTGAAAACTCTTCTAATCCTCTGTGCAGAAGCAGTCGCAGTTAATGATCGAAAGAGTGCGAATGAGCTACTGAAACATATCAGAGAACACTCTTCTGCTACTGGAGATGGGATACAGAGACTGGCCACCTATTTTGCAGATGGCCTTGAAGCACGCTTAACTGGTTCTGGAAGTCAGATTTATGCTATTCTTTTTGCCAGGAAACTAACAGCTGCTGAGATCTTGAAAGCTCTCTATCTGCTTTTTTCAGTGTGCCCATTTTGGAAGCTCACCAATTTCTTCTCAAGCAAGACAATTTTGCATGCAGCTGAGAAAGCAACAAGGCTCCACATTATTGATTTTGGAATTTCCTATGGTTTCCAGTGGCCTTCCTTCATAGAACAGCTCTCAGCTAGAGTGGGTGGGCCTCCAAAGTTACGGATTACCGGGATTGATCTTCCACTACCGGGTTTCAAAGCAACAGAAATGATTGAGGAGACAGGGCGTCGCTTAGCAAATTATGCAGAGAGTTTTAATGTTCCGTTTGAGTTCAATGCTATAGCGAAAAAATGGGAAATGGTTCAATTGGATGATATCAAGATTGACAGGGATGAGGTGCTCGTGGTGAACTGGATGTTTCCATATCAAAGCCCACTAGATGAGACTGTTATGTTTGAGAGCCCAAGGGATATGGTTCTTAACCTAATAAGGAAGATGAATCCAGATGTATTTATACATGGGGTTTTGAATGGTAACCATGGTACTCCCTTCTTCCTCACACGATTTCGAGAAGCTGTCTTCCACTATTCTGCTGCGTTTGATATGTTTGAAAGTACTATGCCCCGGGAGATTCCAGAGAGGATGCTGCTTGAAAGGGATATAATTGGGCTAGAGGCAATGAATGTCATTGCATGTGAGGGCTTTGAGAGGATTGCGAGGCCAGAAACATATAAGCGGTGGCAAATCCGAAATATTAGAGCTGGGTTTAGGCAGCTCTCTTGGAACGAGGAGAGCATTAGGGTAGCAAAGGACTTTGTGACTTCAGGTTACGACAAGGATTTCATATTTGACGTAGATGGCCAGTGGTTGCTGCAAGGATGGAAGGGTCGAATTCAAAGTGCTCTGTCTGCTTGGAAGCCTCTTAATTAATCTAGTACATGTTCATTGCTATTTGTGGTAGGGTAACATCATGGTTTCCTCATGGCGGATTTCCCCCTATTTTTGTGCTATATGAGTTATCATAGACTTGCTCTCTGGTGCAATTATGGTTCTGCATTCTCTGTCTGTTCTCTCTCTCTCTCTCAGACACACACACACACATACACCCTTTTGTACACATTTTGAACTTGATATCTGTAATTATTTCTGCGACTTCTCACTTCACTCAATTGAGAAGTGGGAGCAGGGAGTTTCTGTGCTGTTGTGGCTCCTTGTAATAATTCTGTGAAAAACCATGTTTTTCATGTAAAAGAGGCTATGACAATCATGGATCGCTTTATGTAATTGCGTTAAGGATACTTTGTTCTGTGATGGAAAGTAATGATATGGGTTAAAATGGGCATAATGCAAGACACCTGCTTGTGTTTAACCGGTGAGGAATTTTTATAGCCCCATGCACAGTTAAAGAAATTTACAGTTTATGTTGCTTGTCGAGGCTATAGCTAGCACTGTTGCATGGGATTAGTATTTAAGGTGACGACTGACTAGTAACCACTGTTATTATTTCCTTTTTATTTTATTTTATTTTTAATTTTTTTGCTGGGTAGGTGCTCCTTGCTTATTTGACAGAAAAGGTTTGAGGTTTTTGCAACACGTGCATCTAATATATTAATAAATAGCTTTCCAATTTTTTTTTTTTGTTGCTTTTTTTTTTTTTTTTCTAATTCATAAATGTAAATATATTGAGAATCTCTGTGCATATCCGAGATGAGGGAGCCAAAGCTCCCAAACAAATATATCAAAGCAATACACTCAAATCTGGGCATACCCAAGGTCATATAGGCCAGATACCGTCAAGAACACAACTAAAGTCATCAAACTAACATCTAAAAGTGAAAGCAACCAGATCATACCTTCAAACACTCCAAAAGCACATAGACTGGAATAGCAGCATCAACATCTCAAAAACCTGCTTCGGAAAACTGCAGCACTTTAAGCAGGAACTGCATTTTCTGCAAACTTCATAAAACCCAGACGTCAAAAAAGGTCTAGAACCACTGCATGCAGCAACCCTCCAAAGAAATAAAACACGTCACTGCAGTAAACTCTGTACTGCACACTCAGAACCAGAGAAGCGGAGAACAGAGGAATTGCAACATTCAGGGCACAACCCAGAATTCAGGAAGCACATTCAGGTCCCAAAATCAGAGTGCAGACCACAAAACCAGACCACAGAATGCCCAAATTTTAGACAAAAACAGAACTCTGCAGGAGATCCAAAGCACAGTAACTGTTCCTCAAAGCAGTAACTGTAAATAGGAACTGCAGGGAATCAACAACTTAGCATCTTAAAAACCAAAGTCTGTAGATCCAGCATCATTTGTTCCAATCAGCAAGCAATGGATATCTATTGTAAATTACTCTGTACGTATGGGATTGGATTGTTCTAATTATTGCTTCAGTAACCTTCAAAATTCTTCCTGTTTCTGAAATGCCATATGTAGCACACAGTAGCAGCAAGGCATATCTTTTTTGCAATAGCTTGAACACCTGTACCTCTTGACTCCTTATGTAACCATTTAAGAGTTGCTTTTATGGTTGACAAGCTTCTTGATATCCCCAGCCAATTTCTCAAATAATCTCAAACTGGTTCTGTGCTGCTGCATTTAAAATATAAGTGATCAATTGATTTCACTTCATCCTTGCACAGTGGACATCTTTGGAAAATTTCTTATTTATATCATGTGTTTTTTAATGAAATGTAAATTTCTTTTTCATATATTGTTTGGTTAAATAAATGAATTTATATATGAGAACAAATTTGTTGGTTTAAACAAGGAAGCAAGCAGAGAAAAAACAGAGGAAATTCTTGAGAAACCTCAACCCAATTGTTCACGGTTTGATTTTTATGGTTCTACCTTTTCATTTCACTTTAATCACATACTTATACTATTACATTGAGACTCACAAATTCATTGATTGATGTATAACTTCCCAAAAACAGCTAACAATAGTAAACATTAATAATAGTAATCTAGAAAACTGAAGAGTTTCTGGAAAACATAAATTAACTTCAATACTCCTTAATTTGTTTTTCAGCAACTCCAAGCATTGATCTGAAGAATTGAAACTTGTCACGAGGGAGTGCTTTTGTAAATATATCAGCAAGTTCTCTAATTTGCAGAACTTCAATGCAATTTCTCCATTTGATTCCACTTCACGCAAGAAATGATATTTGATTGCAGTATGTTTAGTTCTACTATGCTGAACAGGATTTTTGGCAATTGCTATAGCTGATTTATTATCACAGAAAACTTCACTAGATCCCAATTGTTTTCCCCCCATATCTTCAAGTATCCTTCTCAACCAAATGGCTTGGTTTGCACAACCTGCAGCTGCTACATACTTGGCTTCAGCAGTAGATTGTGCCACAATACTTTGCTTTCTCGAACTCCAGGAAAACATAGCAGATCCTAGGCTGAAACAATATCCTTAAGTGCTCCTTAAATCATCACATGAACCTGCCCAATCACTTTCTGTAAATCCCACCAGTTTTGTATTTGATGTTTTCTTATACCAAATACCAAAGCTAATAGTACCTTGTAGGTACCTCAGAATTCTCTTAGCTGTTCCACGATGAATTTGACTAGGACATTGCACATATCTTGAAAGTAAACTAGTGACATACAGGATATCTGGTCTGGTATTACACAGATACAACAAGCTTCCCACAAGACTTCTATAGAGCGATGCATCCACTTTCTTTCCACCATCATCCTTTTTAGCCACTGATTTGCAATCTGTCACGTTGAATCTTCTTAAAAGATCTTCAGTGTACTTCCTCTAAGAACAGAAAATTCCCTCAGCCTCTTGACTCACTTCCATGTCTAGGAAATAATGCATATTTCCTAAGTCACTCATCTCACAACTTGCCATCATGTCCCTTTTAAATTTTTCAATCATTTCAATGTTACTTCCTGTAAAAACCAGATCATTTACATAAAGGGATAAAATGACTAGATCACCATTGTCTTGAGACTTTATGTAAAGTGTAGGCTCACTTTTGCTCCTCCTGAAGCCTTGCTCAGAGTAATATTGATCAATTCTCCCATACCAGGCCCTTGGTGCCTGTTTTAATCCATACAAAGCCTTTTTCAGTTTATAGACTTTGCCTTCTTCCTTTTCAAACCCCTCAGGTTGATCCACAAAGACCTCTTCATCCAATACCCCATTTAGGAAGGCTGACTTCACATCTAATTGCAAAACTTTCCAACCTTTTTGAGCAGCAAGTGAAACCAAAGCTCAAATGGTGTCCATCCTTACAACAGGAGCAAAAGTTTCATTGTAATCTATTCCATGTCGCTGCACATACCCCTTAACAACCAACCTTGCTTTAAGCTTCAAGATAGAGCCATCAGGATTTAGTTTAGTCATATAAATCCATTTTACTCCAATAACATCTTTATTTGCAGGTAAAGAAACCAACTCCCAGGTTTTATTTTTCTCAATCATTCTGATTTCTTCGCTCATAGCTTTCTGTCAGACTTCCTCCTTTGAAGCTGCTGCAAAACTGTTTGGTTCAATTGTAGCATAATTACAATGCTCATAGACTTCACTAAGAAGTCTTGTTCTTCTTATTTGTGATTCAGGAGTTGACTCTTCTTCACTGTCATCAGAAAACACTCGAGTAGCTCTAGGACTTTCTGTGTGAGTTTGCTGAGTATTACAGTTTCAACTTCTTCTTCTTCTATCTCAGTTAATGGTTGGACTGATATCTCGACACTTTGTTGGACAACTTTCTCAGCTTCCCAGTCCCAAAATGCATCTTCATTGAACTTTACATCTCTGCTAACAATCAGTTTTCTACTTTCCAAATTGTAAATTCGAAAACCCTTTGAAACTGAACTATAACCCACAAATACACCCTTTTCAGCTTTCTCATTTAGCTTGGTTCTTTTCTAGGATGGAATATGAACATAACATATACACCAAAACACCCTTAAGAAACTTGCAGTGGATTTTATTCCACTCCAAGCTTCATAAGGAGTCTGTTTCTCCACAGCTTTTGTTGGTAATCTATTCAGTAGAAACACAACAGTGTTTACTGCTTCACCCCAAAATTCCTTGGGTAGCTTCTTCTCATGCAACATGCTTCTAGCCATTTCCATTACAGTTCTATTTTTCCTCTCAGATACTCCATTCTATTGAGGTGAGTATGCCACAGACAACTGATGTTCTATGCTTTCCAATTCACAAAAAATTTTAAATCTTCTTAAGTTATACTGACTGCCTTGATCACTTCTTATTGTTTTAATCTTATAGCCTGATTGTTTTTCAACTAACAGTTTGAACTTCTTAAGGGTTCCAAAGACTTCAAATTTTTCTCGAAGGAAATAAACCCAAATCATTCTAGTAAAATCATCTATGAAAAGAATGAAATACCTACTGTGATTGTGAGTTGAAGTCCTCATTGGTCCACATACATCAGTGTGGACTAGTTGCAGATTTTCCTTGGCTCTCCAGCTACTCTCTGATGGAAATGGATGTTTATGCTGTTTTCCAACCATGCATCCTTCACAGACTGGTGTCTCCTTTTCTAAGAGAGGTAGGTCTGTTATTATTTCCTTTTGATGCATTAATCTCAGTGAATTAAGATTGTAGTGGCCAAATCCTTGATGCCACAATCTGGTTTCATCCACAGTTGCCACCATGGCTTTTGGAAAATTCCATTGAATAGGTAAGTTCCAACTTCTCCCCATTTTTATTTCAGCCAGCTCCACCTTATTCTTTTCATCATAAAATTCTGCATAAGTTATTTTCAAAACTTATGCAGTAACCATTTTCCATCATTTGGCCTGCACTCAATAAGTTTTGATCAAGAGATGGAACTAACAACACATCTTTGATAAACCCAAATAAGTTTTGTACCTTTCTTGGTCGAAATTGTGACAACCCAAATAATAATGGGATTTAAATAATAAAAAGAAAGGGAAATGGAAGCCGGAAACAGAAGGAGGCAGTCGACTTCGTCGACGAATGCAAAGCATTCGTCGATGATGTTGCATTTTGGAAAGGATAATCCTGGAGAAATTTTCAGCACCTCGTCAACAAGATCGTCAACGAATACAGGGGACTTGTTGACGAGGGTATAACAGGAGCTCGTCGATGAGGATAGGATTCGTCGACGAGAAGATACCGAGAGAGGGTTTTGGAGAAGTTTGAAATTCGTCGACGAAGGTGCAGGTTCGTCGACGAAATTTCTACAGGATTCGTCGATGAGGTGACGTGTCTCGTCGACGAATTTGACCCTATAAATAGTAGAAATTCGGAATTAAACGTGAAAATTAAGAAATCCTCACACACTCTCTCTCCCCCTTCGGTTTCTCTCTCCTCTCTCTTTGATTCTAGCTCCATTGCTTGGCGGATCGACAATCTGAGGCCATCACGACGCTTTTGGAGAAGTTCTCTGCATATCTGTCAAAGCGGATCGTCGATGGAACTCCGTTGAAATTCATCCCTGAGTTGAGGTAAGGATTTTTATGCCAAATTTGGTTTTATGATAGTTATAGGAAATGATAAGCACTTGAAAATACTAAAGTTTAGTACTGAAAGTTTTCATTTTTAGGGTGTTGAATAGGAAATCCTACGGGTGTGAGACCAGAGTTTTTAGGGATTTTTCTCAGTAGTCAGGTAAGGGAATAAACTAAAATAGTTATTTTTTATGCAAATTATTATTATATGTGAAAAAAGTTATTTTCAGAAAAGCATGTATTATATCTGTATATTATAAAGGAAACGTACGTTTGGGAAAATACTGTTATTATGTTGAAATGTATATATATGTATGAATGCTAGAAACTATGATTTTAGAATACAATGTATGGTTTTATACAGTAAATGTGTGGCATGAATATTATTTTACATGGAAGAATATCATGATATGACAATGATACGAATGAAATATGTTTTGAGAAATTATGAAAGAATACAGTACATTATGATGTTGAAAATACATGATAAATTGATTATTTTCAAAATGATATATATATATATATATATGAAATGCTTTCGGCGCGAGATCGTATTTATGTATGATTTCGGCTCGATACCGTATTTATGTATGATTTCGGTGTGATGTCGTGTTTATGTATGATTTCGACGCGAGGCCGTATTTATGAAATGATCGGCACGAGGTCGTATTTATGAAATGATTTCGGTGCGATGCCATATTTATGAAATTATGAAAGATGCTGTAATATCATGTATTATATATTATCAAAACCCAAATGTTAGTTTAGTTCAGTTCAGGAGCACGGTACCGTAGCTTATAGATCGGATATCTATGATCAGATTAGTGCTAACCACCCCACGAGGGGGTGGGAGATGGATAGTCGATATGGCTTTTAGTAGAGTGTGGACGTCCACCTCGCAGTCTGGACCAGGGTGTGGCGAGTCCATCGTACTTACAGACATTTTTGACTCGGTAGTGGTCGGCCAGCCATTATCGGGTCTCGCCTTCGGGTTGCACAACTGGTCATGGGGGGTAATACATGACATCAGCTAACTATTCATCCTGGGTATGTTTTCAGTATTATCAGTTATAACAAATGTTTTATGTACGATATGATTTATTAGAAAATATGAAAGTATGTGATTATTCAGTACGATATGATGAACGTTTCCAGCAATATGAAATGTACTGTATATGTATAATTGTCATATATATTCATGTTATCACACAACTATATTTAGTTTATTTTCCCTTATTGAGAAGTGTCTTACCCCTGAACATTAAATGATTTTCAGGAAACCTAGAGAGACCGACGGGTCAAGGCCGCCGTTGAGCTAGTTGAGCTTCCCTGCTAGAAGGGTGAGTTTTGTACTGGGATTAGGAGATTTTTGTTGTATGATCCTAGGTTTATTTTGGCATTTTTGGAGATTGTATTCAAACACTGTATTTTGGGAATGTAGTAGACTCTGGTATTATGTAATTAATGGTTCGATGGATGTAAATTATATTTACTGCTGCTTAGGTTTCCGCTATTATGTTAGGTTATTCCCCGCTACCCACGAGTTCGAGTTGATGTTATTATTATTTATGTTTATTATGTGATAAGTTAAGCAGATTGTTACAGTTTGGTATCAGAGCCTAGGATACTAGGTTCTGTAGACTCTAGAATGCAGCAGTAATAATACCAGAGTATAGGATAAGGGGATTTGAGATCTGGTTTTGTAGTCTAGATATGGCATTTTCGTGGTGGTTTGTGTGATTTTCCTAGGGTGACGATTTTAAGAAAGTCATGGTAAACTATCGTCGGGATGAGTATCTAGGTTGTAGGATTGAACCTTGAATTAAGATGAGGAGAGATAAATTAATTAGAAGAAAATATTATATGAGTTGAATGATATGTATAGAGAAGGAGGTTTTGAGTTAAGTTATTTACTTTTCAGGATGGACCCTGGTGGCAGTAGTTCCCACACTAGTAGGAGTGAGGGTGCTGGACCCTCAGGTGCTGCAGGCAGTGATTCAAATGTAGTTCTACGCAGCGTGGCACAGCAAGTCATGGCTGAGATTGCCAGAAGTTCGAAGGAGTAGGGTGGTCCGTCCGTAGGCCATGGTAGCTCGATCAAGTTTATTAAGATGAGTCCTCTGGTTTTCTCTGGAGGGATAGATCCTGTAGTCGTTGAAAACTGGGTGCAAGAGATAGAGAAAATATTTGCAGTGTTGCAGTGTTCAGAGGAGCAGAGGGTGTTGTTTGCCACCTACAGACTGACTGGGGAGGCTGAGAGATGGTGGTCGGCAGTAAGACTCTTAGAGCAGCAGAGGATAGTACCTGTAAAGATGACATGAGAGCGGTTTAAGGAAATATTCTTTGATAGGTATTTTGCAGCCTCGTCCAGGGAGGTTAAGATTGAGGAGTTCCTGAATTTGAAGTAGGGACAGTTGTCAGTGTAGCAGTACGCGGTGAGGTTCATCGAATTATCTCGTTTCGCCCTGTACATTATACCAGATGAAGCAAAGAAGGTACGACAGTTTGAGAGAGGTTTGAGGAGAGAAATTTATAAGCACGTATCGATATTGAAGTTGCAGAACTTCGCTGAGCTGGTTGACCGAGCTACTATAGCAAAAATTGGTGATTGGTTGGAGGCTGAGGAGCAGAGGCGGCAGAAAAGATCCACACCTTTCGGTTCCCAGCAGGGAGTCGGTCATGCTTCGTGGAAGAGAGGTGGCTATTATAAAGACCGCAGACAGGAGACTGGGAATCGCGATTTTCAGGGTGTGCAACCATCTCCAGCTTGCCCATCTTGCGGGAAGAGACACCTGGGGGAGTGTTGTGCCGAGCGAGGTGTCTGCTACAGGTGCGGGAAGCCAGGACATATGATGAGGGAGTGTTCGACACAGATTGGTGTTGCTCCTGCTCCTAGACCTACTCGAGGAGGCTACCAGGCGCCACGTGGAGGCTAGCAGAGGAATATGGCCCCAGCCAGGGTTTTACTTTGACGCCAAGTGATGCTGAGGTTGCAGGACTTCGCTGAGCTGGTTGACCGAGCTACTATAGCAAAAATTGGTGATTGGTTGGAGGTTGAGGAGCAGAGGCGGCAGAAGATATCCACACCTTTCGGTTCCCAACAGGGAGTCGGTCATGCTTCGTGGAAGAGAGGTGGCTATTATAAAGACCGCAGACAGGAGACCGAGAATCGCGATTTCCAGGGTGTGCAACCATCTCCAGCTTGCCCATCTTGCGGGAAGAGACACCTGTGGGAGTGTTGTGCGAGCGAGGTGTCTGCTACAGGTGCGGGAAGTCAGGACATATGATGAGGGAGTGTTCGACACAGATTGGTGTTGCTCGTGCTCCTAGACCTACTCGAGGAGGCTACCAGGCGCCACGTGGAGGCTAGCAGAGGAATATGGCCCCAGCCAGGGTTTTACTTTGACGCCAAGTGATGCTGAGGCGGCCGGCGACGTGGTGACAAATACGGTTAATATGTTTTCATTTAAAGTTATTGCACTTTTTGATTCTAGTGCCACACACTCGTTTGTGTCCTTGGGATGTGTTAAATTGTGTAGGGTTGAAACACGATCACTAGATGTCGAGTTATTAGTGGCTACACTGATCGGGTCAGCAGTGAGATGCAGTAGGATGCTTCATGGTTGTCTAGTTGATGTTCAGGGGAGAATTTTTTCTGCTGATTTGGTGGTGCTGGATATGCATGGATTTGATATCATTTTTGGCATGGATTAGCTAGCAGCTAATTCTGCTATTATAGACTGTCGCGCAAGGGAAGTAATATTCAGACCTCCAAGAAAATCAGAATTCAGATTTGCAGGGTTACGAGTGCAATCTTTACCTTAGATGGTCTCAACTGTTCAGGCAAGGAGGCTGCTCCAGAATGACTGTCTAGGATTCATGGCTTTTGTGAAGGAAATGTCAGAAAATAAATTGAAGCTTATCAATACGCCTGTAGTAAAAGAATTTACAGATGTGTTCTCAGATGAATTACCAGGTTTACCACCTGATCGTGAGGTAGATTTCCCTATTGATCTACTTCCAAGTACAACATCGATCTCTAAAGCACCATACCAAATGGCGGCAGAACTGAAAGATCAGTTGTAGGATTTGCTTGATAAGGGCTTCATATGACCTAGTGTATCTCTGTGGGGAGCTCCAGTACTATTCGTGAAGAAGAAGGATGGGTCTATGAGGATGTGCATAGACTACAGGGAGATTAATAAAGTGACTATCAAGAATAAGTATCCTCTACCCCATATAGATGATTTGTTTGACCAGCTCCAGGGTACACGGGTATATTCTAAGATTGACCTTGGGTCAGGCTACCATCATGTAAAGGTGAGAGCAGAGGATATATCGAAAACGGCTTTCAGGACCAAATATGGGCATTATGAGTTTCTTGTTATGTTATTTGGTTTGACGAATGCTCCTGCGATATTTATGGATTTGATAAATAGGATTTTTCATCCATATTTAGATCAGTTTGTGGTTGTTTTTATTGATGATGTACTGGTCTATTCGAAAAGCTATGAGGGGTACGAGATTCATTTGAGGCAGGTTTTGCAGATGCTTAGGGAAAAAAAGTTATATGCCAAGTTTAGCAAATGTGACTTCTAGCTCGAGAAAATTGTGTTTTTGGGGCATGTTATCTTAGGAGATGAAATTTTTGTAGATCCTAATAAGATTGAGGTGGTAGTGAATTGGGTTAAACCGAGAAACGTCCAGGAGATCAGGAGTTTCTTGGGGTTAGCTAGATATTACCGTCGTTTCATTGAGGGGTTCTCAGCTTTATCAAGGTCTCTGACACAACTGACTAGGAAGAATGCCAGATTTGAATGGGACGACAGCTGTGAGTAGAGTTTTCAGGAACTGAAGCAGAGGTTATTCACAGCGCCTGTATTGATCATCCCGTCTAGCGATGAGGGTTATACTATCTACAGTGATGCATCCTTAAAAGGACTTGGCAGTGTGTTGATGCAGCATGGCAGGGTGGTGGCGTATGCATCTAAATAGTTGAAAGAATACGAAAAGAACTATCCTACCCATGATCTTGAGTTGGTTGCTGTGGTACATGCATTGAGAATTTGGAAGCATTACCTATACGGCGAGCAGTGCGAAATTTTCTCCAACCACAAGAGCTTAAAGTATTTCTTCACCTAAAAGGAATTAAATATGAGACAGAGAAGGTGGTTAGAGTTAATTAAAGATTTTGATTGTACTATCAGTTACCGCCTAGGGAAAGCAAACGTGGTAGCCGATGCACTGAGCAGGAAATCTGGGGAATTAGCGTTGGCAGCTATGGAGATCCAGCGTCCAATCATAATGGATCTAGAGAGACTCGGCATTGAATTGATTGAGAGTAATACTCCAGTATGTATCGCCAATTTAGTGGTGCAGCCTACACTGTAAGAAAGAATTAAAGCTGCTCAGAAGGAAGATCCAGAATTAGCAGAGGTGATGGATAGAGTGCAGAGTGGCTAGGGGGAGGAATTCTGCATTTCAAATGACGGAACTTTGCGGTTCCGTTCCAGATTATGTGTTCCTGCTGATACTAACATTAGGAGGACTATTTTAAAGGAGGCTCACAGATCCTTGTATACGATTCATCCCGGTAGCACGAAAATGTACAAGGATCTGCGAGAGTTTTACTGGTGGAGTGGTATAAAGAAAGAGATTGCCAAGTATGTAGCCCAGTGTTTGACGTGCCAGAAGGTAAAAGCTGAGCACCAGAGGCCAGCGGAACAATTGCAGCCGTTATTTATTCCATAGTGGAAGTGGGATCATATATCCATGGACTTCATTTAAGGGCTGCCGTCGACATCGCATGGCCAGAATGCGATTTGGGTGATAATAGACCTGATGACTAAGACCGCCTATTTTCTCCCTAGCTATCAAGATCAACTATCCCCTCAACCGATTAGCAGAGATTTACGTCCAGGAGATAGTTCGTTCTCATGGGGTGCCAGTATCTATAGCGTCAGATCGAGACCCGCGTTTCACGTCACGGTTCTGGAGAAGCTTACAGGAAACTTTAGGGTCTCAGTTATCTTTCAGCACGACATTTCATCCTCAGTCAGATGGACCGACTAAGAGGACAATATAAATACTAGAAGATATGCTCTGAGCATGTGTATTAGATTTTGGGGGTAGTTGGACTCAGTTCATGCCACTGGTAGAGTTCGAGTATAATAACAATTACCAGTTCAGTATTGGCATGCCACCGTTTAAGGCTTTGTATGGTAAGAGATGTCGATCTCCTTTGTATTGGGATGAGATGGGTGAGTGGCGAGTTGTAGGGCCAGAGCTAGTACAGCAGGCGTACGATAAAGTTCGACTCATTAGGGAAAAAATCAATGCAACTCAGAGCCGACATAAGAGTTATTGAAATTAGGATAGCTTCCCAAGAGGGGGGTGAATTGGGAATTTAAAAACTTTCTTTTTAATTCCTTTTAAGAATACTTAACTTCTTTTATTGTTTATCTAATTCTTTTACTTGTTTGTTTAATTTGTCAAACAATAACTTGATTTCTTTTATAGAATCAACAACACAAGCACTTAAACAACTAAATCACCAATCAACCTTTCAATTAACCACACTATCCAAACTAACCAAACACAATTTGAAGGCAAACAACCAAACCAAAATTAAGATATACAGTAGTAAGAAATTATGATGGTTGTTTGTTTATGTATGCCTTATAAATATGAATCAAGCCTTGTAGTTGAATGATATGCTTGTTAAAATAAATTTGCTTCTTTTATATGATTTACAACCACACATCCACACTCTTCCCAAAATTCAGAATTCAAATAAACTCTTAGTTAATTTTCTTTAGGTGTTTTAACCAAGTAACGTACTCCCGTATGGTTTCCGCAAAGTATGGTTTAACCAACGTACTCCCTTTCGGTTTCCGCAACCCAAAACAAAATTAAACTTTAAGTTTGTTTGATTTCCATATAAACGTAGTGTATATGATTTCAAATTTAAATCATCCACGCAATATAAATATGCTGAAAATAAAGAGTAAGGGAAAGAGAGAGTGAGACAGGATTTTACGAGGTTCGGCTTCAACACAGCCTAGGTCCTCGCCTTTGGCAAAACCACCAAAGGATTCACTAAACCTGTTCCTTTACCGGGTGGAACAATACCTTTATACACTCTTTCAGAAGGCTAGAGCAGCACCTCTATAAGCGATAATCCCTCGCCTAGCCAACGATCCAGCAAACCTGGAATCGTCACAATCTACAAGAATATAATATAAATTCTGCGTACAAAAAATACTCCCAAAATTTAGAGCAGGTTGTACAAATTGAAATGTAAATTGTACTTCAAAAAACCAAAACAAAATAGAATATATGAAGCTCTAAAGTTTTTAGAAGTCACCAATGGTTCGTTTAAAAGAGAAATGGAATTGCAATCCGGAACCGAACTTTGCTATTTTCAATCTACTAGAATTGTAGAATTCCTCCCCAGCAAAAGATGTGAGCAAAGAAGAACTTCAGAAGAATTTCAGCACAAGATGAATTTCAAATTTTGTCTAATTTCTCTCTTTTCTTGTGTTTTCAAGTATTGTGTTTTTTCATTACCCAAAGAGGTATTTATAGGCAATTTAAAAGATCAACTTCCACATCAAATTAGGTAAACTTTGAAAAAACATTTAATTTGTTGACTAAATTTTGAATTTCAAAATTTTGAAAGATCAACATTCATATCAAATTAGGTAAACTTTAAAAAAACATTAAAATTGTTGACTAAATTTTGAAATTCAAAATTTTGAAAGATGTTGTTCATATCAAATTAGGTAAACTTTGAAAAAACATTAAATTGTTGATTAAATTTTAAAATTCAAAATTTTGAAAGATGTTGTCCATATCAAATTAGGTAAACTTTGAAAAAAACATTAAATTGTTGATTAAATTTTGAAATTCAAAATTTTAACAAGAAGCTTCCCTTTGAAATCTAAAATTTGCTCCACGTGGCAGTCATCTGCCATGACATGGCAGTCATCTGTCATAATTAAAATTTAAACCCAGAATACTTTTATTAAACCCTTTAACTTGCCAGTCATCTGTCCATAGATAGACAGTCATCTGTCATGTGCATTGCTTATCAGAAACTCACTTTTTATTTTGAACACTTTCCTTCCGTTAAGGCTTTTGTTACTTTAATTTCAAAAACATGTTTTAAGCTCTTTAAAACAAAGTGTTTCTTAGTTTCTTTTGATTTTATAAGAGCTTCACATATCTAAATGACATTTGGTTTTGAAGTACTTACAACAGTTCTTCTAATTATGATCTTCTTAAATCCTTTAGCCTCGTTCAACCTTTTGAGGTTTACTTTTGACTTTGGGTTTGCTTGCCCTTAAGCTTCTTCATTTGTTATTCATTGCCTTCAATATTCTGAGGTGCTTTCACTAGATTAACATTGAGCTTCAACTTATCAACCTTGAGAGTTCTTTTACCTAAAACACATCACTTAACATCATATGTTAAAGCATCCTTCATTTTGTTATCAACAAAATAGGATTGAAAACTCCAGTTAAGTTAACAATCTCCCCCTTTTTGATGATGACAAATGAGGAGCAAAAAAAATATGAATAAACATAAAAAATCTCCCCCTTACAACTTGCTTTATTCTACTCCCCCTTACGATAAGCATTTCTTTAACAATTTGTAAATTTAAGTCCAATCATGCTCATTGCTCAATTTTCTTATCGCTTTTATTTTTCATTCTAATCATACTCAACATGCTCAAGTTTCAATATCAGACTATCAATATCATGCTTTATCATGCTTTTAATCAATTTAATCTTTATCATGCCCATCAAGCTTACAATCATGCCAAGATTTTGCTCAAATACTACTCCCCCTTTTGACATCAATCAAAAAGGGTAAACATTAAAATGTACATATGACCACATACTCCTTAATCATGCCAAGATTCAACATCATATTTCAAATTGGGCATTCTTATTTCATATGTGTTGTGACATTTTTGAATTTTCAATCATGCATATGGTGCTCAACTTAGTAATTTTGATGCTTAGATTTTCCAAAATATAAATTTAAAGATACCAATTTTTTTTTTTTTAAACATCCACATGTAGCATGCTGCATATCACATATCATGAGCCTAAGAGACAAGGAAAGCAATTCAAACTCAGTGTTGAATTATACAACACATCGAAGTACATGCCAAAACAAATTTTGATCACTTAAAAGAGACAAACCCTAAGTGATCTTAGAGATTGTAGATATTTCTTTAAGTCTAGTTCCTTTTAGTTTACTTCTCTACTATGTAGTAGACCAAGTTCTCTTCTTATGGTTATAAATCTATCTTCTGAGAGTGGTTTAGTAAAGATATCAGCCCATTCGTCATTTGTATTGATGAATTCCAGATTTATGTCTTCTTTTTGAACGTGATCTCTTAGGAAGTGGTGTCTTATGTCAATGTGCTTTGTTCTTGAGTGTGAAATAGGATTTTTAGATATGTTAATCGCACTCGTGTTATCACACTTGATTGGTACAGTTGTGTAGTTTAAATTGAAATCTCTTAATTGTTGTTTCATGTAAAGAGTTTGTGCACAACAACTACCAGCTGCTACATATTCGGCCTCAGCAGTTGACAAAGCCACGGAATTTTGTTTCTTAGAAAACCAAGAAACTAAAGATCTTCCTAAGAAGTGGCATGTGCCACTAGTACTTTTTCTATCTATCTTACAACCGGCATAGTCCGCATCTGAATAACTGATCATTTCAAAGCTAGTGTCTTTAGGATACCATAGTCCTAAGTCCATTGTGCCTATTAAGTATCTTAGGATTCTTTTAACAGCAATTTGGTGTGATTCCTTAGGTGCTGATTGAAAACGTGCACACATACACACACTAAACATTATATCAGGTCTACTAGCTGTTAGATATAATAGACTTCCAATCATGCCTCTATAGTGCTTTGTGTCTATGGATTTTCCCTTTTCATCTTTGTCTAGGCTGATGGAGGTACTCATAGGCGTGCCTATGGGTTTACTATTTTCCATACCAAATTTTTGTATCATATCTTTTATATATTTTGTTTGACTTATAAAAGTCCCATTTTTTGTTTGTTTAATTTGCAGTCCAAGAAAATAGTTTAATTCCCCCATCAAGCTCATTTCAAATTCTTCTTGCATACATTTTGCAAATTCTTTACATAGATGTTCATTTGTAGCACCAAATATTATATCATCTACATAGATTTGAACTAAAAGTATATTATTTTCCTTATTTTTAATGAACAAGGTGCTATCAATTTTTCCTCTTAAAAATCCCTTCTCAATTAGAAATCCACTAAGTCTTTCATACCAAGCCCTAGGGGCCTGTTTAAGTCCATACAAAGCCTTAGTTAGTTTAAATACATGGTTAGGATTTTCAATATTCTCAAAACCAGGGGGTTGTTCAACATATACCTCTTCATTGATATATCCATTCAAGAATGCACTTTTGACATCCATTTGGTATAACTTAAATTCTTTGTAGGAAGCATAGGCTAACAACATTCTAATAGCTTCCATTCTAGCTACAGGGGCAAAGGTTTCATCATAGTCTATTCCTTCTTCTTGATTGTACCCCTTTGCTACAAGTCTAGCTTTGTTTCTAGTGATTATACCATTTTCATCCCTTTTATTTCTAAATACCCATTTAGTTCCTATGATCGAATGATTTTCCGGTTTGGGTACTAATTTCCATACTTGACTTCTTTCAAATTGGTTTAATTCTTCTTGCATTGCAACTATCCAAGATTCATCCTTAAGGGCTTCTTCAATATTTTTAGGTTCATTTTGGGATAGGAATGCATAATGATTGCAAAGGTTCTTTAGTGAAGATCTAGTAGTCACACCTCTAGATGGTTCACCTATAATTTGTTCTTGAGGGTGATCTTTCTTATATTTCCATTCTTTTGGAAATTCCATATTTTCTATGAGTTCATCTTTTGACTTTTCTTTGATTATTTCATTTTCCTCCTTGATTTCTATCTCATCCTCCTTTTTGAATACATAATCTTTTTCTTCATTTTTAACATCTCTTAAAAGAGGGCTAGATTCATCAAAGTCTACGTGAATTGATTCAACTATGGTTAGAGTTCTTTTGTTGTAAACTCTATAGGCTTTACTATTTGTGGAGTATCCTAGGAAAATGCCTTCATCCGATTTAGCATCAAATTTTCCTAAGTTGTCTTTGTTATTTAGGACGAAACACTTACATCCAAAAGCATGAAAGTACTTTATGTTAGGCCTTCTTCCTTTCCACAATTCATAGGGTGTTTTGTTTAGGTTTGATCTAATGGAAACCCTATTAATTATATAGCTAGCTGTATTTACAGCTTCGGCTCCAAAAATATTTTGGTAGGTCATTTTCATTAAGCATGGTCCTTGCCATTTCTTGGAGGGTTCTATTTTTTCTTTCCACAACTCCATTTTGTTGTGGGGTTCTAGGTGCCGAAAAGTTGTGATTTATGCCATATTCATTACAAAAATTTTCAACATTTTGATTCTTAAATTCTCTTCCTTGGTCACTTCTAATATTTGAGACATAATACCCTTTCTCATTTTGAAGCTTCTTACATAAAGTGATTAATGAGTTGCAAGCTTCTTCTTTGTTAGCTAGGAACAACACCCATGTGTATCTTGAGTAATCATCAACAATTACAAAGGCGTATTGTTTTCCTCCTAAACTTTGGGTTCTAGTAGGACCAAACAAGTCTAAGTGTATGAGTTCTAGGGGTCTACTAGTTGATATATGTTTCTTCTTTTTGAAACTTTTCTTGGTTTGTTTTCCTAATTGACAAGCATCACACACTTTATCTTTGACAAATTTTGTTTTAGGTAAGCCTTTAACTAAATTCTTTTTGGAGAGTTTGGATATAAGATCCATGCTAGCATGTCCTAACCTCCTATGCCAAAGCCAACTATTTTCACTCATGGCTGCTAGGCAAGTTATGTCTTGAGAGATTAAACTATCAAAATTTATGCAATAAACATTGTTCATTCTAAGTGCAGTGAATAACGTTTTTTGATTCTTAGAATCTCGTATTATGCATTTTTCTCTCTTAAACATTATTTCACATCCTTTGTCGCTAAGTTGACTAATACTTAGTAAATTATGCTTTAGACCATCTACTAACAAGACATCATCTATAGAAAATGAAGAGTCTTTACCTATTTTACCTATTCCGATGATCTTGCCTTTTGCATTGTCACCGAAGGTTACAAATCCTCCATCCTTTGGAGTGAAAGAGGTAAACTTAGATTTATCGCCCGTCATATGCCTTGAACATCCGCTGTCCAAGTACCATTTATCCTTAGACGGAGTGGTCCTAAAGCAAACCTACAAGAAATGATTCAAGTTGTTACTTTTGGAACCCAAACCTTCTTAATTTTCTTTAAATTTTGTCTATTTTTAGCATTTATCTTCCACTCATCTTTTACTTTTGTATACTTTTTCTTAAGTGGACAATTAAACATTATGTGTCCTTTCTTTTTGCACATGTAGCATGTGGTGTGCTCATGAATATTTGTTGATGAAGTACTTGCATTATATTTAGATTGATTTACAAAATATCCCATATACAAGTTTTTCTTTCTTTTGTTTGAGGCTCCATTATAACCAATTCCTTCTTTGTTGTTTGTCATCCTTTGTTGTCCTACCATCTTTTCAAAGTTATCCTTACCTTTGGTAAAGTTATAGATGACCTTTTCTTTCTCTTGAATTTGATTTTTGAGATTATTTATTTCTTGTATAACCTTGCTATCTTCATTCACTTGAGACTCAGCTAATTTTTTTGATAAGTTATCTACTTTCTTCTCAAGTTCTTCAATCTTTAAATCTTTTTCTTCTTCAACAAGTTTTGTAGATTCAAGTTGATTTTTAAGTGCCTCGTTTTGTTGTTTCAAACTAATGTTTCTTTTTGAGACTTTAATAAACTTGTTATGTAAAAAGAGTAATTCATTTTGAAGTTCTTTGTAAGAGGACATACTTTCACACGAATTACTACAAGATTCATTACACGAATCTTCAGAGAGGGAATCATAAGAGTTTACCTCTTCGTTATGCGCCATGAAGCACATGTTTGCTATTTCTCGATCACTTGGTTCACTTTCCGATTCACTCGAACTAGTGTCATCCCAAGTTGCCTTCATTGCAGGCTTCTTTTTCTTCTTGTCCTTCTTGAGTTGTGGGCATTCCGGTTTGATGTGCCCTACCTTTTTACAATGATAGCAAGTGGTAGGATCATTTTTGTTTTTGTATTCTTTTTTATTACTTTCTCCTTTTTCAGCTTTTGATCCGTTAAATTTTCTAGTGAATTTTTTGTTTCTCCTTAAGAATTTTCCAAGTCTTTTAGTTATGAGTGCTAAATCCTCATCTTCTAATTCACTAGATTCATTATCTTCCTCACTTGAATATTCTTTCAAAGCTTTTAGAGCTATAGACTTCTTATTTTTGTTTTCAGTGCTTCTTTCTTTCAACATCATTTCATAGGTTAGAAGAGATCCTATGAGTTCATCTAAGTAAGTTGTTTTAAGATTTCTTCCTTCCATAAGGGCTGTGGCTTTTGGTTCCCAAATAGGTGGAAGTGCTCTTAGAATTTTACAAATCATCGCATGGGTAGAATAAGTTTTTCCTAAGGCACTTAATGAGTTTATGATATGGGTGAACCTAGTGTACATGCTTGTTATACTTTCATCGGAGTTCATCCTAAAGGCTTCATATTCACTGGTTAACATATCGATTCTACTTTCCTTAACATCTTCTGTGCCTTCATAGGTTACTTCTAATTTATCCCAAATCTCTTTGGCTGTTTTACATGTCATTACTCTATTGAACTCATTTGCATCAAGTGCACAGTATAAAGCGTTTATTGCCATTGAGTTAATTTGCAACATTTTATAATCTGAATCATTTAGTTCTTTATCTTCTTTAGGTACCTCTTTTCCATTAAGTAGTTTAGTGGGGATTAGATTTCCATTTATTACAACGTTCCATGCCTTCTAGTCCATTATTTGAAGATAGATTCTCATTCGTTGGTTCCAGAAGGTGTAATTTAATCCACAAAAAATTGGTGGCCTAGTTGAGGATTGACCCTCACCAAAGGGAGCTACTCCTATTTGTGCCATTTAGATCTTTATATAGTTACTTGTTAGGTTTTGCTATAATTAGGCTCTGATACCAATTGAAATCAGGATAGCTTCCCAAGAGGGAGGTGAATTGGGAATTTGAAAACTTTCTTTTTAATTCCTTTTAAGAATACTTAACTTCTTCTATTGTTTATCTAATTCTTTTACTTGTTTGTTTAATTTGTCAAACAATAACTTGGTTTCTTTTATAGAATCAACAACACAAACACTTAAACAACTAAATCACCAATCAACCATTCAATTAACCACACTATCCAAACTAACCAAACACAATTTGAAGGCAAACAACCAAACCAAAATTAAGATATACAGTAGTAAGAAATTAGGATGGTTGTTTGTTTATGTATGCCTTATAAATATGAATCAAGCCTTGTAGTTGAATGATATGCTTGTTAAAATAAATTTGCTTCTTTTATATGATTTACAACCACACATCCACACTCTTTCTAAAATTCAGAATTCAAATAAACTCTTAGTTAATTTTCTTTAGGTGTTTTAACCAAGTAACGTACTCCCGTATGGTTTCCGCAAAGTATGGTTTAACCAACGTACTCCCTTTCGGTTTCCGCAACCCAAATCAAAATTAACTTTAAGTTTATTTGATTTCCAAATAAACGTAGTGTATATGATTTCAAATTTAAACCATCCACGCAATATAAATATGCTGAAAATAAAGAGGAAGGGAAAGAGAGAGTGAGACACAGGATTTTACGAGGTTCGGCTTCAACACAGTCTACGTCCTCGCCTTTGGCAAAACCACCAAAGGATTCACTAAACCTGTTCCTTTACCGGGTGGAACAATACCTTTATACACTCCTTCAGAAGGCTAGAGCAGCACCTCTCTAAGCGATAATCCCTCGCCTAGCCAACGATCCAGCAAACCTGGAATCGTCACAATCTACAAGAATATAATATAAATTCAATGGTTCGTTTAAAAGAGAAATGGAATTGCAACCCGGAACCGAACTTTGATATTTTCAATCTACCAGAATTGTAGAATTCCTCTCCAGTAAAAGATGTGAGCAAAGAAGAACTTCAAAAGAATTTCAGCACAAGATGAATTTCAAATTTTGTCTGATTTCTCTCTTTTCTTGTGTTTTCAAGTATTGTGTTTTTTCATTACCCAAAGAGGTATTTATAAGCAACTTAAAAGATCAACTTCCACATCAAATTAGGTAAACTTTGAAAAAACATTTAATTTGTTGACTAAATTTTGAATTTCAAAATTTTGAAAGATCAACATTCACATCAAATTAGGTAAACTTTGAAAAAATATTTAAATTGTTGACTAAATTTTGAAATTCAAAATTTTGAAAGATGTTGTCCATATCAAATTAGGTAAACTTTGAAAAAACATTAAATTGTTGATTAAATTTTGAAATTCAAAATTTTGAAAGATGTTGTCCATATCAAATTAGGTAAACTTTGAAAAAAACATTAAATTGTTGATTAAATTTTGAAATTCAAAATTTTAACAAGAAGCTTCCCTTTGAGATCTAAAATTTGCTCCACGTGGCAGTCATCTGTCATAATTAAAATTTAAACCCAGAATACTTTTATTAAACCCTTTAACTTGCCAGTCATCTGTCCATAGATAGACAGTCATCTGTCAGGTGCACTGCTTATCAGAAACTCACTTTTTATTTTGAACACTTTCCTTCCGTTAAGGCCTTTGTTACTTTAATTTCAAAAACATGTTTTAAGCTCTTTAAAACAAAGTGTTTCTTAGTTTCTTTTGATTTTATAAGAGCTTCACATATCTAAATGACATTTGGTTTTGAAGTACTTACAACAGTTCTTCTAATTATGGTCTTCTTAAATCCTTCAGCCTCCTTCAACCTTTTGAGGTTTACTTTTGACTTTGGGTTTGCTTGCCCTTAAGCTTCTTCATTTGTTATTCCTTGCCTTCAATATTCTAAGGTGCTTTCACTAGATTAACATTGAGCTTCAACTTATCAACCTTGAGAGTTCTTTTACCTAAAACACATCACTTAACATCATATGTTAAAGCATTCTTCATTTTGTTATCATCAAAATAGGATTGAAACTCCAGTTAAGTCAACAGAGATATTTTGATTACATTTGGTGAAAATCTTTGAAACCCTAAATTGTGATTGAGATATATATCTATACATTGTTTCAAAGATAGGCTTGATAATACACTCCTGTACTTGATTGAATATTGACCTAAGATTGAGTGTTAGCACACATATTGCACTCAGCTTATAATTCTTATCATATTGAAGTGCGTTGATTATTAAATGTGCATATCAGTACATAATCTTCTTGTGATGGAAGAAATTTGAATAGTATACAAATTTGTATTTCATTGTTGTATTCTAGGCGTGGCTTAAGGGCATTTGATCTAGCCCATAAGGATCAAGTTGGGGCCAGCCCTATGAATTTGACATAGGGCCTTCTCCGCCTCGCAAGGAGAGTTTGTAAAGGTTGAGGTCAGCCCTAAGAATTTGACCTGGTTCTAATCGGTGTCGCTCGACCCATTAAGTGAACAATAGTGATAATCCTCGAGCTTGCAAGTTCAGGCGGGGATGTTGGCACATTTGGCTGAACCTTGATAACATATCGTGTGTGTCCTATTTTATATTTCCACAATTTATATTCCTACACATGTATGTTATTGTATGAATGCTGCACATGATTTAATTTCTACATCTTTCATTTATCTGCGTATTTGGGTTTATAAGTATATAGACATACCCTAGGTTAAGTATTACTGCTACTGATTTGGACATACCTAAGAATAAATTTTAAATACCCAATTCATCCCCCCCCCCCTCTCTTAGGAATACACCAATTCCAACATGGGCTATTTTAAAAAAACTAGGCCATAGAAAGACCCTAGGTCTCTGCATATAGTTTTAAACTCATAAAGGACCTAAACTGTTAAGTTGAAAGGTATTCATGCGACTAAACCAAGCAAGTTAAAAATGCCTCGCTCGACCGAACTGTTGACTGGTCAAAGGTTTGACTTGGTTTGGGCGATCAAATTAAAATGAGTTGAACTTCTCGATCGATCGAACCCTGGCTATAACTTTTTCCACCTTCCCCGAGTGCTCGAACTTCATGTTCATTTTCACCTCGGGCGACTAAACTGAGCAATTTAGTAGACCAAACTTAAGTCCAACCAACCAAACCTCAGACATTTTGGAAAATTGTCTTGTTCAGCCACTTGAACCTATTCTCTGCAACCTGAACATGCAAAAGTTACTTTTTCTCATGTGTCTGTTTGGGTGACCGAATGTATTGCTTGGTCGACCGAAACTCTCGGGTTGGCCAAATTTTACCGTAGGTAATTAAGGGCAATTGGAGTTAAAATTGATTAAAAATTTTTAATAATACCCAACGTGTCCCAACGGTCATATTTTTCATAAAAAAATATATACCCATTCGTTTGTCAAAATTAGCAACTTTGATTAGCTAATTTTTGTCCCGAATTTTATCATAATCAAAGTTCCCCCAAAACATGTTTTTATTGCAAAAATATTTTATGGGGTAAATCTTATAATCTCCCAACACTCTTTTTTATTTTTGAAAATCATTTGAAGGAGTGTATTCATTTTGATTGGGCTTTTATTTTATCAAAGTACATTTGCTCTCACTTAAACTCACAGTTTTAGAAAATCATTTTTAGAGTAAACCTTTGAATTTCCCCTGTTTATTTCGTTGATAAATATTTTTGGAGAAAATGTTTTATAGAGTTTAAATCTTTAAGTGTTTATCATATACATCTTTTGAAATATTGAAAATATCATTTTGAGAAACATAACCTTACTCAACTAAGCATTAATTTCATATCATATTAGAGTGCATTTCTTATTGAGCTTAATGTGTACATCTCTGCTTATATTTTCAAAAGCATATTTTATGTACAAAAACATTTTTAAATGTATCAGTTGGGTTCGTCCCATTAATTGAACTGGGGAGTCTTAGCCCCATAAGTGAGACTAGTTCGGTTCATCCTGAAAATTGAACTGGAGAGTCTCAGCTTGTAGTGACCTGAAATATTTATAAAAATTAAAAATAAAGAAATGAGGAAGAAAAGGAAATTTTAAAAGGGGACTTACAGGGTCTCGTCAACGAATGCAGGGCTCTCGCCAACGAGCATCCTTCTTGGGCTCGTCGACGTGGACATGCATCTCGTCGACGAAAACTTACTGAGAGGCCTATTTCTAGGGTTTGAAACTCATCGATGAGGACTAAGTGCTTGTTGGCGAATCTCCTTCATGGACTCGTTAATGAGGTATCGTGGCTCGTCGACGAGGCCACGTGGACACTACTCTATATATAGCCCTAAAATAAATTTTTGGCAAGGAATTTCATTTTTTTATTAGATTCTCTCTCCCCCCCTCTCTCTCTCTCTCTCTCTCTCTCTCTACACGGTTTCTCTCACTTCTCTCCAGGTTTCCAGCTTCGTCTCTCCCCGGTTGGACAATCAAAAGCTACCATGGTGATCTCGGGGAGATTCTCTACAAGATAGCCAAAGCAAAATGTCGATTTGAGAAGTTTAGGAACCATCCCAAAACCAGGGTAAGTAGATTATTTGGGTATTTTCATGATTACCAAGTTTATTTGAGCCTAAATTTTGTATTATATGAGAATATACTAGAGTTTTGCGAAGTAAAATCAAGGTATTATATTTTCAAGAATAGGGTGTTTTGGGACCCTGCAGGCATGGATTAAGGACCCCGAGTGGGTGATATTTTAGGAATCCAGGTAAAATGATAAATGATTTATAGTTTAGAAATTGTGCATATATGGATTTAGGGAGAATATGTATGTCATAATTATCTAGGTGAATTCAGTTGTTTGATTGGGAAATTATATGTGTGTTATTTCACGATGTTGAAATTATGAACGCCGCATGCGTAGGATTGTAAATAGCATTTAGTGCTCAGTTAGTCAAGTAAGGGAAATATGCTATTTCAGTTAAATTAGTAATATTATCAGTAGGTTTATGTGTTTTAAGAAAGTATAGATTTTAGTACAGATGCTTTTTATTTAGTTGTGTGACATGAGTTAGTATCATAATAGTACAATATTTTTATAGCTTTTAGATATCAAGATTTACATCATATTAGTAGAAAATATTATTATACAGAATTTATATGAATTTCAGAATGTCATGATGTACGGTATATGTATGTATGTAAAAATATTTATAGATAAATAGATATTTTCAAATGTTGCAAAGTCACATTTTATGGAATAGATTCAGAAAAAAAAAATACAACAATTTTAGTATACCATGATTTTCAGATTTCAGAACCATAACTCTTTGGATATTCATTATTTAGATATATAGTTATTCTGATTACACAGCATATTCAGATCAGCTATTTCATGTTATGGTTATTTTAGCTATATCAGAATAATGGTAAAACAATAATATAGAAATATCAGTTACATATATATAGTATCAGACCCTAATGAACCAAATCAGTTTTAGAGCATGGTACTGTAGCTATTTTTAGTTCAAGGTGCAACCACATAACTCAGATAGTATGTTGATTTTCAATAGTTGATCGTGCCTATGTTGTGGACAGACTCCCTGTTAGTTCGGGTTGAGGAGGCCGATCTAACTTTTGGAGTTCAGTTGACTTATCCTGGTTGGCCAACCGGTGATAGGTCCAGCTTGCAGACCGCACAACCCTGTTATGAGGAGTTAAATCATGACTTTCAGTTATTCATCCAAGGAAATTTTCTCTGTTATTTTATATATATATATATATATATATATATATAGAGAGAGAGAGAGAGAGAGAGGGAGATTTACAGAAATCATAGACATACCTATAAATATTTGAAGCATTATGAATAGAATATTCAAAAAAGTAGTTTATGTTAAGCGACATAGGTATGAGCTATACTGTGTATTATTTATAAGTGTTTTCTCAAACGCAAATATTTATGGCACTTCTAAATCAGATTTTACAATTATGTAAACTCATTTGTCACACACTAACAATAGCATATTTCGTCTTAGTGAGCATTGTCTCATCCCAGTTATTTAACATTTTTCAGGTGATCTAGTTAGGCGAGTAGATCAGGCTCACTGACAGAGGGGACTACAGTACTACCTTGCCTGTAGGGTGAGTTTTTTTGAGATGTTCATTTTTGAGTAGTCCCTAGGTCCAAGTGAGGGCATTTTGGGAATGGATAAGTATGTATATTTTGGAGAAATACTCACTCTTTGGCAATGTATATATTTGATGTGGATATTTGCTTTCTATTTTCTGCTGCATAGGTAGTTTATGGTTATATAGGTTCCACGGTCCTTACCTGATCTGTGATGGTGTTATGGTTTATATTTAAAGGTATCAAAATGGTGAAATTTTACAGTTTATATATGTGGGAAAAAAAAAATGGATGGAAATTTTAGGTCATTACACAACCCTGTAACTGAGATCAATTTGATTCATCATAATGTGCGTAACACATACCAGAATCACTACAATTACTATCTCACAGTATATACATCTCAAAAATGGAATCTAGGGACAATCCCCACAAAACCTAACTGTCCCTACCAAAAACTTACCCTTCCAAAGAGGGCAAACAACTGATCTAGATCAGCGGGGCTTTTCCCGCTCTCCTATTAGGGGCTCTTGAAAAATGTATAAGATTTAGGGGTGAGACACCTCTTAGTAAAAGAAATAAACTAATACCAGTGTGTGGCAACATGAGTATCCTGTGTTCTACATATACGATACATAACATGTTCAATACTGTTTATCAAATCTGGAAAAACATATGCATATCAAAACATGGCAGAACATACTGCATTTTCATAAACATTTCTCATCTCATATCATAATAATAATAACATAAAAACAATCCTGGTACGTTAGCTGGTTGTTGTCATGTATTACCCCCACATGACTGGGTTGTGTGGCCCGAAGGCGGGACCTGACAATGGTTGGCCAACCACTGCCAAGTCAAACAGTAGTCTGTAAGTCTGATGGGTCTACCCAGACTGGTCCGTACACCAGGGGCGATAACAGCACACTTCTTGAAAATAACGACATCGACCATCCAATCTCACACCACTCCGTACAGCGGCATTAACACAGATATCATGACCACGAGGACCATGGACACATAGCAACTGTACCATGCAAGTGCTAGCCTAGACCAAGCCAACCAGGTTCTGATATCATATACATATACTAAAACCGTGATACATAAATATCTCATATCATTTATTTTCACATCAATCATATCATTTCACATATATACGTGTATCATAAAAATCATCGGCCCGTACGCCGGTATTACACATTTTAACATAGCACGGCCCGTACGCCGGTAAATCACATAGCACAGCCCGTACGCTGGCAAATCACATAGCACGGCCCGTATACCGGCAAATCTCATCCATATAGCACGGCCCATACGCCGGCAAATCACATATACATATAAAAATATCTTGGCCCATACACCGATTTTCCATCATAGAAATCCATATCGTCCCCATTCCAAAAAAAAAAACAGTATTTCACAACATTTTTATACTCATGCCACACTAAACAAATTTTCTACGTATTCAACATATCATCATTTAAACAGTATTTTCCAAATATAAATCATATATATAAATATATTTATTTTTCCTGAAACCAGATGCTATATATATATACATACATTTTCTCAAAACAAAACTAGCTTAGTTTATCCCCTTACCTGATTCCTAAAAAGCCCCTAAGAAAATCTTCCCCGTACCCACAAGGTTCTCAACGCAATACCCTGAAAATGAAAACTCGCAGAATTAAAGTTTAGTATTTTCGTACGTACAACATTTTCTATAACTACTACTAAGTCAAATTCGACTTAAAAAGTCTTACCTCAACTTAGGGATGATTCCCAACGTTCCCAATCAATACCCTGGAACTGAAAATTTTCAGTATTAAAGTTCAGTATTTTTACGCGTATATCATTTTCTTCAACTGTCAAAAATCCAAATATTGAATATAAAGCCTTACCTTGGATTTGGGATGAAATCCAACTTCGTTTCCCTGACGATCCGCTCTGGCAGACTTGTAGAGAACTTCGCCAGAAGCGTCATGGTGGCTTCGGTTTTTCGATCCGACGTAAAACTAGCCCGGAATCGAAGAGAGAGAGTCGTAGGAGAGAGAGAGAAGAGAGAGAGAGAGAGAGAGAGAGAGCACTTCCAAAAAATATCCAAGTAAGCTTCTTGAAGAAGCTTTCCACTTTCTATATATATACCTTTAACCTTTCTATTAAATACATATCATAATAACTTACTTATATATATATATATATACACACACACACACACACACACATATATATATATACATGCTTCAATATATATATATATATATATATATTCCTTATTATACTATTCATTTTACTTGTTAATTTAATTAATTAAATTTATTTTATTATTTTATTATTATATTTTTTTTAAATTAAATTTTATTATTATTATTATTTTTTCCCGGTTACTACATTCCTCCCTCCTTAAAAGAATTTCGTCCTCAAAATTTACTGTTTCCGTAACTCGCCATCCTTTAATCAAGAAAAAGGGTCTACTCATTTTATTACCTACCCTCACTTATGGCGGAGGAATACCGTGGTTACATCTCGAGTCTTGGAAGATTACATATACAAAAGAAAACCATTCTCCCAAAACTAAAGAACTACACTATTCAACCATTACGTGTACCTGCAACAGAAAACTACTTAACTATTTACATTTATTCACTCAGACTTCTTGAAATAAATGCGGATACCTCTGCTTCATCTGCTCCTCGGACTTCCAAGAAGCCTCTTCTACTGCATGATTCCTCCACAAGACTTTTACTTGAGGAATCATCCTGTTACGTAGCTCTTACACTTTCCTATCCAGAATCTGTACTGGTACCTCCTCATATCCCAGTGAATCACTAAGCTCCAACTCATCATAATTGATGACATGAGAAAGGTCTGGGACGTATTTCCTCAACATAGCAACATGAAATACGTTGTGAATCCTGGACAATACAGGTTGCAAAGCTAGCCTGTAGGCTACCGGTCCCACTTTATCTAGAATCTCAAATGGACCGATAAACCTAGGACTAAGTTTACCCTTCCTCCCAAATCGCATAACCCCTTTCATCGGAGCTATCTTCAAAAATACGTGATCACCTACGTCAAACTCTAAATTCCTGCGGCGATGGTCGGCATAACTCTTCTATCGGCTCTGAGCTGCACTGATCCTATCCTTGATAAGACGAACTTTATCACACGCCTGCTGAACCAGCTCTGGTTCCACTACTCGCCGCTCACCCACTTCATCCCAAAACAAAGGAGAACGACATCTCCTACCGTACAGAGCCTCAAATGGTGCCATGCCAATACTAGATTGATAACTGTTATTATACGCAAATTCTACTAATGGCATGAACTGGGTCCAACTACCCCCAAAGTCTAGTACACACGCTCTGAGCATGTCCTCTAATATCTGTATCGTCCTCTCAGTCTACCCGTATGACTGAGGATGGAATGTTGTACTAAACGATAACTGAGACCCCAGAACCTCCTGCAGACTCCTCTAAAATCGTGATGTGAATCGTGGGTCTCAATCTGACACAATAGATACAGGCACCCCATGAGAACGTACTATCTCCTGAATGTAAATCTTCGCTAAACGGTTGAGGGAGTAGCTAATCTTAATGGGAATAAAGTGGGCGGTCTTTGTCAATCGATCAACAATCACCCAGATGGCATTATGACCATGTAACGCCGTCGGCAGTCCTGACACGAAGTCCATCGATATGTGATCCCACTTCCACTCCGGGATGAATAACGGCTGCAACTGCCCTGCCGGTCTCGGGTGCTCAGCCTTTACCTGCTAGCACGTCAAACACTGCGCTACATACTCGGCAATCTCTCTCTTCATACCACTCCACCAGTATGACTCTCGCAGATCTCTATACATCTTCGTACTACCGGGATGAACTGTATACAAATATCTGTGAGCCTCCTCTAGAATAGTCTTCCTGATCTCAGTATCGGCAGGAACACATAATTTGGAATGGAACCGCAAAGCTCCGTCATCTGCGATGCTGAACTCCTCCCCCTACCCACTCTGTACTTTGTCTATCACCTCCACTAGCTCTGGATCTTCCTTCTGGGCATCTTTAATTCTCTCCTGCAGGGTAGGCTGTACCATTAGGCTGGCAATACATACTGGGAGATCACTCTCCACCAACTCTATGCCGAGTCTCTCCAGATCCATTCTGATCGGATGCTGGATCCCCATAGCCGCCAACACTGGCTGCCTAGATTACCTACTCAACGCATCAGCTACCACGTTTGCTTTTCCTGGGTGATAATTGATGGTACAATCAAAATTTTTAATCAGCTCCAACCACCTTCTCTGCCTCATATTCAGTTCTTTCTACGTAAAGAAATACTTCAAACTTTTATGGTCGGAGAAGATCTCACACTGCTCACCGTACAGGTAATACCTCCAAATCTTCAGTGCGTGTACCACTGCAGCCAACTCAAGATCATGGGTAGGGTAGTTCTTCTCATATTCTTTCAACTGCCTGGATGCATACGCCACTACCCTGCCATGTTGCATTAATACATAGCCAAGTCCCTTCAAGGATGCATCACTGTAAATGGTATACCCTTCACCCCCACATGGGAGATCAACACTGGTGCCTGTGACTAGTCTCTGCTTCAACTTTTGAAAAACTTTGCTCACAGCTATCATCCCACTCAAATCTGACATTCTTCCTTGTCAGTTATGTTAAAGGCCTTGACAAAGCTGAGAATCCCTCAACAAAATGACGGTAATAGCCTGCTAGCCCTAAGAAACTCTTGATCTCGTGGACATTTCTCGGTCTAACCCAATTCACTACAGCATTAATCTTGCTAGGATCCACAGAAATACCGCCTCCAAATACAACATGCCCCAAGAACACGACCTTCTCCAGCCAAAATTCACATTTACTGAACTTGGTGTACAACTTCTTTTCCCGAAATGTCTGCAAAACCTGCCTCAAGTGCGTCTAATGCTCCTCATAGTTTCCTAGAATAGACCAGTACATCATCAATAAAAACAACAACAAATTGGTCTAGGTATTGGTGGAAGACTCCTATTCATCAAGTCCATAAATACCATAGGAGCATTCGTCAAACCAAATGGCATCACTAGAAACTCATAGTGCCCATACCTAGTCCTGAAGGCTGTCTTTGAGGCGTCTTCTACTTTCACCTTCACCTAATGGTAGCCGATCTGATGTTCAAAATTCGAATACACCCGTGTACCATGAGCTGGTCAACAAATCATCGATACGGGGGTTAGGATACCTATTATTGATTGTCACTTTATTTATCTCCCTATATGTCTATACAACATTCCTCATAGTCCGTCTTTCTTTTTCACAAATAAACTAGAGCTCCCCATGGGAGATACACTGGGCCGGTATGAAGCCTTATCTAGCACATCTTGAAACTGATTCTTCAATTCTGCTAACTCACTCGGCACCATTCGATAAGGAATTTAGAAAATTGTTGTTTGCTGTACCGGAGGTAGGTAGATCAATTAGAGAAAAATCCACATCACCGTTCGGGTGTTGGCAAGCCTGGAACTATCTGGAAAAACATCCATCAAACTCCTTTAATACAGGCGTGCTAGCACGTTCGACTCATTTCTCTAACATCTCTCTCACAACCGCTACAAACCCATATTGACAACAACTTAGCAGTAATCTCTAACCGAAATAGTTGAAACTAGCTGAGGCGGGAAATTGTAAATGGGACCCTACAAATTAAATTATGATTCCCCCGGGGGTCTAAATATCACCTCTCGTGCACGATATCTATGCTAACAAAACTAGCGTAGCTATCCATTGCCAAATATACGTCAAACCCATGCATGTATAACGACTATATATCAAATCAAAAGACAATGTTTTCCCTTAAATCTTCCTGGGCGTTACGGAGTACCCTACCAAACCTCACTACCGACCCAGTTGGTGTTAGATACCAACAGTTCAACATATAATGATGTGTTTCAGGCCTCACATAATTTAATCCCCCAAGGACACAACTGCGGTGTTGAGATCAAATAATGCAAGATTACTTTAAAGAAAAGCATAATTGCACCATACTATACACCACGTCACCTGACGCCTCAGCCTCAATCGGCGTTAGAGAAACACCCCTGGCTGGAGCCCGATTATTCTATGCTGGCCCCTCCCTCGGGTGCCTGATAATCTCCCGGTAAGTTAGAGCTGGAACTGCATCTGGTGGATAGGGCAGTATCGTACCCCATGTGCCCCGATCTACCGCACGATGAACAAGCGAATTAGCTGCATCCTGGCGGGTAGGAAAATCTGCAATAATATGTCCCGATCTACCCGCCAGCGGTTTTAGCAAACTACAACCACAGCTCGACACTCTCCCCAGTTGCATCATACCACAGTCTGGACAACGGAGGACCCTGGCCCTGTCATGAACCTGGCGTCTCCGTCTCCTGATCTCCGCCCTCATACCATGAGTACCTCCTCACGGACCCGGCCTGTGCCCTGCTGGTAGCTAGTAGATGCAGATCTCTCTCTGTTCCCTGCTCGATCCGCATCAGACTACCAATCTCTGCCAGGACGCCTTGTCGAGAAACCTAGAGAAGCCTAGAGCAGTAGCAACACACATGCCTAAAGACTACGCCTTAAGCTCTCCAAACTGCCGTCGCCTTTCTTCAACTCCCCCCATCTTAGGAACAATGTATGGGCAAATGAGAGAGCTCGATAAACGTGCTGCATTACTGACGGGTACGGATAATGTTCTCTACTCGACCAGGAAATATTCCTACCGTAGCATCCCTCACAAGTTAGCGGAAAAATCTGTCAAAGAAACGAAGTCTTTTAACCGGTCCCTATGTCATAGATTCATTGGAGTCACCCTCTGACTGATCTAATAGATCACTGCAGTCCACACCTATCAAGACCGCTCCATGTCATGTAGAGGTGGACAAAGAGGACCCTCTTTTCCTCAGATACATTGCAGCACAGCCAAGGTTATTCGAATAGCCATAGCGTGATTCAGTATAAGCGGCTACTGGAATCAATAAACATGCTGAACAACCAGAAGGAGTATCTTTGTAAATTTCTCTATAGTGCACCCAGGGCCTGTAGATGGACACTTGCTCCCTCGAGCTCCTAGCAATCTCAATCAGAAAGCTGAGAACGATACGTAATACCGCATCAGAGTCGGTCCGAACTATACCTGTGGTACTGCTCATCACGGCAAAGCGCATGGGCACTATTTCCTTCTGGATCCATCCTTTCAAATAGGAGTAGTAGTTGCAATTCTGTAATACTAACATCATAAGTTACCACCTATCTCACCACTAATCTCAAAATTTCAAACTAATGTTAATCCCCAGTCTACATTCTAGGAACACACCTACATAGCTTTACGATGTAGTTCCCAAATCGTAACCCCCAGAAAGAACAAGAACGGCCACGGAAGTCCTGGCCTCTAGACTGTAGTTAGACAAACCTCAAAATATTACTAAACTCTGTCTTGTTCCTGCTGACTCTAAAGTCTACAGAACTAGCAACCTTAGGCTCTGATACCAACTATAACGACATGCTCCTTTTTCGCAGATCTTTTTTTTATTATACTAAATTAAATATCATCACATCATTACAGTCCAGCCTCAGTGATAAAGTGGTTATCTTAGTTTTTTCTTGTGATTTTATAAGAGCTTCACATATCTAAATGACATTTGGTTTTGAAGTACTTACAACAGTTCTTCTAATTATGATCTTCTTAAATCCTTTAGCTCGTTTCAACCATTTGAGGTTTACTTTTGACTTTGGGTTTGCTTGCCCTTAAGCTTCTTCATTTTTCATTCATTGCCTTCAATATTCTAAGGAGCTTTCACTAGATTAACATTGAGCTTCGACTTATCAACCTTGAGAGTTCTTTTACCTAAAACACATCACTTAACATCATATGTTAAAGCATCCTTCATTTTGTTATCATCAAAACAGGATTGAAAAGTCCAGTTACGTCAACAATCTTCCCCTTTTTGATGATGACAAATGAGGAGGAAAAAATATGAATAAGCATAAAAAATCTCCCCCTTACAACTTGCTTTATTCTACTCCCCCTTACGATAAGCATTTCTTTAACAATTTGTAGATTCAAGTCCAATCATGCTTATTGCTCAATTTTCTTATTGCTCATATTTTTCATTCTAATCATACTCAACATGCTCAAGTTTCAATATCAAACTATCAATATCATGCTTTATCATGCTTTTAATCAATTTAATCTTTATCATGCCCATCAAGCTCTCAATCATGCCAAGATTTTGCTCAAATACTACTCCCCCTTTTGACATCAATTAGAAAGGGTAAACATTAAAATGTACATATGACCACACACTCCTTAATCATGCCAAGATTCTACATCATATTTCAAATTGGGCATTCTTATTTCATATGTGTTGTGACATTTTTTGAATTTTCAATCATGCATATGGTGCTCAACTTAGTAATTTTGATGCTTAGATTTTCAAAAATATAAATTTAAAGATACCAATTTTTTTTTTTTTTTAACATCTACATGTAACATGCTGCATATCACATATCATGAGCCTAAGGGACAAGGAAAGCAATTCAAACTCAGTGTTGAATTATACAACACATCAAAGTACATGCCAAAACAAATTTTGATCACTTAAAAGAGACAAACCCTAAGTGATCTTAGAGATTGTAGATATTTTTTTAAGTCTGGTTCCTTTTGGTTTACTTCTCTACTATGTAGTAGACCAAGTTCTCTTCTTATGGTTATAAATCTATCTTTTGAGAGTGGTTTAGTAAAAATATCAGCCCATTGGTCATTTGTATTGATGAATTCTAGATTTATGTCTTCTTTTTGAACATGATCTCTTAGGAAGTGGTGTCTTATGTCAATGTGCTTTGTTCTTGAGTGTGAAATAGGATTTTTAGATATGTTAATCGCACTCGTGTTATCACACTTGATTGGTACAGTTGTGTAGTTTAAATTGAAATCTCTTAATTGTTGTTTCATGTAAAGAGTTTGTGCACAACAACTACCAGCTGCTACATATTCGGCCTCAGCAGTTGACAAAGCCACAGAATTTTGTTTCTTAGAAAACCAAGAAACTAAAGATCTTCCTAAGAAGTGGCATGTGCCACTAGTACTTTTTCTATCTATCTTACAACCGGCATAGTCCGCATCTGAATAACTGATTATTTCAAAGCTAGTGTCTTTAGGATACCATAGTCCTAAGTCCATTGTGCCTATTAAGTATCTTAGGATTCTTTTAACAGCAATTTGGTGTGATTCCTTAGGTGCTGATTGAAAACGTGCACACATACACACACTAAACATTATATCAGGTCTACTAGCTGTTAGATATAATAGACTTCCAATCATGCCTCTATAGTGCTTTGTGTCTATGGATTTTCCCTTTTCATCTTTGTCTAGGCTGATGGAGGTACTCATAGGCGTGCCTATGGGTTTACTATTTTCCATACCAAATTTTTGTATCATATCTTTTATATATTTTGTTTGACTTATAAAAGTCCCATTTTTTGTTTGTTTAATTTGCAGTCCAAGAAAATAGTTTAATTCCCCCATCAAGCTCATTTCAAATTCTTCTTGCATACATTTTGCAAATTATTTACATAGATGTTCATTTGTAGCACCAAATATTATATCATCTACATAGATTTGAACTAAAAGTATATTATTTTCCTTATTTTTAATGAACAAGGTGCTATCAATTTTTCCTCTTAAAAATCCCTTCTCAATTAGAAATCCACTAAGTCTTTCATACCAAGCCCTAGGGGCCTGTTTAAGTCCATACAAAGCCTTAGTTAGTTTAAATACATGGTTAGGATTTTCAATATTCTCAAAACCAGGGGGTTGTTCAACATATACCTCTTCATTGATATATCCATTCAAGAATGCACTTTTGACATCCATTTGGTATAACTTAAATTCTTTGTAGGAAGCATAGGCTAACAACATTCTAATAGCTTCCATTCTAGCTACAGGGGCAAAGGTTTCATCATAGTCTATTCCTTCTTCTTGATTGTACCCCTTTGCTACAAGTCTAGCTTTGTTTCTAGTGATTATACCATTTTCATCCCTTTTATTTCTAAATACCCATTTAGTTCCTATGATCGAATGATTTTCCGGTTTGGGTACTAATTTCCATACTTGACTTCTTTCAAATTGGTTTAATTCTTCTTGCATTGCAACTATCCAAGATTCATCCTTAAGGGCTTCTTCAATATTTTTAGGTTCATTTTGGGATAGGAATGCATAATGATTGCAAAGGTTCTTTAGTGAAGATCTAGTAGTCACACCTCTAGATGGTTCACCTATAATTTGTTCTTGAGGGTGATCTTTCTTATATTTCCATTCTTTTGGAAATTCCATATTTTCTATGAGTTCATCTTTTGACTTTTCTTTGATTATTTCATTTTCCTCCTCGATTTCTATCTCATCCTCCTTTTTGAATACATAATCTTTTTCTTCATTTTTAACATCTCTTAAAAGAGGGCTAGATTCATCAAAGTCTACGTGAATTGATTCAACTATGGTTAGAGTTCTTTTGTTGTAAACTCTATAGGCTTTACTATTTGTGGAGTATCCTAGGAAAATGCCTTCATCCGATTTAGCATCAAATTTTCCTAAGTTGTCTTTGTTATTTAGGACGAAACACTTACATCCAAAAACATGAAAGTACTTTATGTTAGGCCTTCTTCCTTTCCACAATTCATAGGGTGTTTTGTTTAGGTTTGATCTAATGGAAACCCTATTAATTATATAGCTAGCTGTATTTACAGCTTCGGTCCAAAAATATTTTGGTAGGTCATTTTCATTAAGCATGGTCCTTGCCATTTCTTGGAGGGTTCTATTTTTTCTTTCCACAACTCCATTTTGTTGTGGGGTTCTAGGTGCCGAAAAGTTGTGATTTATGCCATATTCATTACAAAAATTTTCAACATTTTGATTCTTAAATTCTCTTCCTTGGTCACTTCTAATATTTGAGACATAATACCCTTTCTCATTTTGAAGCTTCTTACATAAAGTGATTAATGAGTTGCAAGCTTCTTCTTTGTTAGCTAGGAACAACACCCATGTGTATCTTGAAGTAATCATCAACAATTACAAAGGCGTATTGTTTTCCTCCTAAACTTTGGGTTCTAGTAGGACCAAACAAGTCTAAGTGTATGAGTTCTAGGGGTCTACTAGTTGATATATGTTTCTTCTTTTTGAAACTTTTCTTGGTTTGTTTTCCTAATTGACAAGCATCACACACTTTATCTTTGACAAATTTTGTTTTAGGTAAGCCTTTAACTAAATTCTTTTTGGAGAGTTTGGATATAAGATCCATGCTAGCATGTCCTAACCTCCTATGCCAAAGCCAACTATTTTCACTCATGGCTGCTAGGCAAGTTATGTCTTGAGAGATTAAACTATCAAAATTTATGCAATAAACATTGTTCATTCTAAGTGCAGTGAATAACGTTTTTTGATTCTTAGAATCTCGTATTATGCATTTTTCTCTCTTAAACATTATTTCACATCCTTTGTCGCTAAGTTGACTAATACTTAGTAAATTATGCTTTAGACCATCTACTAACAAGACATCATCTATAGAAAATGAAGAGTCTTTACCTATTTTACCTATTCCGATGATCTTGCCTTTTGCATTGTCACCGAAGGTTACAAATCCTCCATCCTTTGGAGTGAAAGAGGTAAACTTAGATTTATCGCCCGTCATATGCCTTGAACATCCGCTGTCCAAGTACCATTTATCCTTAGACGGAGTGGTCCTAAAGCAAACCTACAAGAAATGATTCAAGTTGTTACTTTTGGAACCCAAACCTTCTTAATTTTCTTTAAATTTTGTCTATTTTTAGCATTTATCTTCCACTCATCTTTTACTTTTGTATACTTTTTCTTAAGTGGACAATTAAACATTATGTGTCCTTTCTTTTTGCACATGTAGCATGTGGTGTGCTCATGAATATTTGTTGATGAAGTACTTGCATTATATTTAGATTGATTTACAAAATATCCCATATACAAGTTTTTCTTTCTTTTGTTTGAGGCTCCATTATAACCAATTCCTTCTTTGTTGTTTGTCATCCTTTGTTGTCCTACCATCTTTTCAAAGTTATCCTTACCTTTGGTAAAGTTATAGATGACCTTTTCTTTCTCTTGAATTTTATTTTTGAGATTATTTATTTCTTGCATAATCTTGCTATCTTCATTCACTTGAGACTCAGCTAATTTTTTTGATAAGTTATCTACTTTCTTCTCAAGTTCTTCAATCTTTAAATCTTTTTCTTCTTCAACAAGTTTTGTAGATTCAAGTTGATTTTAAGTGCCTCAGTTTTGTTGTTTCAAACTAATGTTTCTTTTTGAGACTTTAATAAACTTGTTATGTAAAAGAGTAATTCATTTTGAAGTTCTTTGTAAGAGGACATACTTTCACACGAATTACTACAAGATTCATTACACGAATCTTCAGAGAGGGAATAATAAGAGTTTACCTCTTCGTTATGCGCCATGAAGCACATGTTTGCTATTTCTCGATCACTTGGTTCACTTTCCGATTCACTCGAACTAGTGTCATCCCAAGTTGCCTTCATTGCAGGCTTCTTTTTCTTCTTGTCCTTCTTGAGTTGTGGGCATTCCGGTTTGATGTGCCCTACCTTTTTACAATGATAGCAAGTGGGAGGATCATTTTTGTTTTTGTATTCTTTTTTACTACTTTCTCCTTTTTCAGCTTTTGATCCGTTAAATTTTCTAGTGAATTTTTTGTTTCTCCTTAAGAATTTTCCAAGTCTTTTAGTTATGAGTGCTAAATCCTCATCTTCTAATTCACTAGATTCATTATCTTCCTCACTTGAATATTCTTTCAAAGCTTTTAGAGCTATAGACTTCTTATTTTTGTTTTCAGTGCTTCTTTCTTTCAACATCATTTCATAGGTTAGAAGAGATCCTATGAGTTCATCTAAGGAAGTTGTTTTAAGATTTCTTCCTTCCGTAATGGCTGTGGCTTTTGGTTCCCAAATAGGTGGAAGTGCTCTTAGAATTTTACGAATCATCTCATGGGTGGAATAAGTTTTTCCTAAGGCACTTAATGAGTTTATGATATGGGTGAACCTAGTGTACATGCTTGTTATACTTTCATCGGAGTTCATCCTAAAGGCTTCATATTCACTGGTTAACATATCGATTCTACTTTCCCTAACATCTACTGTGCCTTCATAGGTTACTTCTAATTTATCCCAAATCTCTTTGGCTGTTTTACATGTCATTACTCTATTGAACTCATTTGCATCAAGTGCACAGTATAAAGCGTTTATTGCACTTGAGTTAATTTGCAACATTTTATAATCTGAATCGTTTAGTTCTTTATCTTCTTTAGGTACCTCTTTTCCATCAAGTAGTTTAGTGGGGATTAGATTTCCATTTGTTACAACGTTCCATGCCTTCCAGTCCATTGTTTGAAGATAGATTCTCATTCGTTGCTTCCAGAAGGTGTAATTTATTCCACAAAAAATTGGTGGCCTAGTTGAGGATTGACCCTCACCAAAGGGAGCTACTCCTATTTGTGCCATTTAGATCTTTATATAGCTACTTGTTAGGTTTTGCTATAATTAGGCTCTGATACCAATTGAAATTAGGATAGCTTCCCAAGAGGGGGGTGAATTGGGAATTTAAAAACTTTCTTTTTAATTCCTTTTAAGAATCTTAACTTCTTTTATTGTATATCTAATTCTTTTACTTGTTTGTTTAATTTGTCAAACAATAACTTGATTTCTTTTATAGAATCAACAACACAAGCACTTAAACAACTAAATCACCAATCAACCTTTCAATTAACCACACTATCCAAACTAACCAAACACAATTTGAAGGCAAACAACCAAACCAAAATTAAGATATACAGTAGTAAGAAATTATGATGGTTGTTTGTTTATGTATGCCTTATAAATATGAATCAAGCCTTGTAGTTGAATGATATGCTTGTTAAAATAAATTTGCTTCTTTTATATGATTTACAACCACACATCCACACTCTTCCCAAAATTCAGAATTCAAATAAACTCTTAGTTAATTTTCTTTAGGTGTTTTAACCAAGTAACGTACTCCCGTATGGTTTCCGCAAAGTATGGTTTAACCAACGTACTCCCTTTCGGTTTCCGCAACCCAAAACAAAATTAAACTTTAAGTTTGTTTGATTTCCAAATAAACGTAGTGTATATGATTTCAAATTTAAACCATCCACGCAATATAAATATGCTGAAAATAAAGAGTAAGGGAAAGAGAGAGTGAGACAGGATTTTACGAGGTTCGGCTTCAACACAGCCTACGTCCTCGCCTTTGGCAAAACCACCAAAGGATTCACTAAACCTGTTCCTTTACCGGGTGGAACAATACCTTTATACACTCCTTTAGAATGCTAGAGCAGCACCTCTCTAAGCGATAATCCCTCGCCTAGCCAACGATCCAGCAAACCTGGAATCGTCACAATCTACAAGAATATAATATAAATTCTGCGTACAAAAAATACTCCCAAAATTTAGAGCAGGTTGTACAAATTGAAATGTAAATTGTACTTCAAAAAACCAAAGCAAAATAGAATATATGAATCTCTAAAGTTTTTAGAAGTCACCAATGGTTCGTTTAAAAGAGAAATGGAATTGCAACCCGGAACCGAACTTTGATATTTTCAATCTACTAGAATTGTAGAATTCCTCCCCAGCAAAAGATGTGAGCAAAGAAGAACTTCAGAAGAATTTCAGCACAAGATGAATTTCAAATTTTGTCTGATTTCTCTCTTTTCTTGTGTTTTCAAGTATTGTGTTTTTTCATTACCCAAAGAGGTATTTATAGGCAACTTAAAAGATCAACTTCCACATCAAATTAGGTAAACTTTGAAAAAACATTTAATTTGTTGACTAAATTTTGAAAGATCAACATTCATATCAAATTAGGTAAACTTTGAAAAAACATTAAAATTGTTGACTAAATTTTGAAATTCAAAATTTTGAAAGATGTTGTCCATATCAAATTAGGTAAACTTTGAAAAAACATTAAATTGTTGATTAAATTTTAAAATTCAAAATTTTGAAAGATGTTGTCCATATCAAATTAGGTAAATTTTGAAAAAAACATTAAATTATTGATTAAATTTTGAAATTCAAAATTTTAACAAGAAGCTTCCCTTTGAAATCTAAAATTTGCTCCACGTGGCAGTCATCTGCCATGACATGGCAGTCATCTGTCATAATTAAAATTTAAACCCAGAATACTTTTATTAAACCCTTTAACTTGCCAGTCATCTGTCCATAGATAGACAGTCATCTGTCAGGTGCACTGCTTATCAGAAACTCACTTTTTATTTTGAACACTTTCCTTCCGTTAAGGCCTTTGTTACTTTAATTTCAAAAACATGTTTTAAGCTCTTTAAAACAAAGTGTTTCTTAGTTTCTTTTGATTTTATAAGAGCTTCACATATCTAAATGACATTTGGTTTTGAAGTACTTACAACAGTTCTTCTAATTATAATCTTCTTAAATCCTTTGGCCTCGTTCAACCTTTTGAGGTTTACTTTTGACTTTGGGTTTGCTTGCCCTTAAGCTTCTTCATTTGTTATTCATTGCCTTCAATATTCTGAGGTGCTTTCACTAGATTAACATTGAGCTTCAACTTATCAACCTTGAGAGTTCTTTTACCTAAAACACATCACTTAACATCATATGTTAAAGCATCCTTCATTTTGTTATCATCAAAATAGGATTGAAAACTCCAGTTAAGTCAACAGTTATGCTGACAATCGCCGCAGGAATTTGGAGTTCGATGTGGGTGACCACGTATTTTTAAAGATAGCTCCATTAAAAGGAGTTATAAGGTTAGGTAGGAAGGGTAAACTTAGCCCTAGGTTTATCGGTCCGTTTGAGATTTTAGAGAACGTGGGGCCGGTGGCCTACAGGCTAGCTTTGCCACCTACACTATCTAGGATGCACGACATGTTCCACGTATCCATGTTGAGGAAATACGTCCTAGATCCTTCTCATATTATTAGCTATGGTGAGTTTGAGCTCAATGATTCGCTAGTATATGAGGAGGTACTAGTGCAGATTCTAGACCGAAAGGAACAGGAACTACGTAATAATAAAATCCTCTAGTAAAGGTTTTATGGAGGAATCATGCAGTAGAAGATGCTTCTTGGGAGCTCGAGGAACAGATCAGACAAAAGTATCCACAATTGTTCCAAGAAGTCCATACGTAATTAAGAAATGTGAGTAAATATGTGATGTTTCTTTTGCAGGTACATGTAATGTCTTAGATAGTATGTAGTATTTTAGTTTTGGGGGAATTTTCTTTTGATATATGTAATCTCCCAAGACTTGAAATGTAACCACGGTATTCCTCTGCCATAAGTGAGGGTAAGTAATAAAATAAATAGACCATTTTGCCTAATAAGGGACGATGAATTATATGAATACTAAATTTCGAGGACAAAACTTTATAAGGAGGGGAGAATGTGACAACCTGAATAATAATGGGATTTAAATAATAAAAAGAAAAGGAAATGAAAGCCAGAAACAGAAGAAGGCAATCGATGACGTTGCATTTTGGAAAGGATAATCCCAAGTAAATTTTTAGCACCTCATCGACGAATATAAGGGACTCGTCGACGAGGGTATAACAGGAGCTCGTCGACGAGGATAGGATTCGTCGATGAGAATATACCGAGAGAGGGTTGTCACTAAAAATATGTCAATAGTGATGGTTCCTAATCGTCACTAAAAGTGGGACAATAGTAATGGTTGCAAACCATCACTAAAAACAAACAATAATGATGATTTTGAGACTGTCACTAATAATATGTTTTTTGTGGCGATTTTTAGCCAAAAGATAGTGTCAATTATAGTGATGGTATTACACTTTTAGTGACGGTCTAGCTACATCACTAATAGTCCATTATTAGTGATAGTTTCCAAAATCGTCACTAATAGTGAGTTGAGATGGCCATTATAGTCACTAAGCCATAAGTGTCACTACGCCGTCACTAATAATTTGTAGTGATGGTTTTTTATTATTAGTGACGATTTTAAACTATCACTAAAAGTATTTTTTTTTTTTTTTTTGTAGTGTATGCTGATCTGATAGCCTATGCATTGATGGTTGCAGATGATATGAACAAGTTAGAGCCAAACTCATATGAAGAAACTGTGAATTGTTTAGAAAAATAGAAATGACTTTAGATCATGTAGGAGGAAATGGAGTCCTTAGAGAAGAATAGAACGTGGACCCTTGTTGACAAGCCAATAAATTAAAAGTTAGTTAGGAGTACGTGGATTTTTAAAAAGAAAGAGCGTCTACAAGGTGAAGGGAAGCCTAGATAAAAAGCAAGGCTTGTAACTAAAAGCTTCACACAAAAGGAGGGAGTGGATTATAATGAGATCTACTCACCTGTGGTGAAACACACCTCGATATGAGTTCTGCTTGATTTTGTTACACAGTTTGACATGGATCTACAACAAATGGATGTAAAAACAGAATTTTTGCATAGTAATCTAGAAGAAAGAATTCTAATGGTGCAGCCTGAAGGTTTCATGAGAAAAGCAACTGAAGGAAAATTTTGCTCACTAAAGAAGTCATTGTATGGGCTAAAGCAATCCCCCAGACAATGGTTGTAACGACCTGCTTAATAAACTGGGTTTTTTTTTATACCATAATATTTAACATGCTCTGATACCATACTGGGATAAACCCAACCATAAACCTAAGCAACAAGAAGCAAAAACTGAATAAACATATACAATACCATACCATACAATACCAGAGTACTACATGTTTCCCAAAAATATACACACACATTGTTTCCCCAAAATACCCTTAACCATGCTAGGATATACAAAAAACACTCTCAAAATATACTCACTCTCTGACAGGGCACTACTGAAGCCACTCTATCTACGAGCCTAATCTACTCGCCTACCTAGATCACCTGAAAAATGATTCAACACTAGGGTAAGCTAATGCTCAGTAAGACGAAATATGCTATTATTAGTGTGGCAAATGAGCTACTATATCATGAAAATCTGTTTTCAAATAAACATGTATAACTGAATATATAAATAAAATATAAGTGATAAAATCCACCACCCCTGTCCCTATTACTTAACATGACAGTATTGGAGATTATTATTCAAAATACTTCTAGTGTAAGTAAGTATGTTCCCTATTTCTGCAAATCTATACATACGTAATAATAACTGAAAATGTTCCTTGTGGATATCTATGTGTCATGACTTATCCCCTCATGACAGGGTTATGCGACTCGTAGGCGGGATTTACCCTGGCTGGCCAACCAGGAATAAATCACTATACTCTATCGGTCGATCTGCCCACCTTAACCCATATCTGGATGAGGAGTCTGTCCTCTTCAAGGGCTTAGGTGATTGATTTTACCACGTATTATCTAAATAGGTGGTTGCACTCATAAAGTAACATAATATCTGTAGCAGCAGTACCATGCTCTATAACTGCATAGTCCAACAGGGTATGATATCATATAATATATTTCTATACATATATCTATCTGACTTACCATGATTCTGAAATAATTATAATAACCACAATGCTGCATAAACTGTACTATAATTTATACGTCGTACTACTGAGAATTGTATAATCTTAACACTGAAACTGCATAATCATAATACTGAAATTCGTATAATCATGGTACTAGAATTCGTATAATCATGGTATGAAAAATCCATAAAATCATGGTACTAAAATATCATAAAATCAGGATACTAAAATATCGTAAAATCATATCTCCGTACTATATACATATTCACAAGCCACACGATACTTTAATACATAATTTTCATCATTTAATAAACTGAATAATATTTTAAAAATACCTAGCATAGCATATTTTCCTTACCTGGCTACTGGAAAACCCCTAAAATATTCTGGCCTAACCCCCGTAGGATTTCCTAATCAATACCCTGAAACTGAAAACTCACAATACTAAACTTCAATATTTCTACGTGTACATCATTTCTTATAATTGTCATAAGATCAAATTTGGCTTAAAAAGTCTTATCTTAACTTAGGGATGATTTCCAATTTCGTTTCCCCAACGATCTACTCTGGCAAACTTGTAGAGAACTTCACCAGCAGCGTCGTGGTAGCCTCAAATCTTCGATCCGGCGATTGGAGGGGCCGAAATTGAAGAGAGTAGGGAGAGAGTGACGTAGAGATAGAAAGAGGAGAGAGAGAGAGAGAGGTGTGCTGAAAATGAATAAAAATCGGATTTTTAGCTATTTATAGAGCCAAATTTGTCGACCAGACACGTCACTTCATCGACAAATCCTTTAGTAAATTCGTCAACGAAACCCTATATTCGTTGACGAAATTCAGAGTAACCCAAACCGTCTCCCGGTATTTTCTCATCGACGAAATCCTGTATTCGTCGACGAAATCCTGAAGACCTTCGTCGACGAAACCCTGTATTCGTCGACAAAATCTGGAAATTTCCTGAAATTATTATCTCTAAAATGCGATGTCATCGACGAAGTCCACGGCCTCCTTCTATTCATGTTTCCATTTTCTCTCCCTCTTTATTATTAAATTACTATTATTCTTCTGGGTCGTTACATTCTCCCTCCCTTAAAAAATTTCGTCCTCGAAATTTACTGTCTGTATATCTCCATCTATTCACTCTATCATCCAGTAAAGAAAAAGGGTCTACTTATTTTATTACCTGCCCTTACTTATGGCGGAGGAATACCGTGGTTACATACTATGTCTGGGAAATTACACATATAAAAGTAAAAACTATCTACTAACCAAAATCAATACATGTACCTGCAAAAGAAACTTATCTAACTATTATACTTTACCTGGGTATTTCTATTCCTCTTGGAACAATTGTGGGTATCTCTGTCTGATCTACTCCTCGAGTTCCCAAGAAGCTTCCTCTATGGCATGATTCCTCCACAAAACTTTAACTAATTGTATTTTTTTAGTGCGTAAAGTCTGAACCTTTCTGCCCAAAATCTGTACTGGTACTTCTTCATATGCCAATGAATACTTAAGCTCTATTTCTGCATAGTTAATGACGTGGGATGGATCTAGGACGTATTTCCTTAACATGGCAACATGAAACACATCATGAATACGAGTCAAAGCTGGCAGCAAAGCTAGCCTGTAGATAACTGACCCTATTCTCTTAAGTATCTCAAAAGGGCCAATATACCTAGGGCTCAACTTGCTCTTCTTTCCAAACCTCATGACTCCTTTTAGAGGAGCTATCTTCAAAAATACTTGATCTCCCACATCAAATTCTAACTCTAGTCAGTGAGTGTCTGCGTAGCTTTTCTGCCGACTCTGTGCTATACTGATCCTGTCTCAAATAAGTCAAACTTTATCACATGTCTACTGAATTATCTCTGGACCCAAAACTCGCCTTTCACCTACTTCATCCCAGAAAAGAGGAGAACGACATCTCCTGCCATATAATGCCTCGTAAGGTGCCATGTCGATGCTAGCCTGATAGCTATTATTGTAAGAAAATTCTACCAATGGCATATACTGAGTCTAGCTACCCCCAAATTCCAAAACACGCGCTCGCAACATATCCTCGAGTACCTGAATGGTCCTCTCTGTCTGACCATCAGCCTGAGGATGGAAAGTAGTGTTGAATGCTAGCTGAGTACCTAATGCCTCCTATAAACTCCTCTAGAACCGTGATGTAAAACATGGATCACGATCTGAGACTATGGATACCGGCACTCCATGGGGTCGAACAATCTCCTGTATGTAAATCTCTAATAACCTGTTCATAGGGTAGCTGACTTTTATGGGCAGAAAGTGCGCTATCTTCGTCAATTTATCAACCACCACCCAAATTTCTCCTGTATGTAAATCTATGCTAACCTATTTATAGGGTAGCTGAATTTTATAGGCAGAAAGTGGGCTATCTTCGTCAATTTATCAACCACCACCCAAATGGCATTCTAACCATGCGGCGCTGGTGGCAGCCCAGTAACAAAATCCATAGATATATGGTCCCACTTTCACTCGGGAATGAAAAGTGGCTGCAACTGACCAATCGGCCTCTGGTTCTCAGCCTTAACCTGCTGGAATGTCAAACACTACTGCACAAATTCTGTTATCTCCCTCTTCATGCCACTCCACCAAAAATAATCTTGCAGATCCCTATACATTTTCGTACTGCCAGGATGAATAGTGTATAGAGATTTGTGTGCCTCCTCTAGAATCATCTTCCTGATACTATCATCTGCAGGCACACACAATCTGGGGCAAAATCTCAAAGCCCCATCATCATAAATACTGAATTCTTTCCTCTGACCATCCTGTACTCTGGCTATCACCTCCACTAACTCTGGATCATCTCTCTGAGCAGCTTTAATCTTTTCATACAATGTGGGCTGTACAACCAAACTGGTAATAAGCGCCTGAGGATCATCCTCCACTAATTCCACACTGAGTCTTTTTAAGTCCAATAGTATCGGATGCTGAACTATCGCTGCTAACTATGTTGTGTCTCTTGATTTACGGCTCAGTGCATTAGCTACCACATTTGCTTTACCTGGGTGATAACTGATGGTGCAGTCGTAATCTTTGATGAGTTCCAACCACCTCCTCTGCTGCATATTCAACTCTTTCTGTGTAAAGAAGTACTTTAGGCTCTTATGATCAGAAAATATCTCACACCTCTCACCATAAAGGTAATGTCTCCACATCTTTAGCGCATGTACAACCGCAGCCAATTCTAGATCGTGAGTAAGGTAATTCTTTTTATATTCTTTCAATTGTCTGGACACATATGCTATCACCCTACCATGCTGTATCAGCACACAACCAAGTCCTTTCAAAGACGCGTCACTATAAATAACATAACCATCGCCTGCCGATGGAATCGTCAGAACTAGTGCAGTGACGAGCCACTACTTTAATTCCTGGAAGCTCTGCTCGCATTCTTCATCCTACACAAATCTAGCATTTTTCCTGGTCAACTGCGTGAGAGGACCTGACAAAGCTGAGAACCCCTTAACAAAGCGACGGTAATAACTTGCTAGTCTTAAGAAACTCCTGACTTCCTGCACATTTCTTGGCCTAACCCAATCTACCACCGCTTCAATCTTGTTAGGATCCACTGAAATACCATCCCCTGAGATCACGTGGCCTAAAAATGCAACTTTCTCAAACTAGAACTCACACTTGCTAAACTTAGCATAAAACTTATCCTCTCTAAGTGTCTGCAGCACTTACCTCAAATGCACCTCATGCTCCTCAAAACTCCTCAAGTACACCAGTATGTCATCAATGAAAACTACTACAAAATGATCTAGATACTAGTGAAAAACTCTGTTCATCAAGTCCATGAACATGGCTGGTGCATTCGTCAGACCAAACGGCATAATGAGAAATTCATAGTGCCCGTACCTGGTCCTGAAGGCTGTCTTCACAATGTCCTCTGCTTTTACTCTCACTTGATGATACCCGGATCTGATGTCAATCTTGGAATATACCCGTGTACCCTGGAGCTAATCAAACAAATTGTCTATACAGGGTGGAGGATATTTATTCTTAATAGTAACCTTGTTTATCTCCCTGTAATCAATACACATCCTCATGGATCCATCTTTCTTCTTTATGAACAACACTGGAGCTCCCCATGGCGATACACTGGGTTGTATAAACCCCTTATTCAACAAATATTGCAACTGCTTCTTTAATTCTCCCAATTCAGCTGGAGCCATACGATCCGGGACCTTAGAGATCGGTGCAGTCTCTGGAGGTAAATCTATAGGAAAATCTACCTCGCGCATAGGAGGCAACCCTGGTAGCTCCTCTGGAAAAACATCCAGAAACTCTCGTACTACTGGGGTACTGTCAATCTTCGACCCATTTTCAGATGCTTCTTTCACAAAGGCTATAAACCCCTTACCTCCGTCCAGGAGTAACCTATTTGCTTGCACAGCTGACACCAGCTGTGTTGGAGCACATACCCGTGAACCAACGAATCTGAATTCCTGCTCTCCAGGAGGTATGAAAATTACTTCTTTCTACAAACAATTTATGATGGCTGTCAACCAGTCCATGCCCAATATTATATCGAACCCGCACATATCAAACACAATAAGATCTGCTGGTAGTACCTTCCCCTGAATTTCTATCAAATAACCTCTAAGTACCCTGTAGTAACCCTAAAAATAATAAGTATTTTAATAATAAGAGGGAGAGAAATAGAATAGAAATAGAAGGAGGTCGTAGACAAGGCACTACTGAAGCCCCTCTATCTGCGAGCCTGGTCTACTCGCCTACCTGGATCACCTAAAAAATAATTCAACACTAGGGTGAGCCAATGCTCCGTAAGACGAAATATGCTATTACTAGTATGTGGAAAATGAGCTACTATATCATGAAAATTTGTTTTCAAATAAACATGTATAACTGAATATATAAGTAAAGTGTAAGTGATAAAATCCACCACCCCTGTCCCTATTGCTTAACATGACAGTATTGGAGATTATTATTCAAAATACTTCTAGTGTAAGTAAGTATGTTCCCTGTTTCTGCAAATCTATACATACGTAATAATAACTGAAAATGTTTCTTGTGGGTATCTATGTGTCATGACTTATCCCCTCATGACAGGGTTGTGTAGCCCGTAGGCGAGATTTACCCTGACTGGCCAACCAGGAATAAATCACTATACTCCATCAGTCGATCTGCCCACCTCAACCCATATCTGGATGGGGAGTCTGTCCTCTTCAAGGGCCTAGGTGATCGACCTTACCACGTATTATCTAAATAGGTGGTTGCACTCATAAAGTAATATAATATTTGTAGCAGCGGTACCGTACTCTATAACTGCATAGTCCAACAGGGTATGATATCATATAATATATTTCTATACATATATCTATCTAACTTACCATGATTCTGAAATAATTATAATAACCATGATGCTGCATAAACTGTACTATAATTTATACGTCCACTGCTGAGAATTGTATAATCTTAACACTGAAACTGCATAATCATAATATTGAGATTCGTATAATCATGGTATTAGAATTCATATAATCATGGTATTAAAAATCCATAAAATCATGGTACTAAAATATCACAAAATCAGGATACTAAAATATTGTAAAATCATATCTCCGTACTATATACATATTCACAAGCCATGCGATACTTTAATACATAATTTTCATCATTTAATAAACTGTATAATATTTTAAAAATACCTAACATAGCATATTTTCCTTACCTGACTACTGGAAAACCCCTAAAATATTCTAGCCTAACCCCCGTAAGATTTCCTAATCAATACCCTGAAATTAAAAACTCACAGTACTAAACTTCAGTATTTCTACGTGTACGTCATTTCTTATAACTGCCATAAGATCAAATTTGATTTAAAAAGCCTTATCTCAACTTAGGGATGATTTCCAACTTCGTTTCCCCAATGATCCACTTCTGTAGACTTGTAGAGAACTTCACCAGGAGCGTCGTGGTAGCCTCAAATCTTCGATCCGGTGACTGGAGGGGCCGAAATTGAAGAGAGAAGGGAGAGAGTGACGTAGAGAGAGAGAGAGAGAGAGAGAGAGAGAGAGAGAGAGAGAGAGAGAGAGAGAGGTGCGCTGAAAGTGAATAAAATCGGATTTTTAACTATTTATAGGGCCAGATTCATCGACGAGACACGTCACTTCGTCTACGAATCCTTCAGTAAATTCGTAGACGAAACCCTGTATTCGTCGACGAAATTCAAAGTAACCCAAACTGTCTCTCGGTATTTTCTCATCGACGAAACTCTATATTCGTCGACGAAATCCTGAAGAATTTCGTCAACGAAACCCTGTATTCGTCGACGAAATCTGGAAATTTCCTGAAATTTTTATTATTTCTAAAATGCGATGTCATCGACGAAGTCCACGACCTCCTTCTATTCATGTTTCCATTTTCTCTCCCTCTTTATTATTAAAATACTATTATTCTTCCGGGTCGTTACAATGGTATCTACATTTTGATAAGTTTATGGTGAAAAATAAATGCCCAAGAAGCAGGTACGAATGCCGTGTATACTACAAAAGTCTTGTTGAAAACTAGGTGATCTACTTACTCTTGTATGTAGATGATATGCCTATAGCTTCATTTGATGAAGAAGCAATCAAAATTTTAAAGTTTCAGTTTGTCCAGGATTTTGAAATGAAGGACCTGGGATCATCAAAAAAAATTCTCAGGATGGAAATCTACATCGAACAAAGGGTACATTAATTCCGTCACAAGACAACTATATTGAAAAGTTGGTGGAAAAGTTTAACATGACGGAATCAAAAAAAGTTCAAACTTCCTTAGCTGGACACTTCAAGTTATCCTCCAAAGACTTGCTAGAGTTGGATCAAGATAAGCTTGAAATGTCAAAAGTTCCTTATGTAAGTGTTGTTGGAAGTTTGATGTACTCAATGGTGTGCACTAAACCTGACTTAGCATATTTAACAGGCTTAGTCAGCAGATTTATGGCAAATCTAGGGAAGTCTCATTGAAATGCAGTGAAGTGGGTATTAAGATACTTAAAGGGAACATCCAAGTATGGTTTGTTATACAAATCAAAATGAATTAAAGATAATGCAGTACTGGTTGGATATGTCGATGCATATTTTGTAGGGGATTTGGATAAAAGAATATCTTTGACATGTTATCTCTTTGTTTGTCTGCACTATAAGTTGGAAAACTAGCCTACAACATGTGGTAGCTTTATCAACTGCTGAAGCAGAATATATAGATGCAACTGAAGTAGATAAAGAAGTATTTTGGCTTCGAGGTTTGATTGGTGAGCTTGGGGTAAATCAAGAAAAAGTAAATGTCTATTCTGATAATCAAAGTTCTATACATTTGCCTAAGAACTTGATGTATCATGAAAGAAGCAAACATATAGACATTAAGTTTCACTTTATTAGAAAATATAATGCAGCAAGAGAATATATCTCTAGAAAAGATCCATACCAAATAGAATTCATCAGACATGATTACAAAGGCTGTGACAACAAGCAAGTTCAAGTTTTGTCTAAACTTGCTTAAAGTCACTGATGATCAAGAAAATAAAGATGTGTGGTTTGCTGTTGTGGCTAGGTAATGTGAAGATAATCTACAAGCTTGATTCAAGGTGGAGAAAATGTGGTGCGTGTGACTCAACTTGAAGACAGCTATCGTGCGATATAATGGCAGTTGCAGTTAGTTTTTTTTTGTTATGACAGATGGAAAATCCTAACCAAATGGACTGCAACCATTGGTTCTAAAGAAGGGTAATTCAGTTAGTTAGGTTTTTTTTTTTTTTAATTCATTTAGTTACTTGGGCTTGCTGTTGGGTTGCAAGTAAACTTGATCCACTTACAGCCCTAAATCTTTTGGCCCATCATATTAATTTAAGGTTTCGTTTGGTTTGTAAAATATTTATTCTAAGGAATAGATTAGTTTTAGTATGCTAGTACAATTAGTTACATAAGAAATTATGTTGTTGTTATAAAATAAATAATAACACAAAATATTTTATAAGTTCATAATAAGAAATATATTAAAAATAACTATTCACAAATTTCATGAAAAGATATTTATTCCTTTTTTATTATATATTGAATTTAATAATTAGGAATATATGAAAAACAACTATTCTCTTAATTTCTAAAATTTAAATTATATTATATCTTATTTTAAAAAATAACCATTATCCGCCGTAAGAGTCAAAGTCATTTTTTTTTTTTTAAGTCTGATTGTTTGATTAAAGTCCTGAATGCAAAATAAATTATAACTGACTAACATTGTACGGAGGAACAACTAGTAAACATGATTAATTAAATTAGTTTGCGTAATTGTCCCTTCAAAGCATTACAAAATGGATTTGAGATTTTTTTTATTATTAAAAAAAATGGTCAATAGGCCATCTGCAGCCGTTGAAGTTCAGACGGCTCAGATTTAATGCCAAAAAATAATTAATTTTTTTTAAATGCATTTTCTCCTATTTCAAAAGAGCAGCGACGCGGCCGTCTCCCACCACCTCTCTCGACCAGTTTCTCTGTCTGGCATTTCATCGCCATCGTAATCTTCCTGTCGCTCGAACTCCTCTAAGTAGGTATGTTCGAACTTCGACCATGCACGTAGTGATTCTTTTTTTCTCAATGCTCGGAGCCTTGTGTGTTAGTGATATTGGTTTCTGTTGGTTCTTGTATAGTTTCTGATATGTAATGTCAATTGAAGATTTTCTTCCTCATTATCTAGGTTCGTACGGTAGTAAGCTGTTTAGGGTTTGCGATGTTTAATTACTTTGTCGTTGCTGTTGCTGATGTTGATAATGCATGAAGAGAGCGAATATATCATGTAGGCGATACTGCATTTATCGGTGGAAAAGCTTGAAATTTGGAGAGAATTTGTTAGTGAATTTAATATTTTAAGACTTTGGTATTGATATAGTTTCAACATTTGATAAAATATACGGTCATGGATCCTATGAGTGGAAGCGAACTTAGTGATGATACCGTTTCGGTTCTCTCGGATGTGAATCTTGTCAAGGGGTTCACGCTCGCAGATAAACACTTTGTGGATGCACCTCTGCTTTCCCATGATCCAAACCCTAGAAATTTAGTCACAAGTGCGATCAGCGATCAGGGAGAATTGTGTGAGGACATTGATTTTTGTAATGTAGTACTCAAGTATATAAGCCAGATGCTTATGGAGGAAGATATGGATGACAAGAATTGCATGTTCCAGGAGTCTTGGTCGGCACTTCAAGCTGCCGAGCGATCATTCTATGAGGTTATCGGGGAGAAGTACCCTCCTTCACCCAAGGACCAGCTCCCGCCTCCTTTCGATCTAAGTTTTGAGAGCTCGGACGAACACTACACCGGGAATTGCAGTGAATTCAATTACAGTAGCTGGAATGGCGTTAATAATTTGGAAGATCCTAGGTGGAATTGCAATTCTAGTGAGTACATCTCTTGTAAAGCACTTAGTACTTCTGCAGACTGCACATCACAATCATCATTCCGCTCGTCAAGCAACGAGGCTAATCTTGTAGATGGGTTTGTGGATTATCCAGGAAGAAGTCTTGGGGCTCCTGGTATTTGTGGTGAGAGCAAGTCTATTATTCAATCCCAGGGAGGGGTTGAAGAAGCAAGCAAGTTCCTTCCAAAAGATGGTGATTCGTTTGTTAATTTGAATAATAATCTGTTGCTGCCCAATGAGCCAAAGAGAGAAGCTAAAGCTGTTGTAGTAGCAGCGGAGGTTAAGAAGCAAGGGATTGAGTACTCATTAGATGGGTCAAAGGGAAAAAAGAATCCAAGAGGAACGAAGAATCCTCATGTGGAGGATGTGGATTCAGAGGCAGGAAGGAGTAGCAAGCTGTCAGCTGTTTATACGGAATCAACTGCAAGAACAGAAGTGTTTGATATGATGTTGTTGTGTGCTAGAGAGAAAGCTCAACCTGCACTTGACAATGCCTCGCAGAATAGAGTAATGAAGAATATGCATCAAAATAGTCAACTCAAAGGATCTACTAGTAGAAAGGGCCGTGGTGCAAAACAGGGAGGTAAGAGGAATTTGGTGGATTTGAGGACTCTTCTAATCCTCTGCGGAGAAGCCATTGCAGTTAATGATCAACTGACAGTGACTGAGCTTCTGAAGCAGATCAGAGAACATTCCTCTCCTACTGGAGATGGGATGCAGAGATTGGCCACCTATTTCTCCAATGGCCTTGAAGCACGCTTGGCTGGACGTGGAAGTCAGATAGACCGTGCCCTTTTTGCCAGGAGATCAACAGCTGCCGATATCTTGAAAGCTCACCGTCTGTTTCTTGCTGTGTGCCCATTTCAGAAGATTGCAAACTTCTTCTTAAGCAAGATAATTATGCAAGTGGCTGAGAAAGCAACAAGGCTCCACATTATTGACTTTGGAATTTCCTATGGTTACCATTGGCCTTCCTTCATAGAACAGCTCTCAGCTCGGCCTGGTGTACCTCCAAAGCTACGGATTACTGGGATTGAATTCCCACTTCCAGGTTTCAGACCAGCAGAAATGGTTGAGGAGACAGGATGTCGCTTAGCAAATTATGCGGAGAGTTTTAATGTTCCATTTGAGTTCAATTCCATAGCAAAAAAATGGGAAATGATTCACATGGATGATATTATGATTGACAGAGAGGAGGTGCTTGTTGTGAGCTGTATCTTTCGACTTAAAAGCCTACTTGATGAGACTGTTATGTTGGAGAGTCCACGGGATATGGTTCTTAACCTAATCAGAAAGATGAATCCAGATGTTTTCATTCATGGAGTTGTGAATGCTAACTATGGTGCTCCCTTCTTCCTCACGAGATTCCGAGAGGCTGTCTTCCACTATTCTTCTCTGTTTGATATGTTTGAAAGTGTCGTTCCCCGGGATATTCCAGAGAGGATGCTGGTTGAAAAGGAATTAATTGGGCGTGAGGCAATGAATGTCATTGCATATGAGGGCTTAGAGAGGATTGAGAGACCAGAGACATATAAGCAGTGGCAGGCCCGAAATATTAGGGCTGGGTTTAGGCAGCTGCCTTTGAACAGGGAGATTGTTAGGGCAGCAAAGGAGTGTGTAAAATCAGGCTATCACAAGGATTTTATAGTTGATTTAGATGGCCAATGGTTACTGCAGGGTTGGAAGGGACGAATTCACAATGGGCTCTCTGCTTGGAAGCCTCTTCATTAATCTAACGCATGTTCATTTTTCATTGAGGTTTGGGTGGCTCAGATTTAATGCCACATAAAAAATGGAAATGCCTTTTCTCCTATTTGAAATGAGCAGCGAGGCGGCTTTCTGCCACCATCTCTCTCTCTCAAGTTTTCAAATCTGGCATTTGCCATCCTCATTGTCATCTTGTTCTAGCTGCTCTAAGAAGGTATGTTGATACATGCGGGTATTGATTTTTTCTCTATGCTCGGACCTTTGTAAAAATGATTGGCTTCAAATAGTTTCCTGATGCAATATATCAGAATAAAAGAAAGAAAAAGTATTGCAAGAAAGTAAAGAGAAAAAACAGTCTTAGAGGAAAATGATCAAATACTTGTATTGTATTTTTTGTGTATCTTTACATCAATCAGACCTTTATTTATACACATGTATTGATAACTAACATAACTAATAGCTAACTAACATAACTAATAAACTGATAACTAATAGCTAATTAACATAACTAACATACTGAAAACCGTCGACGATTTCAGAGAAAATGTCAACGGTTTCTTCCTGAAGCTAAACCGCCGATGGTCGACGTTTAAACAAGAATATCAGTAACCATCCTTGATGGCAATCTTGAGGGTTTCTTCTTGCAGCTCAGCTTCCTTGTCCACATATTTAATACAATATGTCAATAGAATTTTAGAAGATCCAATTTTTTTCTCATTACCTAGATCGATACGTTATTTAGCTCTGTAGGGTTTGCTATATTTTAGTATTTTGTTAATGTTGCTTATGTTGATGACACATGAAGAGAGCCTGAGCATCATGTCTGATACGGACCTTCTCTCTCTCTCTCTCTCTCTCATCCTGCTGTACACGTTTATGAACTTGATTTTGATAATTATCTATGACTTCTTACTTGGATTTTAGTGGGAGAGGAGTCCTGCTGCTGCACTGGTACCTTCTTGTATTAATTTTGTGAAATACCATGTTTCTCAAATAAAGCAGGCCATGTCAACCTTTGAACTGCTGGGAAAAAGATTAATTGCTTTATGTAGTTGCGAATTTCGTTGTATGATGCAAGATAATGATATGGGGAAAATGGGAGAAACTGAAGTTTCCACACCTCTATGTGCATACCTGTGACAATGTTTTGGTCAATTGTGGTGAGAGTGTGAAAAATGTAAATGAGACCTTTTGAGGAATTTTAACATCCGAAGGCAGTGCTAAAGAACTTCATTCATGGTTTATGCTGCTGTTTTAGGTTAGAGCTGGTACTGTTGCCTTGCTTTTGGTCTTGGATGGGCTAAGGATTTGAGTTGATGACTGACTGCTTTGCTCATGGTTTCCTTTTTCTTCTGTATGACTGGGCAGGGGCTCCTTTTCGTGAAGATGGAAAAGGGTTGAGGGAATTGTACTACCTGCATCCAATATATACTTACAGAGGATTCTCTCACTCTGGTTATTCAAATATTGTTGTTAAATTAGTACTATGAATATGTTATAACAAATGCTTTTGAAGTGGAATTCTTCGTGATTCTTAGGAATGTGAATCCTCATACGTTGTTTGGAGTGATCACCTTCTCGTAAACCAAAGAATATTATTTTTATAATATGTTCTCATTTTCAGAAATAGAATTCTTAGAATATGTCATTCCAAGATCCATCTTAAATTCTGCAAACCAAATGACAGCCTATGGATTTCATATCACAATAAAAATTTGAAATTATAAGTAATTATATTATACCCACTGACAGAAAAATTCTGAAGACAAGACTGCACATTATTTTTACAATTTGTGTTGGGATATGAGTCCCGCCCAAGATGATCAAATAACATACACAAATAACACACAAGATTTATGTGGTTCGGCCAATTTTGCCTACTTTTGCCTACGTCCACGGGAGAGGAATAACTTCACTATATATATATATAGGTATACAGTGAAGGAGAAGGAGGATTACAACACACTCAATTCACTCACCTTAATGCACTATATATATATATATATATATATATAGGTATACAGTGAAGGAGAAGGAGGATTACAACACACTCAACTCACTCACCTTAATGCACACTCACAGTGTGCACACACTTATTGTGTTTTCACTCACTCTCACTCACATTTTATTTGTGTGTATATCATTCACCTTAATGCACACTCACAGTGTACATATACTAACTGTGTCTTCACTCACTCTCACTCACACTTTATTTGCGTGCATATCAATTTAACAAGACATTCTAGTCTATATATTCACCACCAGAGGGCAACCATAATGAAGGAGTACTCCTTTTTATAGGTGGAGAGGAGTAGAAATTATTTGCACCAAGTCTCCTGCATCACCATACCTTCTTCTTCCTTGGAGTGTGTGCCAATCCATCAACCAAAGCCTTCCCTCCCTTTGACTTATTAGTTGTTTACGTGGTTGCGGCAATCCTACTGCCATATTTGACCACCATATACAATTTTGCCTCCCTTTATTATATGAGGCAGGCCCCAACAAATCTCCCTCGCCCAACTCATGCGGAGAGTTTCACCAAATCTGTTGCGGTTCTACAAATTTTGAGCTTTGACTTAGAAGTTGTCTTAATTATCATGTTTGATGCATTGTCATCAATATGAATCTTCTCTATACTCAACTGTTTTGACTCCAACACTTCACGAATTCAATGATATCGAACATAAATATGCTTCGACTTTGAATGAAAACTTGGATTCTAGCTGAGATGAATAGTGCAGTGTAGTGATCCTAAAAATAAATAAAAAATAAAAAATAAAATAAAATAATTAAAAATAATTAATTAAATTATATAATATAATATATTAATATAATATATATAAGTACGTTAAGTTCCCGAAGGAATTTAATTCCTTCAGGAAGAAGCAATGTAGAGTGTCTCTCTGCGCCTCCCTTTACATCTCTCTCTCCAGTCGTCCCTCCTCCTCTCTATCCTCATTTTCTCGACAAATATTCAACCGATCGGAAAATGGAAGATATCGATGGGTTCCTATCTCCGCCACCGACATTCCTACCAGAGTGGATTTGTTGTTGGAGCAACGTAGGTACCACTCTTGGGGTAAGGTATACGCCATCTCTTTCATATATTTCTCCTTAAATCTTCTAATTAAATCGACGATCGGACACAACCACGAGATCCTAGTCTCAATCGTCGTCATTTTAGTTAGAGCAAATTTTCAATTTGGGGGTCCTAAGCACTACTCCAAAACGAGGGTGAGATTCAGAGAATTAAAAAAATTGGTTATTTTTTTTAGTTTAATTGTTTATTTGGAATTTATGGGCTTAGGAAATGTTAAAATAGTATTTTTATTTAGAGTTGATTTAATTGAATTATGGTTATTAAATCAGGGTTCGAGTGAGCACCGCAGGCATTGTTTCGGGGTCACTGCGGGCGTAATTCAGGAAATTAGTTAAGAGAAATAGATTAAGCCAGTAGTTTTTATGAATTTACCGGTTTAAATGGAACATATATGTATTTATAAATGTATATGATTATCATGTGAATTTTAAAAGAAAAGTCATTCGTTTGAACTGTGGTTTTTGAGTCTAGGGCTATAGTTATTATTTGTGAAAATGGAATGATTAAAGTAATGTGTTTTTTTGGAAATTGTGGGAATAATTTGATTTGTATCTTCAGTAAAACGAATGATGAATATGGGTTGGCTTTTGTTATTTCAAATGATATAATTATGTGTATTACTTAAATGGTGTGGCATAAGTAAAATGAAAATACTGAGTTGAGTTGTGATATATATATTTATGACATGTTGGAAATACTGAAATGTGATGAGAATATATATTGCATGTGTATTGTTTAATCAGACCAAGATATGAATGTTAAATTGTAATGTATGATTTGAGAACTCTGGTAGACCATAGTCAGACACAGTACTATTGCGTGTGATTTTGGTAAAGATTAGTGCACCCACACGTCTTAGAGAGAGTGTGGAGACGAGATGGTCGATTAAGCTTTGTAGGGTAGAGATTCCCCATGGAGTCTAGACCAGTGTGGGAAAGCCAATCTGACTTACAAAGTGAAGAGGTTGTTTTCTAATTTAGCTCTGTTGCGCCGACTAGGGTTACGTCTAGCCTTCAGGCCACACAACCCGTCATGGGGGGAAGCATGACAGTGATTATCCATCTGGTAGTGAGTTCTAAATGCATAATTGTTTAATTTAACCAGTGAATAGTATGAGAACAGAACATGTGAATACAGATGTGAATACAGAGTAGCATAAAATCAAAGTAATGTGAAATGTGAATGTGAAATGTGGATGATGTGAAATGTGGAAGTGAGATTCACGTGCATGAAATCAGAGTAATGCGAAATGTGAAAGTGAATTATGTGATGTGAAATATTGAGAACATGAAAAGATGAGTAATACAGAGATAACAGATACAAAGTAAAGTAAATATATATTATATATTGTAGTATTATATTTATTTGGAGCGAAATATACACTCCGCCCAAGGGCTTGCTGAGAAAGGTGAGTGTCCTGATTAATACTAGATGTAGTCATACTAGGCTGCATAACGTATTAGGGCAAATGGAAGCTACTTGTATGGGCGAGTAATTTTCCCTATTTTCGGGAACTTCTGCCAGTAAACTTTTGTGTGAATGTGTGTGTGTACGAGATAAACAAATCATGTGAGGGCTTAATGAGTAAGGTAAGTACCCTGATATGTTTCAGTTGTAGTCATGGGCTGTATAGGGTATTAGAGCAGATGGGTGTTACTTGTATGGGCAGATAATCACCTCAGTCCTTGGGAACTCTCGTTGGTAAAATATTCAGCATGTGTGTGAGTAGGGACAGAGAATGGTTTCATAACTGTGATACTTTTATAAATGATGTTTATATAGTTGTACACAAACCTCTTGTTAGCCACACACTGGTGTTAATCTATTTTGACTTACTAAGATGTGTCTCACCCGATATGAAATTTTATCTTTTTCAGGAGGACCGTGTGATCGAGCTTAGTGAGCTCGAGGCTAGTGTGGCATTTTTTAGAGAGAGAAGGTATATGTAATGACCCAAAAAATAATGGTAATTAAACAATAATGATAAAGAGGAAGGACATAGAAATTGGAAAGGAAAAAGAATGGGGCAGCAGTTTGTCGACGAAGTTACAATTGGGCTCATCGACGAGGGTACGTTTCGTTGACGAGAAAATACCGAGAAGATGATTTGAGCATCTCTGAATTTCGTCGACGAGGGAAGAGTTCGTCGACGAATTGTCTTCAGGCCTCGTCGATTAGGTGACGTGACTTGTCGACGAGGTCAGTGTATAAGTATCCAAAAATCAGATTTTTCAACAGAAATTATGTGAGAAACTCCTTCTCTCTCTAGATTTTCGTCCCTCCTTCCTTCTCTCTAAGATCTTGGGCCGGATTTTCGAAGCCATCACGACATTCTTGGGGAAGTTCTCTGCATATCTGCCGGAATAGATCGTTGGTGGGGTTAGTTTGAAATTCATCCCAAATTTAGGGTAAGACTTTCTACTCAGTATTTGACTTTTTGACAATTGTAGAAAGAGTAGTACGCATCTGGGGAATGTCCTTTTCAGGGTGTTGACTGGGGAATCCTACGAATGCAGGACTGTTTATTTGAGGGGCTCTTTAGGAATTACGTAAAGGGATAAACTAAATTAGTTATTTTATGAAATTGTATGTATGTTATTACAGCATCTGATTTCAGGAAAATAAACATATTTATATATGTTTTATGTTTGGGAAATACTGCTGTAAAAGATGATATGTTTAAATCTGCATAAAACCTGTTTCGTGTGGCATGAGTAGAATTTATAATGAAATACTATTTTTCTAGGAATATGATAATGAAGTGGATTTTTATAATAAAACCGGCGTACGGGCCGAGAATTTTATATATGTTTTGTCGGCGTACAGGTCGTACTATGGATATGTTTTTCCAGCGTACGGGCTGTGCTATGGATATATTTTGCCGGCATACAATTCGTGCTATGGATATGTTTTACCGGCGTACGGGTCATGCTATGGATATGTTTTACCGGCGTACGGGTTGTGCTATGGATATGTTTTGCTGGCGTACGGGCAAAACTATGGATATGTTTTGCCGGCGTATGGGCTAAGCCATGTGTATGATTTGTCGGCATACGGGCCGAACTATGGATATGTTTTGCCGGTGTACGGGCCGAGCTATGGTAAAATGTGAAATACTGGCATACGGGCCGATGATTTTCATGATATACGTATATATATATGCAAAATGATATAATGATATTGATTTGATAATTAATGGTATGAAATATTCATGTATCATAGTTTCAATATATGTTATATATTATCAGAACCTGGTTGGTTTGGTTTAGGCTAGCACTTGCACGGCACCGCTGCTATGTGTTCATGATTCATTATGATATTTGAGTTAACGCTACTGTACGGAGTTGTGTGAGGTTGGATGGTCGATTTGGTTTTACGAAGTGTGAGCGCCCCTGGTGTATGGACCAAGTCTGGCAGACCCATCAGACTTACAAACTATACTTTTGACTTGACAGTGGTCGATCAACCATTGTCAGGTCCCGCCTTCGGGCCACATAACCCAATCATGTGGGGGTAATACATGACAACAGTCAGCTAACCTACTACGGTTGTTTTCGTATTATATTATATGAGATGAATTATGTTTATGAAAATCTTGTATGGTCTGCCATGATATGAGAATATATGTTTCCCAGATATGATACAGACAGTTATACTGATATGTTTATGTATGATTTTATATAGAACATGGAAATACTCATGTTGCCACACACTAGTATTAGTTTATTTAGCTTACTGAGAGATGTCTCACCCCGAATTTCATAAACATTTCAGGAACCCCTGATAGGAGAGCGGATAAAGCTCCGCTGAGATAGATACAGCTAAGTTGTCCTTTCTCGAAGGGTAAGCGTTTTGATAGGGTCAGATGTATTTTGTGGGAATTGACCTTAGGTCTCTTTTGGGCTGTGTATTGTGTGTAAATGAATACAATGGATGTAGTACTCTGGTATTATGATGACTGGTGTTATGTAAATGGCTTTATGGGTTATTGATGATTTTATGTTTCCTGCTACTTAGGCTCCTGTTATGTGTTTCTGTTATATCTCTGGTACTCACAAGTTCAAGTTGATCATGATCAGCTGGATTTATTATACTGATTTGTATTATTTAAGAAAAAAAAAATGTGTGTGAAAATTAAGCAGGTCGTTACAGTATAGACTTTTGATGTATAATTTTTAGGTTTGTTTAAGTTTTCTAAGATGTATATATATGTTTGTGAATACTAAATGTTGGAGAATGCCTTTTGAGATTATAGATATGTAGTAACTCATGTAAATTATTGAGGAATTGTTATTATTTCCACTGCGTAATTGATGTGAGAATATTAGATATAGGTAAATGGAACACGTGGCACCCGAACCCCACTTGGCGAGTTCAGGGCATCACAAGGTGGTATCAAAGATTTATTTTAAATAACACTCCGAACCCTAGTTTCGGGTTTGGGGCATTACAGATTTTACTGTCACAGTAGGGAACATACTTCTCTTGTTTGAGACCAAGTTCCTCTAGGAACCTTTTCATCCATAGAAGCTTTTTGCTTGCTTTAGTGATGATGATGTACTATGCCTCAGTAGTGGACAATGCAACATATTTTTGTAGCTTTAATTGCCATGACACTGCTCCCACTAAAAATGTCATCAGATATCCCGAAGTAAACTTTATGGAATCAACGTCACCGGCCATATCTGCATTTGTATAACCTTCCAACACAGGTTTGTCATGACCAAAACATAAACATAAATGAGAAGTACCTTTGAGATACCTGAGAATCCGCATGACGGCTTCCTAATGTTCTTTGCTAGGATTAGAAAGGAATCGAATGACTACTCCAACTGCATGAGCAATATCAGGTCTTCTGCATACCATGGTGTACATTAAGCTACCCACGGCTAAAGAGTAAGCCATTTTCTTCATTTCTTCTTTGTTATTTTCACTGGTAGGATATTGCTTGGAAGTAAAACTTGAAATGTCCTGCAAGTGGGCAACTGACTGGTTTTGCTTTGCTCATGTTAAATCTTTCTAGCACCTTCTTAATATACCTTTTTTAAGATAACCACAACTTTTTATTTTTCCTGTCTCGAAAGATTTTCATTCCAAGAATTTGTTTTGTTGGATCAAAATTCTTCATTGCAAAAGGATTTTCTTAGTTCTTTCTTCAACTTTCTTATCTTTTTAGTATCATGACCAACAATAAGCATATCATCCACATAAAGTATAAGAATAATGAAATCATTACTAGAAAATCTCTTAATAAAAACACAATAGTCAGATGTGAACCTATTATACCCGTGCTTCATTATGAAGGAATCAAACTTCTTGTACCACTGTCTTGATGCCTACTTAAAGTCATACGAACTTTTTCTTAGTTTGCACACCAACTGTTCTTTTTCTTTGACCTCAAATCCTTTAGGTTGTTTCACGTAGATTTCTTCTTTCAAATCATCATGGAGAAATTCAATTTTTACATTAAGCTGCTCAATCTTTAAGTTCAAGCTGGTAGCTAATCTAAGAACAACTCGTGTAGTGACCCGAACCCGAAAGCCTGAGCCGATGCTTATTCCTGAATAAACCATGCTTCGTGGCGCCCCGAACCCGCCTGGTGGGACTCAGGTGTCACATAATCCATTTTTCCTATACCTATTATTCCATTAACAATTATGCAGTGGAAAACATAACTACAATCCTCAACTAATATAATACCAGAGTTTTCTGCATCTATCTACATTTCAAAATAAATCATTCATCCACCTGTATCCCCATATATACATATCTCCAAAAACATAATTCACAACTTCCAGTATTCACAACTTATAAAACTTAAAACATAAAACATAAAACTTATACATTCCAAAAGCATCATTAAAGTTTATACTCTTTTTTTTTAATATCCAAAAATGCTATAATAACCCTAAGCTTTCTAAGCTTGATCACGTGGAGGTCTTAAAAAAGATAAATTTGTATTCGGGTGAGACACATCTCAGTAAGGAAACAAACAACATATTAAATCAGTGTGTGACTAACATGGGGTTTGTAAATAACATATGTATATCTATTCATCATTTGCATATCATTATCATAATTTCTAAAATCCTTTCCTGAGCCTGATCAAACACACGTAAGGTATTTTACCCATAAGAATACCTAAGAATTGGGGTCATTACCCGCCCAAACAAGTAGCACCCCTTTGTTCTGATACTTTAGACAACCAATGGTCACAACTGAAGCATATTAGGACACTTACCTTATTCAGTAAGCTCTCAGGTGAAAAAGTAATCTCATACTCACACAGTTCATATAAAGGTTCACCAGCAAAAGCTCCCGAGAATAAGGAAATTTACCCACCCGTACAAGTAACTTCTCACTCGTCTAATACGTTATGCAGCCTACTGTTACATCTAATACCTACTAAGGCACTCGCCTTTCTCAGCAAGCCCTCGGGCGAAGAGTTTGTCCCACCTATATAAATACATATCATTTTAGCATGAATACTGATACTACAATAATACATTGCTTTGTCTATCATTTATTCTATATTTCTCATATGTTCATGTTCTTAACTTTGACATTTCGTAACATTTCACTTTATGTGGCTCTTTCCCATTTTACATTGTTCACATTTCACATTTCATTTTCATTTCATTTTCCTTTCATTTCATTCTTATTTCCATTTCATTTCCTACATTCGTACTACAGCTCCTTTTAACCGTACATCAGTAAGTCCACTTAGATATGCGCTATTCTACTACTATAGCTCCTTTTAACTGTTCATCAACTAGTCTACAGTTCATTTTAGTTGTTTCATTTGTTTTCATGGTTACATTAACAATCACATGCAACATAATTCATATAACATTTTCATTCTCAATGCATTTCCTGTATAACTTGTATTTCATACATATAACATAATTCAATACAAAATTTCTATTTTACTCATGTCACACAATTTAGCAATATATATTTCAAATCTTTTCTATAAAATAAAACAACCCTCATTAATCATTCTTATACTAAAAATATACCTTTAATTTCTTACACAATTATCCTGAAAAATCTTTCACTTTCATAAGTCCATTTTTCATATATACATATAATAAAATAGCTCTAGGCTCAGAAATTATAATTTAAATGATTGACATTTTAAACCCATACAAAAACATATGCATACATACATAACATAATCAATTTATTCGTTTAATTCTCAAAGAAGCTTCCTTGGATCCTTTTATACACGATATTACCACGTGACTTCTTCGACGAAAAGACAGGATTCGTTGACAAGTCATAGAAGGGACTTCGTCGATGAGAGGGTCATTGAAGAAACTTAAAATTTGAAATTTGCTCACTCGGGATCTCTTCGTCGATGAGGGACTGAACTTCATCGACGATCTTTAAAAGAACACTCGTCGATGAAGACAGGATATTCGTCGACGAGATCTGTTGTTCTTCCTCTTTTAAATCTTCCCTTTTACCCTTATTCTTTATTTATCTATTCCATTTATTATTTTCCTAATTATTTAATCATTAATGATTTTTCAGGTCTTTACATTCTCCCTCCTTAAGAAATTTCGTTCTCGAAATTTCACTAATCATTCATTTCTACATTCCACTATATCACATACAATTCAGTATTATCATAAGATAAACTTTTGCATCATTTATTATTAAGTAAAATCATCTTTATCTTAAGCATAAATCTATACCTGTCCCCTTGGCTTTATCTAGCTCGTCCAGGACCATCATGTAGACACGTGCTAGTCCACCCCCACCTCGGGCTACTTGCTGATTTTCCCAAATCTGACTAGGTGCCGATACAACAAGCAGCAATTCCTGACAGTTCCTCCTAATGTGCCCCGGTTTACCGCACTTATAGCAATTAGAAGTCTCGATCCAACATTCACCCCTATGTCTCTTATTACATTTATGACATATAGGGTAAGATAGATTATCTTGATAACGAGAATAACCTCGATCTGCTATCTGTTGCCTCGGGCCCACAGTATTCTTCTCTCTCTTCCATGATCTTTGACTACCCTATGTTTGAAAACTAGAAGGTGCAGGCCTCTTCTTCTGCTCTGTCGACTCTGTACTACCCTGGATGTTCTTTTCCAACATCGAAGCCTTGTATACCAAATCTGAGTGAACCTGAAACCCTACAACAAGCTTATAAATTCTTCGTCTCGGACCTTTTTCAAACTTCCTAATCTTCCTCGCCTCATTCGGGATCAGGAATGGAGCAAAACGTGACAATTCAACAAACTTAGCCGCATATTCCCCCACGGTCATATTCCCCTGTGTCAGATTAGTGAATTCCTCAATCTTCTCCTCTCTGATAGATAAGGGGAAATACCTATCAAAGAATAACTTCTTTAATCAATCCCATGTCCGAGTTATCTTGACCAACCGCTGTTCATCTAGCAGCTTCATAGAAAGCCACCAGCGTTTTGCATCCCCTGACATCTTAAATGTAACATAACGGACCTTCTGCTCATTCGTGTAGCCAAGTACTTCCAGTATCTCTTCTATCTGCTAAACCTAGTTTTCTACAGTCACTGAATCAGGTCCTCCCTCAAAAGTAGGAGGGTTCAATCTCATGAACTCCTTGATGCTACAGCCTTGATCTACCATTGGGCAGTTCTGCCCTCTAGTATCCTTCCTCATTTATGCCATAATCTATCGGGCTATACCCCTCAACATCGTAGAGGTATCAATATCCTCTTCACTAGAAGTCTCTAAATCATCCCTTGCTTCAGCCTCTACGTCTTCATCCTGAAAATAGGACAGGAAAGAGTTAAGAATCACATATCATAACACTAACAACACAATCATTAAATTTAAATCCACTATACATCCAAGTTCTCCATATAAGGACAAGTCTCACAACTCAGAAATGAAATCATCTAAGGTTTACCGTGGCTTTTCTGAGGTCGTCGACTGCTTCAGAAAAATCACGGCAAATCGTCAACGTATTTCTGCCTCTAAATTACAAAACAAAATCCTATACTTCTCAACACCTAATCTATCCATCTAGTATCCTCATTTTAACTAATTCATATATTCTGATATTAATCCCCCCTAAGTTTGAAGAACCTAAAACCTATTGCTCTGATTCCAAATTATAATGCCCTGAACCCGAAAACCCAAGCCGGTGCATTATACTTGAATAAATCATTCTTTGTGACGCTCCAAACCCGCCAGGTGGGACTCGGGTGCCACGTAATCCATTTTTCCTATACCTGTTATTCCATTAACAATTACGCAGCGGAAAACATAACTACAATCCTCAACCAATATAATACCAGAATTTTCTACATCTATCTACATTTCAAAATAAATCATTCATTCACCTGTATCCACATATATACATATCTCCAAAAACATAATCCACAGCTTCTAATATTCACAACTCAGAAGACTTAAAACATAAAACTTATACATCCCAAAAGTATCATTAAAGTTTATACCCTTTTCTTTCTATATCCAAAAATGGTATAATAACCCCGAGCACTCTAAGCTCGATCACGTGGAGGTCCTGAAAAAGATAAATTTGTATTTGGGTGAGACACATCTCAGTAAGGGAACAAACAACATATTAAATCAACGTGTGGCCAACATGAGGTTTATAAATAACATATGTATATGTACTCATCATTTGCATATCACTATCATAATTTCTAAAATCCTTTCCTGAGCCTGATCAAACATATGCAAAGTATTTTACCCACGAGAATTCTTAAGGATTGGGGTGATTACCTGCCCATACAAGTAGCACCTTTCTGTTCTGATACTTTAGGCAACTAATGGTCAAAACTGAAGCATATCAAAGCACTTAACTTACTCAGTAAGCTCTCAAGTGAAAAAGTAATCTCATACTCACACAATTCATATAAAGGTTTACCAGTAAAGGCTCTTGAGAATAAGGAAAATTACTTGCCCATACAAGTAATTTCTCACTGCTCTAATACATTATGCAGCCTACTGCTACATCTGATACCTACTAGGACACTCGCCTTTCTCAACAAGCAATCGGGTGAATAGTTTTTCCCGCCCATATAAATTCATATCATACTAGCATGAATACTGATATTACAATAATACATTACTCTGTCTATCATTTATTCTGTATTTCTCATCTGTTCATGTTCTCAGCTTTGACATTTCGTAGCATTTCACTTTACGTGACTCTTTCCCATTTTACATTATTTACATTTCACATTTCATTTCCCTTTCATTTCATTTTTATTTCCATTTCATTTCCTGCATTCGTACTACAACTTCTTTTAGCTGTACATTAGTTAGTCCACATAGATATGCGCTATGCTCCTTTTAGCTGTTCATCAGTTAGTCTACAGCTTCTTTCAGCTGTTCATCTATTTCCATGGTTACTTTAACAATCACATGCAGCATAATTCATATAACATTTTCAATCTTATTCAATTTCCTATATAACCTGTATTTCATACATATAATATAATTCAATAAAAAAATTTCCATTTTACTCATGCCACACAATTTAGCAATATATATTTCAAACCTTTTTTGTAAAATAAACCAACCCTCATTTATCATTCTTATATTGAAAATATACCTTTAATTTCTTGTACAATTATCTTGAAAAATCTTTTACTTTCATCAGTCCATTTTCACATATACATATCTAATAAAATAGTCCTAGGCTCAAAATTTATAATTTAAACGATTGACATTTTAAACTCATACGAAAACATATGCATATATACATAACATAATCCATTTATTCGTTTAATTCATAAAACCTAGTTTAATATATATTCCCTCTTACCTACTTTCTTGAACTACGCCAACAAGAACCCCAAAATGATGTATGTGGCGCCCACCCAAACCCTGGATCAAAAACCCTAGTTTAATTAGATAAACCCCAAATAACCTACTATTTCAGCATTTTTCCCAACTTATAAACCTCAAATAAACATTTAAAACCCCAAAATTAAGAATCCTAACCCTTACCTCAACTTTACAGCATTTCCCGAAAAGTCCAGTTTAGAAATCTGTTTTGCTAGATATGTAGAGAATCTTCCCTAGAACACCGTTGCGGTTTTCGTTTGTCGATTTGGGTTGAATCCGAGCCAAATTTGAAGAGAGAAGGCAGAGGAAACGATTTCTACAGATAGAAAATAAAGGAAAATTGATTTCTTCGCAAAGAAGCTTCCTTGGATCCTTTTATACACGATATTGCCACGTGGCTTCGTAGACGAGAAAACAGGATTTGTCGACGAGTCACAGAAGGGACTTCGTCGACAAGAGGGTCATCGACGAAACTTAAAATCTGAAATTTGCTCACTCGAGATCTCTTTGTTGATAAGGGACTGAACTTCGTCAACGATCTCTAGAAGAACACTCGTCGACGAAGACTGGATATTCATCGATGAGATATGTTGTTCTTCCTCTTTTAAATCTTCCCTTTTCCCCTTATTCTTTATTTATCTATTCCATTTATTATTTCCCTAATTATTTAATCATTAATAATTTTTCGGGTCTTTACATTCTCCCTTCTTTAAAAAATTTTGTCCTCGAAATTTCGCTAATCATTCATTTCTCCCTTGTCAATTAGCAACATGATACTCATCTGGTGAGTATATGTTAGAAGGTTGACATTCCCTGGTGGATCTTCTTATCTGGGGTTCTGCTGCTAGAGCACCTTCAACTATTGGTTCATCATTCTAATCAACTTCCCTATTATCGCCATGCTCTTCTTGTGGCTGTGGTGGTGAATCTGGAATCAGCTCGATTGGATTCCTGAGGTCATTCTTTGGATTATCAACCTTCTCACAATCATCAATAGTTTGATCTTCAAAGAACACCACATCTCTGCTCCGGATGACTTTCATGTTCTTTGGATCCCATAATCTGTAGCCGAACTCATCAATACCATAACCGACGAAGACACACTCTTTTTTCTTTGCATCAAGTTTGGTCCTTTCATCCTGAGGAATATGGACAAAAGCTTTACAACCAAACACCTTTAAGTGTTTATAGGATACATCTTTCCCAATTCATATCCTTTCAGGAATGTCACCTATTAAAGGAACTGAAGGAGAAAGGTTGATAAGGTTAATTGCTGTCATTAACGCCTCACCTAGAAGGATTTTGGCAGCCTTGAATGAGAGAGCATGCAAATAATCTTGTTGCAGATGGTTCTATTCATTCTTTCTGCAATGCCGTTGTGTTGAGGAGCCTTGGGAACTGACTTCTCAAGCCTGATACCATGGACTCTGCAATGCTCTTCAAATGGCCCAATGTATTCACCACTGTTGTCTAAACGAACACATTTTGAGCTTTCTTCCACTTTGTCTTTCAACATTGGCCTGAAACTTCTTAAACATATTTTACACCTGGTCTTTATTTTTCAAAAGATAAGCCCATTCTTTTCTAGAGTGGTCATCAATGAATGTTACAAAATACAATGATCCACTAATACTTTTATCATTCATAAAACACACATCAGTATGAACCAGATTTAGAATATGCTTTCTCCTAAATTGGGGGTTCTTTCAAAATGCAACTCTATGTTGTTTACCAGTTAAACAATGAGTACAATTCTTTTTAGGAATTACCTGAGAAATTTGGAAGGAGCTTTTTCCCTGCAAGAATCTGGAGTCCCTTCTCATTCATATGGCCAAGTCTATTATGTTATAACTCAATGGTGACTTCATGTTCTGTAGCATTCACATCTCCTGCACAGAGTTGCTTAGCTTGAGTGTAGTATAAGTTAGCATCCTTCTTTCCTTTGTCCATCACCAAATTCCCTTTCTTGAACTTCTAGACTCCATTATCCAAATAGCTTTCATAACTCAGGTCATCAAGTTGACTTGTGAAGATTAGGTTGAGGCGAATGTCTGGGACATGTCAAGCATCCTTCAGTAATAGTTTGCATCCAACATTCATTTCTATCAACACATCTCCTTTACTAGCTACTTTGCATTTGACTTTATTTCCCATCTTAACAAATCCATAATCACCGCATTTGTAAGATGAGAAGAAGTCACTCCGTGCTGTTACATGGAATGATCCTGCAAAGTCAATTGTCCTTGTTGTGTCTTGGCAAGTGAGGTTAACGCGTCCATCTTCACACACCACGTAAGTTTCACCTTCATAAGAAGTCACAGCCGCAACTTTTGTCCTCCTTTTTCTTGTCTTCGCTGGTTTGTTTTGTCTTCCATTTCTAACAGTCCTTCTTTATATGTCCACGCTTATTACAATAAAAGCAGGTGAAGTTACCCCTTGATTTTGATCTGCCTCTGGACTTGCTTCTAGACTTGCCCATGTTCTTCTTATCACCTTGAGAATATCTACTTCTACCCCTCTCAATGATCATCGCTTTTCCTTGAGAGTGAGTGGGCAAGCCTTGCTCAGCTTTTATCTTGCCTTCTCTAGTGATGCTATCCTTCACCATACTCAAGGTTACCTTTTCGTCTGGTACTGAATTACTGAGAGCTACCACCAGTGTCTTCCAGCTATCTGACAATGAACTTAGTAGGATCAATGCTTGTGTTTCATTTGCAATAGTCAACTCCATGCTTGTCAGATTATCAATAATTTCATTGAATTTATCCAAGTGATCTGAAACATTTTGTCCATGAAATAATTTAAAATTCACAAGCCTTCTTATCATGAAGACTTTGTTCTGAGCATTCTTTGGCTCATAGATCTCTCCCAGATGTTGCCAAAGTTTATATGCATTCGTTTCTTTGGCTGTGTCACGGATTGCCCTCGGCTCAACCCACTGTCTTATAACACTGACAAGTATTCTATTGAGCTTCTTCCAATCGAACTAGCTTTTTCCGCTTGGTATGATCCCTTTGCGCTCAATAAGATGAAACAAATCTTTACAGTACAACAAATCTTCCATCATTGTCTTCTAGATGGAATAATTTGTCTCTGTAAGCTTGATTATGGAGCTGCTGCCAAGACTTGTACTTTCCTCCATTTAATATGCTCTGGTACCATACATGAACAACTATAGTAAGCAATGTTGCTACAATATAATCTCAAAAGTTAGGAACAGTTCCAGCCATGAAGGCGATATTAATACACATCAACAAAACCTACCATCTAGGTGGTATTAATACACAGCAATAAAACTTGCGATCAAGGCAGTATTAATGCATAGCGATAAAACCTACCATCAAGGTGGTATTAATACACAGAAATAAAACTTGTCATTAAGGCGGTAAACCAATAGCTCTAATACCAATTGTTGGGATATGAGTCCCACCCAAGATCAAATAACACACACACACACACAAGTAACACACAAAATTTACGTGGTTCGGCCAATTTAGCCTATGTCCATGGGAGAGGAGTAACTTCACTATATATATATATATATATATATATATATATGGGTATACAGTGAAGGAGGAGGAGGAGGATTACAAAACACTCAACTCACTCACCTTAAAGCACACTCACAACGCACACACACTTATTGTGTTTTCACTTACTCTCACTCACTTTTATTGGTGTGTATATCAATTTTACAATACTATTCTGTGTATATATTCACCACTAGAGGGCAACCATAATGAAGGAGGAGTACTCCCTTTTATAGGCGAAGAGGAGTAGAAATTATTTGCAGCAAGTCTCCTGCATCACCATACCTTCTTCCTCCTTGGAGTGTGTGCTAATCCATCAACCAAAGCCTTCCCTCCCTTTGATTTATTATTTGTTTACGTGGCTGCAGCAATCCTGTTGCCATATTTGACCACCATATGCGGTTTTCCCTCCTTTTATTATATGAGGCGAGGATTACAACACACTCAACTCACTCACTTTAATACACACTCACAATGAACTCACACTTAACAGAGGATTTTTTTTGTGTGTATCTTCACACCAGGGTGGTTTTTTTTTTTTTTATGTATTTATTCACCACCAGAGAGCAACCATAATGAAGGAGGAGTGCTCCCTTTTATAAGCGTAGAAGAGGAATCATTTGTAGCAAAAAACAAACGTCACTATTTCTTCCTTGGAGTGTGTGCCAATCAGCAACCAAAGTCTTTGCCTTTTTGATTTATTTAAGTGGCCGGTTGCAGCAATTTGGTTTGACAACCATGTGTAGCCTCCTTTTATTACATAAAGCGGGCCACAACAATTTGTTCCTCCTTGTACTTATGGGACTTTTGGAAATTATTGGAGGAGTTATAAGGTCTTCAATTCTCTATAAAGCACCATTTAGAAAATATAATCAGGTGGCAGATTTCTTAACTCGTCAAGGCGATGAAGACAACATGAGGAGATATTTTGTAGGTGATGTGCTGTCAAGTAAAATGAAAGGTCTCATTCATATGAATAAAATGAGTATTTCAAGTTTTCGTCTTTAATTGACATCATTTGATTCTCCTCTGGTTTTCCTCTGGTTTATGTTTGCTGTTGAAATCATTTTGTAGGTAATTTGTTTATGTTTGTTTTTGTTTGGTTTTGATTCCATATAGGATATTTAGATTGTTTAAGTTAGATTATGCTATTGGTTTTTTATTATTGGTTTTAATGTTTGAGATGATTTTTTTAGTTTCTTTATAAATCTCATGTGTCCTGCTTGTAACTACGGAATTCTTCCGACATAAGTAATGACTATCAATAAAATTAGGTTTCGTAAAAATAAAAAATAAAACACATTATTTTTGCAATGGCATTTGTTGATTTGACTGGTTTATGATTTTCATTTTTTGAGAACTTAAAGCATCTATGAATAGAAGAGAACCAACCAGATTGGACTGGTTTGATTTCCTTGGATACTCTTCTAGCCCCTAGCATTCTTTTTATGTCTTCAAGTGTGCAGCAAAAGTCATTCCTATATTGAAATAAATAATATATATATAAAATCAACTCAAATTTGCATCGAGGGTATTAGCCTGATAGTGCTAGGTAATGAGCAGGAACAACTCTTTAAAGGAAATTATTTTTTATGTTTTGTGATTTTCAAAATGCAAACTGAGTGGAGCTCCAGTAATATAAGGTTATTAAAAAATTCAATATTAGAGGCAACAATTAAATCCTTACTAATAGCCTTATATTACTGGAGCTCCAATGGAGCCAATGCCATGTGAAAAAAAAAAATGATGCGTTAAATCTAATAGAAAACGGAATCAAAAACCAATTTATGAAAATTAATTTTGATAAAATTGTGAATTAGTCGCGTATAATAAAATAGTAAAATTGTGATAAAATTGTTACTTATAAATTTTTATTATAAAATTCATAGTCTTTATTAATGTCAATTAAAAGAATTATAAATGAAGGTTACAAATTTAAAAAGCCAAAATACTCAAGGGACACATAAAATTTAAAATAAAAACTTAAAGTATGATAAGGATAAAATTGTCAGCCACTTTTTTTTGTCACAACATCACAACAGGATGATTGTAATACATATGTGTCTGTAGACTTTTATTTGAAACATTTAATATAAATTTCATAAATGCCTTTTTTGCTTTGATCTTGAAAATTTTCTACTTCTTGGAGTTCCAGTAAGTAACCTCTTCATTAAAAAATGTACAACTGGTATGACTGACCAAGGTTGCATAAATTTAATTTAAGTTTTAAATGTTGTGAGTGAGGTCGCAGCAACACCCTCCACCGCCATCCCCATATATTCCATTAGGTCAAACTTCTCTATCCATTAGCCTTATTATTTTTATTTCTTTAGTTGAGAAACCTAACACCCTGCATGTACAAAGAGGTCAACGTTTTTATTCCCCCGACACACATTAATGTCAATGGGAGGATGCAACGAATTAAAAGCAAACAAGAAAGTAAACACGGAAAGCAGATTTGTTGCTTGACTGCTTCAACCAAATTTTAAAATGACGTTCAAGTGGAGTTGAAATTTTGAGAAGGGATAAGCTGCGTTCACAGTTCTTCAAACCAAAAACTATATGACTGCATTTGTGTTTCAATGCATGTGTTTCAAACTCAATACATATGTAAATTCATTGTCAGGATAATAATTTGAAAACCCATGCATTTAAAAATTTTAAATTTAGAATCATAAAAAATTGCCTCACATTATAGATAATTACAATAGTAAGAATCAAGATTTCAAATTAAATTGAGAGAGAGAGAGAGAGAGAGAGCGCGCTTGGCTTTCCCATTTGGAGGAAGTAGCAGGAGGGATTTTGGCCTAACCAAGAGTGTTGCAAAGCTTGCAGCTTGTAGGAACTCCTAGGAGCTTGGACCAGTCACGAGGACATTTGGCTTGCAAATATTTTGGGATGGAAAACCCTTGGGAATAAGATTGTTATTGATTACATAGAAAGGGTCCAGCTTGGAAATTCACATCCTTCTAACTGGCCTTATGGAGCATTTTAATTATTGTAAATTCATGGTAACAGGGGGAGGAGAATGGTTGTCCATGACAGGTGGTTGTTGGGGATGTGGCTCATATTTTGAGTAGAATGCATGTATCAGAGAAAGTATTATGAAGCGAGGGACCAAGAGAGAAATGCAGCCATGAAGGCAAACCATCGACGGTTTTAGGCAGTAGCTACGAGGTGTTTCTTTTTGCTCCAAACCGTCGACGGTTTCAGTCGGCACAAGTTACGGATTTTCGAATCCGATATCAGTAGATTGGGCTAATTAGAGGGATTGCCTCCAGAGATTGCTACAGAAGTGTTCTAGATCAACTATAGGTCTTCTGTACGCATTAAATTGTTATATAATGATTATTATGTAACCCTAGATGAGATTAAGCTTGGTGTAAGTTTCATTGATAGTGAAAAATAGTTGCTGCTCCCGCGGACGTAGGCAAATTGCTGAACCACGTAAATTTCTTATGTTTTGATTGTTGCTTTTATTGATTCTCATTGTTAAGTGATTGCCTCAACGAGTGTTTGCTTGCTTGTTCCATTGATTGTTTGTGTGAGTTTGTGTGAGGTCTTCCGCTATGCACATTCAGCACTGATAATTGGTTTCTGAGGGCTGATTGTTGAGAACAACAATTGGTATCAGACCCGGGCGATTGTTGGTGTGGTGAACAACAATTGGTATTAAAGTTATTGGTTCGCAATGGCTAGGATTTCTTCTGTGAGGTTCGAGGTAGGAAAGTTCAATGGAATGGGGAATTTTGGGCTTTGGTAGAGGAGGGTAAAGGACTTCCTAGTGCAGCAAGGGATGGTGAAGGGCCTATATGGAAAGAAGCTGGAAAGCATAGACGACGTGAGTTGGAAGGAGCTAGAAGCAAAAATTGTGTTTATTATCAGATTATGTCTAGCTAATGACGTGTTGTATCACATCATTGATGAGGACTCACCGGAGGCGGTTTGGTTGAAACTGGAGCGCCGGTACATGTCCAAATCGCTTACAAACAAGTTGTATCTTAAGCAAAAGTTATATTGGCTTAAGATGGCAAAGGGTTCAAACTTGACTCAACATATCAACATATTTAATCAGATCATTAATGATCTAAGGTGAGTTGATGTGAAGTTCGAGGAGGGGGACAAAGCGTTGACGCTGCTGAATTCCCTACCTATGTTGCCTACATACAAGAATTTGGTTATAAAGCTGACTTGGGTGAAAGAAACCTTAGATTCGGAGGACATCACGAGTGCATGCTAGGGTTCCATCAAAGGAAGAAGGCTAGCGATGAGGGTTCACATGGTGAAGGGCTTGTGGCGAAGGGTAATTAGGATCGTGAGAGAGGCAAGTCCTAAAGTGAACCAAGTGGTAATAAAACTCAGTCCTAAAGGAAGAAGGACATTCAGCGTTTTAAGTGCGAGAAACAAGGGCACATCAAACCAGAAAGTCCAAAGTGGGAAAAGGGGAAGGCAAAAGCTCAAGAGGGTTCTTCCAAATCTGTGAATGTTGACTCACTTCTAAAAATGAGTAGCACTAGAGTTATCCTAAGTATAGGAGTTACGTCGTGTAATAATTAGCCCAAATAGACTAGATCGTCTCCACGGGGAATGCAGATTAGTTCTAAAGTAGTGCGAAATTGGCAAAGAAAATAAAAAAATAAATTTTACTGAACATGGTTCAGATTCTAAATCTTGAGATTTTTGAAAGTTTGTGATGGAATTGAAATGACGCAAAACCTAAACTAAAAATTTAACACGCATAAACTAACCATACAACTCACTAATTAAACAAAATTAAACTTCAACAATGACTTAAGATTAAACACCCACTCAGCACAATGATGACTTGAATGAAATATAAGGATCATGCAACATTTCAACTAAATAAAAAAAAAAAAAAAGCTAAACTAAACAATAAGTAAAGCTTAACTAAATAAATAAACTAGACCTAATAATAAATAAACTCAAGCAACTCTTAAATAAGGATAACTAGATTTAAACTAATTAAAGCTCCAAGACATTTAACATGACATTAATTAAAACAAAACGACTAAACAATCACAAAGGAAGGAGAGAGAATGAGGGAGAGACTTAAACAAATATTTAGTTTCAAAATTAACTTTAAATAAAGGCAAGGCAAACTCAATAACAAAAATACTCAACAAATATTAATTCCTACAATGACTTCAAAATAAATAAAAAAGACAAACTGAATTTAATGATATAAATAACCCAAGAAGAATTTAAATTCAACAATTACTTTAAAGAAATACTGAACTTAACAATTTAAATAATCCAAACTAGTGCTTAAATTTAAGAGAGAGAGAGAGAGAGAGAGAGAGAGAGAAATATGACTTAAACAAGCATTAATCTAATACAAAATGTTTCAACAATGAAATAAACCAACACATTAATTGACTTAAACAAATATTTAACTCCAACACTAACTTCAAATAAAAATAAACTAAGATCTTAACAATAAAAACAATTCGAATAAATGTAAAATCTAAAATAGGGAGAGAGAGAGAGAGAGAGAGAGTAGTCGTGAGTTGAAGAATCCCCTGCTGCTCCTTGCTGCCCACAGCTCTCCTGTGCAGCGCTGCCCCCTCCTCCCCAAAAAAGCTCCCACAAAACCCTATTGAAAAGCTTTCTTTTCTTTACTTTTCTTTTTCTTTCCTTTCTTTCCCTCCAGCCTCACTCTCCCAGCGCCTCACCATAAAAAAAACACGGCCAACACACCCCAATTTGCATTTTGAAAAGCCCTCCAACACACACTTGCATGGCCGGGTCACATCAAAACCCGGCCTACTTCATTTTTTTTTTCTTTTCTTGTTTCTTCTCTTTTTTTTTTTTTGTTCCACCGCTCACAAGCCCTATTTTTACCATCCTAGAGCTTGTATTTATCAAGTCTCAAAACACAAAAGTTGTATAGTACTCCCTCAGCTTTCCCCATAATTTTAAATCGTCTCAATCAGAGCTCGAACGAGAAAGTTACGCCCAAATTACGGAGTAATGCTAAAACAATCCATAAAACAGTGTATGGTAACTTCACGTCTGATTTCGACCTTGATACAATTAGTATTTCTCAAAACACAAAACATGAAAATTGTAGAGAGTTTTCTTATCTTTTTATAGCATCTTGAATAATCAGAATCGGAGGTCAGATGAGAGAGTTACGCATAGATTACAAAGCACCATCGATTTTTAGCTTCCAATAATCGTCCTGCAATAAAAAAATACCAAAAATTCATAATTTACTCAATAAAACCTAAATGTTATAAATATGACACAATGTTAATTTTTGAGATCAATTAGGAATTTAATTAAAAATATAATTCGTAATGTATAAATTAAAATACTTAATTATGCAATTTAAGCGCGCAATCAAATGTAATAGAAGAAGGGGGCTTAGGGAGCAGTGATTGTGAGATGCTTTCTGTTTCATCAGGTTCTGAATGCCTCATAGGTTCTTTGATCCTAGACTCATGATGTTCTTTTCACATGACGTCCAATAAAGCCTGGTTCACCACTTACAGATTGGTGAGTCCTGGTTCCGTTCTAATGGGAAACGATGTGGTCTACAAAGTTTTTGAAATGGGGAATATCAAGATAAAGATGTACAATAGTGTGGTAAGAACATTGTGTGGGATAAGACATGTACCTAATCTACAGAAGAACGTGATATCATTGGGTGCTTTGGATTGTAACGGGTATAGTTACAAGTCTAAAGAAAGGATGATGATGGTGTGTGATGTTGTATTGATGGTGATGAAGGGACAGAGGATAGCAGGGAATCTCTATGAACTGCTGGGTAATGCAGTTGTAGGGGGAGTTGTAGTTGAGAGATCTAAGTCAGGTAATACCGTTTTGTGTAACTTAACCACACAAAAAATGGTGGGTATTCTTAACTACATTGGTGTGGATGTTTGAAGACCGGTGAAGGCAGCATCACAGATTGGACATGGATATTTCGTGAGGTTATCACGAAAGGTCTAGGGGTATCTTATGCGGCACAAGTTGGAGATGTTTGTCAGGTGTAACTTGTGGCTGAGGTGGAGTACCAGATGGGAGGAGAGTTCCTCAATTAAGATATTATTGCTGAGTATACTAGTGTTCAAGGAGTTTTGTGAGCAAAGCATGATATATGTAGGGCTTGCAAGGGACTTCTTGGAGAAGTCAGTGAGTATAGCGTGTTTCTCGGTTAATCGATCGCTAAAGGTATCACTAGATGGGATGTAATGCCCTGGACCCACCACGTGGGGCATGTAGTGTTATGAGACCAATCATACGTCTCTGGTACCATTCACGCAGAAGGATTAATTATATAACCTCAAACAAAATACTAGACTTCTATAATTACATATGCCAACCCATAACAATTACAACCATATCCTCCATATTACATGACCAAAATAATTAAACATAAAACTATACATATACGTTCTTTTTATTTACTCACAAAACTACTCAGCCTTGGAGCTTTCTAAGCTCGATCAAGTGGAAGACCTAAAAAAATTAAATAATCGTCGGGGGTGAGACACCTCTTGGTAAGAAAGAAACAAGTTACAACAGTGCGTGACTGAAGTGTTTAATATATATAATTAAGAAATATATAAATAATCATATTTCACTATCAATAACAGCTAAGAAAAAATGCACCCTTCATCATTGTCGATTTCTTTGTCACCCAATTACATGCACACATACATCACTATTTTTACTGATAATTAGCGTCCCTGTCCTCTAGTGCTAACACCAGGGCACTCACCTTTCTCAGTAAGCCCTCGGGTTATGTATCCAGGTAAAGTCTCCAATAATAGCGAAGGTCACCCACCTATACAAGTGGCTTCCCTCTACTCTAGTATCCACAAATAATTACTAGAGTACCCACCTTCCTCAGCAAGCCCTCGGGTGGAGTATTCTACTTTACCATAAATATTTAAGTAATTAAAGTCAAACGCAACCAATAATAACCATTTCACAAAGTTCCACATGTACACACATATCACAATCAATCCACACAGGATAATTCACAATGTCTTCAATCATACCCACACAGGGTTCATATCCACATAGAATGCAACGTCCATACAAGACTATAATACACGCACAGGTTACACGGTCCACATAGGACTGGTCCACACAGGACTATTAACCACATAGGTTACACGGTTCTCACAGGGCTAATCATCACAGAGATTACAACACAAACCACTATGTTCATGGTAAATAGGTAAAACAAACTCCTCATACTACTGTCAATGTTTTACCCCCCAATATAAACGCCCATATAACAACCTCCTCATACCACTGCCAACGTTATATGACGATTATATTAGGTATGATATAACGACCTCCTCATACCACTGCCAACGCTATATCGCAATTTACATGAACCACAGCACAAATCAATAACAAACAAACCACTCAAGCACATCCACATATTTACCACAGCATACACAATCAAACAATATCCACAACCAACCAGTATTTTCAACCAAGCAGAGTTCGTAGCCCAAACAATATTCACATTCACAATAAATCATCGTTCCATAGTACTCGCAACCATTTAATTATCAAAGTTGGTTTCATGCCATACAGTTTTTCCCAATATATTATATATTCAAAAACAATATTTTCAATACCTGCATTGTTTAGAAAATTATACCTAAACAAATAGAATTTTATACCCAAAAATTAACCAGTTTAAAATTAATGAAAATCTGTTATAACGCATTTCCCCTTACTTGCTCCTCAGGATTCAGCCTAAAATCGCACAAACATGAGACCCTGTACTCCAAAAATCCTAACTTTCTCAAATCTCAGAAAAACACTCATTTAATACTTCTTAGGTTCCATATATCTCAAAATAATAATAAAACCTTAAATTATCTCACTTACCCTGGTTTTGGGATGTTTCCCAAACTTCTTAAATCAAAATTCTGCTCCGCCTATGTTACAAAGAATCTTTCAAGAGTCTCGTGGTAGCTTCCGATCATTGAACCGAGGTGAAATGGGGCTAGAAGCCTAGAGAGAAGGTGAGAGGGCCATTTTTCTAGAGAGAGAGAGAGAGGCTACATGCAGAATTCTCTCGCTGAAAATGAAAAGAATCTCTATTTATAGGCAAGGATTCATCGACGAGACACATGGACTCGTTGACGAGTTAAAGAACACCGCTCTGCCTCCCCTGACAACTTGAACGTTGCAAAGGTTACCTTCTGCTTCTTTGTGCAGTTCAGAACATCTAGGATCTTCTCGATCTCCTGGATCCAATTCTCAGCTCGAATCGGATTTACACTTCCTACGAAAACTGAATGCTTTAGTCTAGTGAACTAATCAATGGAGCATCCCATCTTAGTTGTGGGACGATCCTGCCCCTTATTCGTTCGCACCACCTCAGCCATAAGCTGCTGTGCAAAATCCCGCAATACACTCGTAGAGTCATTGCTTGCCTCATGGTCGACACCCTCACTACTACTGCCTCTCACATTGGCAGTATTGTCCTTGGATTCCATCCTGAAAAGCAATTATGAACATCCATTAGAAGATTAATGGCCTAAGTATCAACTAATACTACAATATTATAGGCTCAGTTCCCTAAATCCACATTCTTAATATTGACATACTCCAATAATTTAACATTCTCATTCTAACTTAAGTTCCGCCCTTCCACTCGGAAACAAAACCGTCAATAGATTGTTATGATTTTCTAAACCTTTCAATTGATCCAAAAAAACACAGAAGTCTGTCAATGGATTTCTGTCTCCAGGTCTACTACTAAGCAAAACTCAAATATCTTATTTCCATCCTAAACCCTGGTAAAGTCTAATCTACAGAACCTAACAACCTAAGTTCCGAGCATTTCCATAACTAGGTAATGTGAACCATATCACACTTCCGATTGGTTAAAGCTCTGATACCAACTGTAACGCCCCGACCTTTTATACAGCCCCAGAATGCTACTACACCTGTATAATACACCTATCTCTGATAAACATACATATACCACCCGCCCTGAATAGGGACATACGAGTGTTTTATACTGATATGAAATCTCATGCATAGCGGAAAACTTTAACATTCATAGGGAATCTAATAGACATAACCCGAGTTTTATAACAGTATCCTCAAAAACGTACATCCATACTTTAAACTTAATCTGTTCTTACAATCCCAAAAAAGATATTCTTAACTATGCCTGTTACATATACAAACACTTATGTAAGCTAAAAACAAAACGACCCTTCAAGTCCCTCTAGCAACTAGGACCGATGTCTTGTAGGACATGAAACAAAGGTTGTATGTTGGGGTGAGACACTTCTCAATAAGGTGGAAGATATTACATCAGTGTGTGACCATACATATTCAAACCAGTAGAAAGCAGTTACATATATAGCATATTGTCAATACTGAAATATAGAAAATATATGGATATAATCCCTACGATAGATAATTAAGTATCATTGCAAGCGAGTGTTCCCAAGATTAGGGTAGAGTACATGCCCATACACTGTACGATCCCTTCGCCTAGTACTTAAACCTGTGACTTTACCCATTTTAACTTTCAAATTATAAATATGCATATTTAGAACACTGTCCAGTTTAGATACAATAATAACAAATGCCAACACTAGCCATTGGCTTCCGGTTATGTGATTTACTATAGTCTGACTGGTACCACCTGGTCCATTAATCCACCAGTGGTCACTCCAAATCCAGCCAACTATCTCGATACCCACACTTAAAATCATATGTGTGGTTGCACTATATCCAATATATAATAAGCAACGAAACCGCGCTTAACATTGAGCTTTTTAAGGCTCTCTTATAATGGTGAGCTTTTTAGGGCTCTCATATAATGGTCAACTTTTTATGGCTCTGATAGTAACAAGCTGCGATTTCAAAAATCATATATACAATTTAAGATAAAATGAATTAACTTGTTTTAGATTCACAAATCACCTATACAATTCTATTATTTTCACAAACTCATTCAATCGTACTGTGGTATAAACCGACATACACCCTCCCGGTTTAACCTTTTTTTTTTTTTTTATATACAAAGCTCGGTATATAACTGGCACATGTTTTCTACATTTTCAAATATCAAAATGGAACTACATATCCCATAGTTCATATACGTATTTAAACAGATTCATATATTTCATTTCATATCATATGTCACACTCGTTTGGTAAAAAAACTGTTATATAGTATATAACTCGATAAATATCATTTAAATGGAAAATAAAGGGGTTCAAGCATCTCCTACGTTAACATTAATACAAACAAAGAAGTTTTTAAAAATTTGGAGATCATACGCAAAAACCCTCATTTTTACCAAAACTGTAAAATCGTAAAACCGACAATTCTACCCGATAAAACTTTGCAAATAAGCAGTCAATACGTGCATATAAACATAAGCTAACTTTTTAGTGGTTTAGTTTTCTAAAATGACTGATGTAAACAAATCCCCTTACCTATTTTCCGAATACTAAAACACAAGCTACCCGGCTCCAAAACAGCAAACTGAGCTCTCAAAACCTATAAACCGAATAATAGTAGTTCAATACAATCCTATTTACTACAGATCTACCGAACCAAAAACGAATTTAGACCCTTACCTCGATTTCAGGATGAAACCTAAAAATCCTTAAAACGAAGATCCAATTTGCTATAATCGTAGAGGTTTTCCCCCTTTATCCACGTAATAACGTCGGATCGTGGATTCGAGTGACGAACGGCGAAGGATCGAAGAGAGAGAGTTAGTTCGCCGGTTCTAGAAAGAGAGAGAGAGAGAGAGAGATCTTTTGTGATTTTTTAACCCTTAAGCAACCAAAAATGATATTTGTAGACCCCTTGACTCGGTCAAACTCGTCAACGAATGGTGCCTTCGTCGACGAGACACAGAAGGCTCTTCGTCGACGAGGAGGTTCGTCAACGAACCTTTATTCGATATTTTTCTTGTCGGTCAGGATCTCTTCATCGTCGAGGCTCTAAATTTCGGCGACAAACCGCAAAAGGGCCTTCGTCAACGAGAACCTTGGCTTCGTTGATGAAGCTTGTTAAAATTACCTTTTTACCCTTTTCCTTATTTTACGAGTTTGGGTCTTTACAGGTATGTCCAAGGCGAGGACATAGGCTGGTTTGGCCGAACCTTGATAACAAATATTGTGTGTCTCTCTCTCCCTTTACTTTCCGCACCTTAGTTTCAGTATGTGTATGCTTGTTCATGTTTTGTTATAACCATCTTGCGTGCACACATAATTAATTTAAATAAGATATGTAGCACACGTGTATGTATACACACATTGCTCACTTACTTTACATACATGTTTTATTTTGAAAGAGATATGAGATATAGTGAATCAACGTAATTGTTTAAATTAGCAAAAAAGTTTTAAATGCCCAATTCACCCCCCTCTTGGGATCACACTAATTCCAACATTTTTTCCCGTACAATTTATCAGATTATGATCGAAGCATTTAAATTGTGTGTCATGAGAATAAATGGTTATAATTGCAAAAATAAATTGGTTGGAATCTTTTGTGATATTATATAGAGAAATTGTGATTTTATGTAGAAATGTGATTTTATATAGAGTTATGATTATATGCAAAGTTGAGATTTTATACTGAGTTCTAATTACACACATTAATGTAGATTTATACCAAGTTATAAAAATGACGGTTTAATACCGAGTTATGGATATGATGTTTTGATATCGAGTTGCGAATTTGATAGTTTGATATGATCTCGTGAACGATTGGGAATTTTGGACATACTGATGTTTGTTAAAGTAATTGCAAAGAGAGGCAAAGGGGGACGGCGATACAAAACACCCTGATTCTCGAGATTTTAGCCTAAGGGCTTGCTAAATTAGGGGACGGCGATATGAAACACCTCAATCTCAATGAGTGCTTGATATGAATTGCTGAATTGGGGGACGACAACATGAAACGCCTCAATCTCAGCGAGTACTTGATATGAATTGCTGAATTGGGGGACGGCGATACGAAACGTCTCAATCTGAGCGAGTGCTTGATATGTATGGATCATGTAATTTGCAGATTTTATTTTATTTTATGAATGGGGCTTTTGAGCCAAATTATGAACTGAAAAGAAATATGTGTTGCGCAATTATATAGGTGTGAGTACAGTTTATAAATGCTATTTCATTTAAAGTTAATTAATGGATGTATTATGCTTATACTAAAGTTCTTTTACCACACACTAATAATAATTTATTCCGTCTTACTAAGAGGTGCCTAGTCCTAATAAATATTTCAACATTTCAGGATCGCCGGGAAAGCAAGCCAAGGAGTTCAGGGTCGGGGTGTAGATATTACAGATAGGGTAAGTGCTGATATGAATAAGCGTATATAAATGTTTTGAGTAATTTTTGGGTTATATTCTGTCTTGGGAAATGGTATAGTAATGGTTAGGAGGTAGTACTCCAGTATGTATAGTTTTGGAAATGTCTATTTTTGCTTCCGCGAGCAGTGGATGGATACATATGTAATATTTGAAATATTATGATATATGTTTTATGATTATTATGAAAAATGAAAAAAAAAATGGGGGCATTACAACTGTAGTATCAGAGATGTCATGTGATGATGTTATTATTATTATTATTATTATTATTATATGAGGGCATATTTTGGGGGCGTTACACATTGACTCTCCAAAAGGCACTTATCAAATAAATGTCTTTTAAAAGTAACCCTTTTCAAAAGATATAGAATTGGCTTATTCATAATAGATGTGTCTTCTAAACATTTCCTTTCATGAATGGGCGTCTCTTTGTATCTCTGTATAAAGAGATAATATTTATAATTATACTATTTTTTATTAAAAATTAAGAAATAAATAATGAAAGGATATGTATTTTGACAATAGTGTCTTTTATGTACATAAAATATTTATTATTTTTTATTAAATTAAATTTAAAATTTAAAAATTAAACCATAGAATGTGTTGCAGGGGGTGTCAAATGTTGAGTTTAAATGGTGTATCCCATTATTTAACTTGGAAATAACTTATCGAGGCTCGCTCTCTCTTCGCCCCATCCCCCCCTTCCCTATTGAACTCTGTTTCTTTTTCCCTCTTGAACTCTATTTGTCCATATCTATAGACACAAGAAATGAGAACAAAGACTCTATATATTTTGACTTGATATCTTTTCCTCATCTAATGCTTATTTGAAAGTTTATGTGATCTACTCATTTCCCAAAAGATTTAGTAACCCTTGTGAATTTATATACCAAGTAATATTCTAATCTTTCTTGTGCCTTTATTTTCCCCTTTTATTTCAATTTATTTATTTGATTCCATTGACTTTATTTTATACAGTTTGATTCTAACCAAAAAATCGTGTTTACAATTTTTTGAAGTATAATTTGTTTTATTTTTTATATTTGATTTATCATTTAAAAATAATAACATTGTGGGGAAGTTCTGAGAAATTTTTAGAGTTATAGGAAAGCATGCATGTTCCTGCATATTAAGTTCTTACCCAAACCACATCCTTGAAGATCGACAAGGTCACACCATAAACATAATCGAAAGCCTCAAATTCTCGCATCTAAAGATGGTGAAGGTAAAAATTAATGGTGACAAAGCCACGCCGAGCAATGTTGACATGGTAAAGGTATGCCAGGGCCCTTCCCCAACCTCAATTAAATTAAAAACAATAAGAGTATGAATAGTGTAAATAATTTTATAAGTATTTATTTTTATCTTTTGAAAGTAAGATATATTTTTTTTAATGGCATTTGACTTGCATTGTAACAAACATTTATTGCAATAAATATTTTTCCATAATCACTTTTTTAAGAACTATTTAAGTGAATTTTGATAAATAATATAAGATATCTTTTTGGTCACTTTTAAGTGGGATCAATTTTATAAACATAAGAAATTCAATTCTAAAATGAAGAATAAAAAAAATCTATTAATTTAAACTAATATTAAAATAAAAAATACCAATTTAATTAATAATATTAATTTGACATAAATTAAAATTAAAATTATATGTTATAAATATAAATTAAAAATAAGATTATTGTTAATCAAAAAATAATATTATATTATTTTACTTGATTAAAATATTTAAATTTTAATTAAAAATAATAGTTAACATAATTATTAATTAAAAATGAATCATTTAGTATTTTATTATGCATTATAAATTATTAATTATTAATAAAATATAATTAAATTATGGAATGAATAAAAGAATCATCTATAATGTTGACTTTTTGAGTCCGATCCCTATTTTGATTATGACAAACTACAACATCTCACATGTATACTTAGTGATTTAACAAGTTTATAATTCTATAAGTACAAGTAACGAATGCAAAATGGAAGCCAGAAGAGTACCTGATGAGCATATATCGGCGCATTCCATAAGATTGCAAAGGAGCAAAGCACGAGAACTTTATTTACTTTTCGGGTTGTAATAGTAATTAAGAATTGAATGTGCATGCATCTTACATGATTTTATTTGAAACTCAAACAAATGACCTAGATTGACCTTAGGAATCACAAACCCTTCATGAAAAGCTTTTTCACTTAAAATGATAATCTTTTACAAAAGGTTTCAAATTTGTTTTGTAATCAAAACAATGGCAAAATATCACTTTTCTTAAGGCTTAGTCGAACGACCAACTAAAGGCTAAATTAACTCAGTAGACCGACTAGTTCATTTGGCCAGATTTACATAGGCTTAGTCGACTAACCTCTTAGGGCCAGTCGATCGACCAACTAAAGGTTAAATTAACTTAGTCGACCAACTAGTTCATTTGCCCAGATTTGCATAGGCTTAGTCAACCGACCATTAGGGCCAGTCAATCAAAGCTTTGGTCAGTCGACCAAACCTCTCAGGAAATCATCCCAACGATCGGAAAACAACTATTTTTCAAAATAAAATAATATTTTTAAGGTCCCAACAACTATATAACAACTAGAAATAGTTTTTGCCTATAAATACAAGCCTTAAACACCTTGAAAATGTTAGAGAATCATGTTAGAAGATTAGTTTAATATTTTTGTGATTCTCTCCATTTTTTATACCCCATTTGAGTTTTAAATTTCTATCTTCTCCTACTCTTCTTGAAAATCCTCTTTGGAGAAAATATTTTCGAGGGTTTATTTTAAAGGGTTTGAGCATATATCATATCTCATGTGTGTATATATATATATTGCTTAAGGACCTTTCGTTATTATTTTTCAAAGATCAAATTTTTCCTCTCTTTCTTTTTGAAAACATTTTATGGAGAAATTTTTAAGGATCTCTTAAAAAGGCTTGAGCTCATATTCCATTCATATATGTTGCTTGAAGGTATTTTATTTTATTTGTATTATATTCTTCAAAGATAAAATTCCTCCTATATTCTTCATTTTTGAAAAACCATTTTGGAGGAAATTTTTTTTTTATTCAAGTAAGGTTTCAGCTTATATCTCACTTTATATATATATTGTAGTGACTCGAAGAATAATAGTATTTTAATAATAAAGAGGGAGGAAAAAGGAAATGAGAACAGAAGGAGGCAGTAGTCCGCGTTCGTTGACGACATCGCACTTTAGAGATAATGATAATTTCGAGGTATTTACGAGGGCCTCATCGACGAATACAGGGGATTCGTCGACGAGGGTACAACAGGATCTCGTCGATAAGGGCGAGTTTCGTCGATGAGAAAATACCGAGAGAAGAATTTGGGCTACTCTGAATTTCGTCGACGAAGGGTAAGGTTCTCGACGAAGGGTAAGGTTCGTCGACGAATTTCCTTAAGGACTCGTCAATGAGATGATGTGGCTCGTCGACGAATCCAGCAGTATAAATAGCCCTAAACTGATTTTAATTGCAGAAATTCGCCGTAGTCTCTCTTTCTCTCTACCCCTATGGCTCCTCCCTCTTCTTCCTTCGATTTCGGCCTCGTCAGTCGCCAGATCGACGATCTAAGACCACCACGATGTTCTTGGCGGAGTTATCTTCAAGTCTATCGGAGCGGATTGTTAGTGAAACGAAGTTGGAATTCATCCCAAATCCAAGGTAAGGTATTTCATTCAGAATTTGGCTTCCTAGCAGTTGTAAAAAATGCTATAGACGTAGAAATAGTAATGTTTTGTTCTGATATTTATGGTTTTCAGGGTGTTGAGTGGAGAACCCTACGGGTGTTGGACCCATTATAGTAGGAGATTTTTAGCAGGAAACAGGTAAAGGAAATATGCTATGCTAGGTTATTTGAGAATGTTTTCAGTATAAAATTATAAATGTTTCACCAGAATATTGTTTACAACAAAGATTTATGCAGTTTATCAAATAGGATTGATATGTTTTAAAATTACTGTGTGACTTGAGAATATAGATATAGTATAGAAACATACTTTACAGTATTTTTCAGAGATGTGTTTTACAGAATATACAGAGAATGTATTTTACAACAATTACAAAAATACCATGATTATACAGTTTTACAATACCATGACTTACAGATTCACAGTTAATTACAGCAACACAGTTAATATAGATACAGTTTTCCACAGCGTCATGGTTTATACAGTTATTACAGAATTATGGTAAAACAGATAGTTGTATATAGAGATGTATTATATAGTATCAGATCCTGTTGGACCATACAGTTACAGAGCACGATATCGCAGCTACATACAGTTTATAGAGTGCAACCACCTATTCAGATAATACGTGGTATAAAGGTCGATCGCATAGAGCCCACGAGTGGACAGGCTCCCTATTAGATATGGGTTGAGGAGGGCTAATTTGACTATGGAGTATAGTGATTTATTCCTGGTTGGCCAGTCAGGGTAAATCCTACCTACGGACCGCACAACCCTGTCATGAGAGGTTAAATCATGACACATAGTTATCCACAGGGAGGTTTACAGTTATTATTATGTTTATACAGTTTCACATAAACAAAAAATATCTATATATATTAGCAGTATTTTGAATAGAAACCTAAAGTACAGAAATGTTAAGCAACAGGTAAAAATGAAGATTATATTATTGGTATTGTGCTTTACAGATTCAGTGATACATGATTATATAGTAATAGATTTTCACAGTATTGTAACTCATTTGCCACACACTAGTAATAACATATTTTGTCTTTGTGAGCTTTGGCTCATCCCAATGTTGAATTATTTTTTAGGTGAGCTAGTTGGGTGAGCGGACCAGGCTCGCAGATAGAGGGGTCACGGTACTGCCCTATCAGAGAAAGTGAGTATCTTTTTTGGAGTATTTTTGTATAGCCCTCACCAGTTGAGGATAATTGAGGAACAGTCATATATGTATATTTTGGGAAACCTGTTAGCACTCTGGTATTGTATATAACTATATATAGATATGTTTATTTGATTTCCGCTTCTCGCTGCTTAGGTTGATGATTGGGTTTAATTCAGCGTAGTATCAGAGCATGTTAAATGTTATAGTATATATATATTTGAAAAAATAAAACCCATTTAAATAGCATGTCGTTACATATATTGCTTGAATGCCTTCTTGATTTTAATATTTCAAAAGGTTAATCATATTGAAAAAGAAATCCCTTGTTTCTCCTATTCTTTATTTGAAAATATTTTTCATGGAAAACTTTGGGTTAATCAAGTTAGCTTTGAGCATACATTCAATGATATATCTTTACTTGAAAAGCTTCTTGAAAAGGTAAGAACACATCATTTATAATATTTTGCTTGGAAGCCTTTTGGTATTTAAATTTCAAAAGGTCATTTTAGAAAAGAAATCATTTTCCATACTCTCACTGTTTTACATGAAAAATATTTTGAGAGGAAAAACCATACTCTATTGAGCTTTATTGTTTAAATCATATGAGAGTGCATTTAGATTTCAATGTGTACAACTCACCTTTTTCAGAAGCATTTTATTTGTATAAAAATTGTTTTATGTACCAGATTTGTTCAGTCTGGTGAATTGAGGTGGGGAGACTTTGTTAGGACCCTGTGAGCATCCAGATCAAAGTGACACCAAGAATTTTACGTGGTTCGGCCAATAACGACCTACGTTCACGGAGCACACACCAAAATTTACTAACTCGTCGGAAAATATTACAATTCTCTCTCTCTCTCTCTCTCTCTCTCTCCCTTCTTCCCTTCTTACTCTCTCTGAGCTTCTCTGCTCTTTATACACTCTCTCTGTGCTGTTCTGCACACACCTGTGCTATCTCTGCACTTTTGTGCTATGTAATACATCTTCCACAACCCTCCTTTTATAGGCTTTGAATGTAAATTACAATTAAGATAAGACCAATCACATTAATCATAATTGGAAGTTTATAATGAAGAGATTAATAGAGAATAAATTTCACGCGTTTTCTGACTCAGCAACGCATCATCTCTTAGCTGTCTTCTGGCTCCATCTCTAACAATCTCCCACTTGGAGATAGAGACACCTCCTCAACCAGTATCATGAATAAATGATGTGCTTATAATATATCTTCAGACATGAAGACCAACTGAAGTTGAACACAACTTCAGTTTCTCTTTAGTCACCATCTTCCTGTCTGCTCGATTCCTGCGGACTAATCTGATGGCTGTCATCTTCACAACTAGTGTAAAAATGCCGGTGTAGTCAATCCCTTCCTTCTGCTCAAAGCCTTTGACTACCAACTAAGGCTTGTACCTTCTAGAGCCGTCATGCTCCTCTTCGATTCTGTACAACCACTTGTTGTGAAGGCCTTTGGGCAACTTCCACGTTCTGTTGAAGGTGAGGGACTTCATCTCATCCTTCATCGCAAGCTCCCACTTGCTCGTATCTGCCACCTGACATGCTTCATCATAGCATTCGAGCTCTCCTCCATTTGTAGGAAGTAAGTAATCAATATACCTTCTGTCTAGTATATGGGACCGAGTAGATCTTCTAAGCTCCGAAGCTGGAGTAGGAGATGGTGGTGCGACGATCTGCTCCATTGGTTCCTCCACCTGAGGATTCTCGGTATTCTACTAATGTGTCCCAACACATTCATGGGTGTTTATCTAGAAACTAACCCTCTTCTGTTTCTTGACTATACAATCCTCACACATGTTAACCTGCACTGATTGTAGACTACTCAATTTTTCCTTTGAGTGCATCACCCTGAGTCCCTTCTCGCTCATGTGACCAAGTTGTTGGTGCTAGATGTTGCTGTCGCCATTTCCTGCAGTAACTAAAATAGACATGGAGGCATTGGAGGTTAGAAAAAGTGTTCCGCTTTTCTTACCTCGCACAAATCGTTAGTACACCCTTTGAAACTTTCCATTCATCGCCAATGAATTTCGTCGTGTATCCCTCATATGCTAGATGACCAACTGAGATCAAATTCTTTCTCAGGTTTGGAATATACCTAACATCTTTCAGCTTTCATACTGACCCGTTTATATTGATATTCACAACTCCCTTACCGGTTACGTCACAAGGTTGATCGTTGCCAAGGTACATCTTACCAAAATTACCTGGTGTGTACTCCTCTAGGCAATCTCTGCAGCATGTGGTATGAAATGAGGCTCCGGAGTTTAAGACCCAAGACTCCTTCTTACTCTCCAAAGAGCAGATCAACATCTCATCATTCTCCGAAGCAATATTTGCTTCTGTTTTTGCCCTCATCTCGAATTCTTTCTTCTGACTCCTGCACTGGTTCCTGTAATGACCAGTCTTTCCACAGTTCCAACACTCAATAATTTTAGTGCTTTGAGAACCTGTCTTGAGTACCTCTGGGATTTCCAAATTGAGACCACCTGGGCCTTGATCTGCCGCGGTTGTTTGATCGTCCATGCCTGTTTCCTCTGCCTCGACTCTCCATGTTCAAGGCTGAACTCGAATTGGAGCTATGGTTCGGCTGCATCCTTATTTCCTCCGTCAAAATCATGCTAAAGACCTCATCATATACAAGTTTTGATTTTCCTACGGAGCTACTGATGGCAATGACGACACCATTCCAATTTTTAGGCAATTGACTGAGAATCAGTAGAGCTCGAATCTTATTATCAAATGTTTTCCTGACTGAGGCAAGTTGATTAGACAACTCATTGAAGTTATTCAAATGTCTGCTGAAACTCTCACCTACAGACATGTTCATCGTAAATAGTCTTTTCATGAGATGTACCTTGTTTGCGGTTGAAGGCTGCTCGTACATATTTGAGAGCGCATCCATCAGAGACTTAGTGGATGTTACATGCTTGATATTGAACGCCACAGATTTCGACAACGTCATTCTGATGGCTCCGAGGGCTTTTCGATCAAGCAACTCCTACTTGTCCTCGTTCATGGATGTTGGCTTACCCTTCAACGATAAGTACAATTCCTTCCCAAATAAATAATCCTCTATCTACATCTTCCAAAAACCAAAATTGTTCCCGTTGAACATTTCGATTTTTGAGCTCTTTTCATTTGACATCTCGATTTGCTAATCTAAAGATGGAATTAGCTCAAATGGATAGCACAGTTGGATCCTAAAAGATCGAAAACCCTAGAAATGATTCAAGTCACTCCAAAAATGGACCCAAAACGACTTTAAAAGCTCAATCAAAGTTTGGTCAAAACTGGTCAAACTTGCTGATGTGGCACCCTGCTGACGTGGTAGAGGAGGGGCCAACTGGTGATGCGGCGCTAACATGGTAGTGTGGGGCCCACCATATGGCGTGGCAGTCTTGACTTGGCGCGTCTGGCTGGCATGGTGAACTTCTACTGACGTGGCAGATGCCGCAGCAGCGCTGACGTGGCCGGTTCTAAGTGGCGGGTCAATCAGGGGCAAGGATCGGATCTCGGGTTCACCAGGGTCTAAGTCTCTTACCGGTTCGGGTCAGGTAGTGAACCGGGTCGGGTCGAGGCGGAACAGGCGAAGAAGACTCGTGCAATGCGTGCAGCGCGTAAGGAACTGTTCGCCGACGTGTAGACGGCTCGTGGAGAGGCGTCTTGCTCCGGCAAGGCGCGTGGGGCGCGTGTAGCTTCTACAGAACTCCGTTCGAGCTCCGAATTGCACCCTTCTCTTTGTCTCAGCGAGCTGAATGCGATGGTGGCCTCAAAACACAGTTTTGATCTACTTGACAGAGTTCTGAATTTTGGGATCACTTTTGATCTCGCTTTTCTGCTCCAACCGGGCTTTGATACCACTTGTTAGGACCCTGTGAGCATCTAGATCAAAGTGACACCAAGAATTTTACGTGGTTCAGTCAATAACGACCTACATCCACGGAGCACACACCAAAATTCACTAACTCGCCGGAAAATATTACAATTCTCTCTTTCTCTCTCTCTCTCTCTCTCTCTTCTTCCCTTCTTGCTCTCTCTGCACTCTCTCTGTGCTGTTCTGCACACACCTATGCTATCTCTGCACTTTTGTGCCATGTAATACATCTTTCACAACCCTCCTTTTATAGGTTTTGAATGTAAATTACAATTAAGATAAAACCAATCAAATTAATTATAATTGGAAGTTTATAATGAAAAGATTAATAGAGAATAAATTCCACTCGTTTTCTGACTCAGCAACGCGTCATCTCCTGGCTGTCTTCTGGCTCCATCTTTAACAGACTTTACGTTGTAAGGAGAAACTAGTTTGGCTCAGCCTGATGAATTGAGCTGGGGAGACTCCGCCCCCTCTCCCTTAAGGAGGAACCAGTTTGGCTCAGCTTAGTGAATTGACCCGGGGAGACTTCGCCCCCTCTCTCGTAAGGAGGAACCAGTTTGGCTTAACCTGGTAAATTGAGCTGAGAAGACTCTACCCCCTAAGAAGGAACTAGTTTGGCTCAACCTAGGGAATTGAACTGGAGAGCCTCTGTCCTCTAAGGAGAAACAGTTTGGCTTCGCTCGTAAGTACTAAACTGAGGAGACTTCGCCCCATAAGGAAATTTGTAAACGACGTCGTTTCGCCCGGTTAAGTGAGCAAATAGTGGAATCCTTGGGTGGTTGGCCCAAGGTGGGGATGTAGGTAGGATTGACTGAATCTCGATAACAAATCTTGTGTGTGTCTTTCTCTATCTTGTTTAAATTCTCACACTTTAATTTCTGCACATGTATGTTTAATTATTTATTGTCTTGATTGTTTTACATATATGCTTTAAATATTTGTGGTATTGGTGTTTGCATAGAAAGACCTTAAGTTGTGTAATACTGACTGTGGTTTAAAATTAAACACACCTAACTTAGGAAGAAATTTTTAATACCCAATTCACCCTCCCTCTTGGAAATACACCATTCCTGTCATATAATTTAAATGAGCATTAAATAAACTAAAATTTTTTAATTTAATTATTGATATTACTTCTAATATAAATTAATGTGACAATTATATGTTATAAATATACGTTGATAACAATATTATAATTAATTAATAAATAATATTATATTATTTTAGTTAATAGAAAATATTAAAATTTTGATTATAAAATTAATGTAATTATCATTTAAAATTTTAATTATATAAATATAAATATTTTCATTTAAAATATATTTAAAAATACATATTAATTATTATAATTCAATTCTAAAGTGAACAAGAACTACTTATTGATTTAAATTAAAATTAAATTAATTAATATTTAAATTTTAATTAATAATATTATTTTTTATCATGATATCATATTATAGTAATACGCTAAATAAACATTAATAATAAGATTATTATTTATTGAAAAAAATAATCTTATATTATTTTTTTGATAATAAATATTTAAATTTATATTATAAATAATTAAAATAGTTATTAGTGGAGTTGTTAATTAAAAAACAGCAATATTTATAATTTAAATCATATAGTACCCTATAATAAAAGTAAGTATCCAAATACTTCTTATTTTAAATACAACTAAACATCACTTATAACTTTCAATACTTTTTAAATTCAACACTTATTATCAGCATTTATTAAATTCAACACTTTTTTTTTCTAAAATATACTTTTATATAAGTGGTTTCAAACGATCCCTTAGTCTCAAACATTAAGCCTTATCCATCAAAGGGAAAAAGAGAACATAAAAGAATTTCATATATTGTACAAAATCAATTAGACCAACCATTCAATAAATTATGTTCAATAGCTCATGCAGGACAAAATATAATTTAAAAAAAATTTTAATGTCATATATTCAATTATGTTTCAAATTAATGCAGAAAAAATTTACACTAATAAGTAATTTGGATATTTAATAAATAGATTACATTGTATAAAGGAAAAAAAATAATTTTTTAATAAAAAAAAATCTCAAACTCTAATTGAGATGGTTGAACTTCATAATATTCGTTCTATTTGAAATAACTTTATGTTTGGAGGGGTCTTAGATTTGAATTTATAATTGATTTAGATAAATATAATATAAAATGATATTAAAATTTGTCTAAATACACCCAAATCCAAATTTAATGACCGAAATTCATGCTCTCAAGTGAAATTCATTTACAAATCTAAATTTTTCTTTGTTTGAAGCATACAAATCAAGGAATTACAATTTTAACTAGAAAAAAATGGAGCCATTTTTTTACGAATCAAAAATGAAAAAGCTGCAAATGAGTTTTACAAAATAGAGACAAGAATTAATTTTGATTAAGTCATGTTTCAAATGTTAAAAAATATTTTGAATACATGTTTCAATGCATAAGTATACCCTGGACACATTAATTCATCTGCAAGTAAATTAAGGAATATTTTGGAATATGAATTTTGAGATTGTAGTTTAGATTTATGGGATTTGAAAAAAATAAATTCTATATTTTTATAGTACATTTTATTAAAATTTTTAAAAATTCAAATTCAAATGAATGAGTTTAACTTATTTCAACTTATGAGTGCTTTGGTTTAAGTTCAAATTAAGCCTATTAGACTATAATTGGCTTAAAGTAAGGATTATTTAGGCATAAATTTTTTAGCTTGAACACCATAACCTAAATTTAATAATAGTGTAACATCTTTTGTCTAATAAAATCTTAAGAGTTTCTTATCTTCTTCAGTAAGAAGGTTAAAAAAAATAGACATTATTTATGAGCAATGTTCAATTGATAAGAACCATTGAACTTATTATTTATATATTTAATAAGGTTGAACAAGAATACCTGAGCATACTTTGAATTTGGCTTATCTCAAATTCAATTAAGCATTTAACAGACAAACTTAAGATCGTAAAACTCGTTTGGATTCGTTTGAAACTCTGTCATGACCCAATGCAACACCATCGACATGCATACATAAAATACAAGTTTGAGTTTTGGGCTCGCGGACCACTGGACCCGAGCTAGTCTTCATTAAAGCTCTGCCCAACAATATCATGCAGATTTCTCTTTAACGGGCCCATTGGATTTGGGCCCATTTCCCCCAGCAGAAGGGTTTGTTTTCAGTGCAGGAGGAGGAGGAGGAGGAGGAGGAGGAGCAAGTGGTGGGGGTGGTGGAGGTGTGGGGAGCGCTGCAGGAGAATGAGTGGGGCGGGAGCGCCCGATTTCTTCTACAGGGAGGCTCAGCGCCTCGGTTACGTTGCTCGCTCTGCTTTCAAGGTTCCTTTTCACTTCTATTCCCTTCCTAATTTCTGCAATCCTTTTGTAATCTCTCTCTCTCTCTCTCTCTCTCTCTCATTGCAAGAACAGCTGCTTCAGATGCAGAAGCAATACAAACTCATAAAACCCGGCTCATCTGTTCTCGACCTCGGTTGTGCCCCTGGAGCCTGGCTTCAGGTTTGTTTACCCATTTTCTCCTGTTTTCTCTGTTTTATTTGTTTTGTTTTCGTGGCGCTCGCTGTTTTATAATTTCATCGCAGGTAGCTTGTCAGAGCTTAGGTCCATTAAAAAATGGTGGGGCTGTTGTGGGTATTGATTTAAAGGTGAGATTCTTGTACTCTGTTCATCTAGATCACTAGATTAGGCTTGCATGCGTTTTTTTTATTTGGTAATTGAAGTTTTTGAGGCAATGAATTCCTGGGTTGGTTTGTGAATGTGGGTTTTTGCAGAACAGAAGGTGAAGGTTCCTTCTCTTCACTGTGACGCCAGGGTTCAAACCGTTTCTGCAGATGTTATAAACCTTCCCAAGGAACAAGTTAGAGCCCTCTCTCCTCAGGTACTAAATCAATAAATTTGTTATCATCTTGAAATATTTGAAACTTTTATCTTGGTTTCTCTTCCTTGGATTGTTGGTTAATGCGGAATGGGGGGAGGTATGCTTATTTTCTTTGCTAGCAAAAGAAGAAGTTTATTAATAGATTAAGAATATGCAGCCAGGTGAATAAGATATCTCCTTAAATCTGGAAAAAAATCCAGACAAAAGCAGAAAAGAAAGCTGGAAAGCAAAAAGAACACAGCAAAACCAGCACACCTTAACAATCCAACAAATATAGCCAATATTTGCTGAATATTCCAAAAGTTCGCCCCCTTAAAGTTCCCATGACCTCTACACACCAAAGAGAAGCCAAATAATGAATCTTCTCCCAAACCAGCTAATATGACAACTTCTTCCCCGAAAATATATATGCATTGTGTACCATCCAGAGTCCCCAAAATACTGCAAAGAGAACGCATTTCCAGATCACTGCTTTTCCTGCCAAAACCAACAAAAGAAAATGCTAAAAAATCTTCCACTGTCTCTGGACAACAGTTGCTGAGAAAAACCAAATGGCTTATTCCATATGCTGTTGGGAAAAAAATTTATATACGAACAATTCCCACAAGTAAATCAATGGAGTAATGCAAATAATAAATAAAATGAGACACATGAAATTTAACTTGGTTCCCTCAAATGTTGAGGTACGTCCACTCCACGGGGCATGGTAGTCCAAATCCACTATCACCAAATTTGTACAAAGTGGGTACAAACGGCATAAGCCTTACAAATACACAAAAGGTGTATAACAAATGCAGCAAGATGAAATAAACCTTAGCAAAATATTGTGAACAAAACTCCAAACAATCAACCAAAATAGCACAACCAGAGAAATACCAATATGCTGTTAATAACACAGCCGGAGTAGAGAAGAGCAGCAGCCGGTTGCTGCAGTGGAGAAGATAACTGGCTGGCAGCAGGCGTGAGGTGCTGCAGGCGTTGGGAGCTAGTGAGGTACCGTGTGAGTGGAAATCAGAATAGAGATGCCAAACTGCTGTGCTGCACCAAAAATGCTTAGGCGGGCAGAAGGAAGATGAAGAGGCTGTAGTGACTGCGCGTGAGGCTTGGGCTGGATATTCAAGAACAGCTCCATCTTTTTGCTTTTACTGGGAAGCCAACAAACATTAAAGAGTGGAGCAACTTTCAAGCCAAGGGCCCCACAAGGAGGGACACCCAACAAATCTCCCCCTCTCGACTTATGGGGACAACTCCACCAATCTGGCCAAAACTCGATACTTCACATGCTTGTCTCTAAACAATGCTTTTGTCATCATATCTGAACCATCATCATCGGTGTGAATTTTTTCAAGTTGCAACAATTTCTTATCCAATACATCCCGAATCCAATGATATCTAGCATCAATATGTTTTAACTTTGAATGGAAGATAGAATTCTTGCTCAAATAAATTGCACTTTGGCTATCACAATAAAGAAAATATCTTTCCTGTTCCATCCCCTCTTTCAAGAATCTCTTCAATCAAAGTAATTCTTCGCAAACTTTTGTAATGGCAATAAACTCAGCTTCCGTGGTAGATAGAGTAACACATTTCTGTAATTTAGATTGTCATGCCACAGCTCCCCCTGCAAAAGTCATCAAATAACCCGAAGTTGACTTTCTATAATCAACATCACCGGCTATGTTGTCATCCGTGAATCCATGGAGCATAGATTTACCATTTCCAAAACACAAACACACCTTTGAAGTGTCTCTAAGGTATTGGAGAATCCATTTTACCGCTAACCAATGCTCTTTTCTCGGATTAGAGAGAAACCGACCAACAACTCCAACGACGTGAGTTAAATCCGGTCTTGTGCAAACCATTGCATACATTAAAGGCCCAAAGGCCGAAGCATAAGGAATTTTCTTCATCTCTTCCTTCTCTTTCTCACTTGTTGGACTTTGTTTTGTATTAAGCTTGAAGTGATTGGCAAGTGGGCAACCAACGGGTTTTGCTTTATCCATATTGAACCACTCAAACACTTTTCAATCTATCTTTCTTGAGACAACCAAGTTTGCCATTTTTCACGATTACGAACAATTCTCATGCCAAGAATTTGCTTTGTTGGTCTCAAGTCTTTCATAGCAAAAGACTTGCTCAACTCCAACTTCAACTTGTTAATCTTGGAGGAGTCTTGTTCTACAAGAAGCATATCATCAACATCGAGAAAGAGAATAATTTAAGTACCATGCAAAATTTTTTTCACAAACACACAATCATCCGAAGAGGTTTTTGAGTAACCATGATCAATCATGAAAGAATCAAATTTCTTGCACCATCTCCGTGGTGCTTGCTTCAACCCATACAAACTTTTCTTTAATATGTACACTAAATTCTCTTTCCCTTTTTGTTTGAAGCCTTCCGGTTGTTCCATGTAAATTTCATTTTCTAAGTCACCATGTAAGAAAGCAGTTTTCACTTCTAGTTGCTCAACTTCTAAATTCAAATTTGTTGCCATGCCAAGAACAACCCGAATAGATGACATTTTCATTACCGGTGAGAATATCTCATCAAAGTCAATTCCCTTTTTTAGACCAAAGCCTTTTACCACAAGCCTAACCTTGTACTGAAGATCCTTTCCATCATTTTTCAACCTAAACACTCATTTGCTTTTCAAAGCTTTCTTTCTAGGAGGAAGTTTAACCAAATCATAAGTATGATTGTCAACTATGGATTTCTTTTCCTCTTGCATAGCCTCAATCCATTCAGCTTTATTTTCATGGTTCATGGCTTTTTGATAACTTTCAGGCTCCCCTTGATCCGTTAGAGTAACATAATCACTTGTTGAATGTCTTGACTCTCTTGAAGACCTTCTCAATGGAGCTTGTTCTTGAACTTGTTGCTCCCCCTCATTTTCATCTTCAACATCACTAGGAATTTCATCATTTCCAACATTTTCAAGAGGTGGAAGAACATCTTCCATATTTTCATCATATGCCAAAGGTGGAGAAGGTAACTCTTAAGTCAACAAAATCATTCCCACTAGATTGTGGTTGCTCAATCGTGCCAAAATCTTCAATTGTTTGATCTTCAAAACAATACAACATCTCGGCTTCTAACAACTTTCTTGTCACCCGGATCCCACAATCCGTATCCAAATTCATCATGCCCATAGTTAATAAAAATACATTGCATTGTCTTGTCATCAAGTTTGAATCTTTCATCTTTTGGAATGTGAACAAATACACGACAACCAAACACTTTCAAATGATCATAAGTGACATCCTTAGCTTTCCAAATTTTTTTGGGAACTTCACCAAGTAGAGGAGTTGAAGGAGACAAATTGATCAAGTCCACAGCCGTCCTCATTGCTTCACCCCAAAATGATTTTGGCAACTTCGCGTGAGAGAGCATACATCTCATTCTCTCCAGTATGGTGCGGTTCATCCTTTCGGCAATTCCATTTTGTTGACGGGTTTTCTTGAGGGTCTTTTGATGTCTAATGCCTTGGCTGTAACAATATGCATCAAGTGGGCCAATGTACTCTCCACCATTATCTGAGCGCACACATTTCACCTTCTTTCTAGTCTCCCTTTCAACTTTAACCTGAAAATGCTTAAATACATCTAAAACTTGATCTTTAGTCTTCAAAGTGTAAGCCAAAACTTTTCTTGAACAATCATAAATAAAAGTAACAAAATAAAGTATACCACCATGAGATTTAACTTTCAAAGGACCACATACATTGGAATGTATCAAATCTAGAACATTAGATTTTTTAGTAATAAACTTTGTACGAAAAGAAGCTCTATGTTGCTTACCGTCCAAACAATGAACACAAGCTTTAAGAGGGGCACCTTTCATTCTGGGTAGGAGCTTCTTTTTGAACAAAAATTGCATTCCTTTTTCACTCATGTGCCCAAGTCGCTTATGCCACAAATCGGTGGAAGAGTGACTCTCAATGGCATTCACGACATCATTACTGATTTTACCTTGCATCATGTATAGTGTACTGGTCTTCTTGCCTTTAGCCCACCAAATTACCCTTTGTGAGCTTCCATTTTCCATCACCAAAATTGTTGTCAAACCCTTCATCATCAAGCTTTTCGGTAGATATTAAATTTAGCCGAATGTCGGGTACATGTCTCACATTTTTTAGCACCAACTTGCATCCCAGATTTGTGTCCAAACAAACATTTCCTATGCCAACAATTTTTGGCAAACCTTCATTTCCCATCCGAACAACTCCATAAATACCTTTGGAATTAGAAGTGAAGAAATCTTCTCGAGAAGTGACATGGAATAACGCACCGAAATCAATAACCCAATTAGTCTCTTGACTTGTCAAATTAATGCAATTTTCCTCACAAACAATCATAGGATTACCATCAGATGCAATTGAAGTTGTGCTTTCATGCTTTTTCTCAAATTTTTTCTCTTTGTTTTGCTTCTTGAATTTCAATTTTTTACACTCCTACTTCATATGCCCTTTTTTATGACAATAGTGACACTCAATATCCTTTTTCAAAACTGAGTTAGACCAGCCTCTTGATTTATCATTACGGTGCGAAACTATACTCTTACTTCTACCTCTCCCCAGGTTTTCTGTCACAAGTGCCTCTGAATGAGAAGAACCAACTGATTTTCTTCTAATTTTTTCATTCAACAAGCTGCTAGTTACTTGGTTCATAGTAACAATTCCATTAGGAGCCGAATTACTAACTGTCACAACCAAAGTTTCCCAACTTTCCGGCAAAGAGTTAAGAAGCATTAAGGCATGCAACTCATCATCAACAACTATTTTCATAGTAGCAAGCTGATTGATAATATTTTTCATCTCATTCAAATGCTCGGTAATAAGACCACCATTTTATATTTCAAATTCACTAATTTTTGAAAAAGAAAAGCTTTATTTGTAGCCGACTTTCTATCATAAAGACCTCCCAATTTTTTCCATAATTCATGTGCCGAAGTTTCAGTAGAAACATGATGAAAAACATTATCATCAATCCATTGTCGGATGACACCAACGGTTTTTCTATTAAGTCTATTCCACTCATCATTATTCATGTCTTTAGGCTTTTGGCTATCACCCTTAATAGGTTCATCCAAATCTTTGCAAAATAAAAGATTTTGCATTTTTGTTTTCCAAGTTACCCAATTGCTTCCATTAAAGCTAATCATACGACCAACATTACCATCCATGATTTACACAAATTTAATGAGTGCAAATAACTAGGCTTTGATACCCCTTGTTGGGAAAAAAATTTATATTCGAACAATTCCCACAAGTAAATCAATGGAGTAATGCAAATTATAAAAAAATGAGACACACGAAATTTAATGTGGTTTCCTCAAATGTTGAGGTACGTTCACGGGGCACGGTGGTCCAAATCCACTATCACCAAATTTGTACAAAGTGGATACAAAAGGCACAAGTCTTACAAATACACAAAAGGTGTATAACAAATGCAGTAAGATGAAATAAGCCTCATCAAAATATTGTGAACAAAACTTCAAACAATCAACCAAAATAGCACAACCAGAGAAATACCAATATGCTGTTAATAACACAGCCGGAGTAGAGAAGAGCAGCAGCTGGTTGCTGCAGTGGAGAAGATAACTGGCTGGCAGCAGGCGTGAGGTGCTGCAGGCGTTGGGAGCTAGTGAGGTACCGTGTGAGTGGAAATCAGAATAGAGAGTGCTGCACCAAAAATGCTTAGGCAGGCAGAAGGAAGATGAAGAGGCTGTAGTGACTGCGCGTGAGGCTTGGGCTGGATATTCAAGAACAGCTCCAGCTTTTTGCTTTTATTGGGAAGCCAACAACCATTAAAGAGTGGGGCAGCTTTCAAGCCAAGGGCCCCCATAAGGAGGGACACCCAACATATGCTCCATGCAAAATCACAATCTATAAAAAGATGCAATGCACATTCCGGACCGTTAAAACACAGCACACAAACATCTGAGAGAGAGATTTCACAATGTTCTATTTTCTTAGATCACTATTTTTTTTTTTGAATGGATTTAATTTCAGTCCCCAAAATAATATCTAATGGTCACTTGAGTCCTTGAGAAACAATATATTGTTCTTAATTGACACTTACTAGTTTAGAGCCCATCCACGATCCCATGCAAGAAGAAATGTTTATTTTATATTTTGAAGAGTTTTGCTGGTTTCAGAAAATAATTCTTTTGTATTTTAAGAAAATGAGATTTTCGGGAAAGGTGATATTTGGGGTGGAAAATAAGTTTGGATTCCTTTCCAAGTTTCTAAAGCGTAGCCATGTTGGTAGGCTATTATTCCTAAATCATATAAGTTAAGTGGCAGAAGCCTTGAGCCGGCAGGTTTAAGCCACCTGCTACCCCCTCTATTTTATTTAGTTTTGAATACTAGAAACTCAACTTCTTTAATGTGAGGATCATCACCTAGTATTTAGGTAGTAGGAAACCAATGGACCTTTATCATTTGAATCCTTGATACCTAGTGGTAGGGGCCCTCATTTGAATGATAAAAATAAAAAAATATAATAAGATAAAGGAGGTACAATCTTTTTTTTTTTTTTAAAGAAAAATAAGGGAAAAAAAACCTAATTATTATGTCTGCACTTGGGAAAGACATCCCGTGTTTGGTCTACCATCAATAAGGCATAGGATAGTACAGAGGTGGAATCTTCTTTTCTTTTATCTTTTTTTTTTTGGAGAAGAGAAAATTTTATTGAGAACCAAAACGAAGTATAAGAGAGGAGGATGAGAAGTCCTCATTGAGTTTAAAACTAATAAACAATCAATGGAAAGATTACAACAGAGCTACCATCCTATCCCTTTGAAGGTCTGACAGTAATAAATCCCATAAATAACCAAAAAAATGGACTCAAATAGAAGCTAAGAGCACCATTTTATCCCATAAGAAGTTGGGACATGTTGTGATATGGATCGAATAATTAAAATGCACAGCGGAATAAATACAACAAGTAAATGACACAACCAGAACAAGAACAACAACAAGATTTACGTGGTTCGGTAAAACCTACATCCACGGAAGCAATGAAACACAAATTTCACTATGGAAATCACAATGTACACAATACACTTCTCAAATGATCACACTCTCATTCAATATATGCCTAGAATGACATATATAATAGTTCCTCGGAGGTTTCCCTCCGTTTACCCAACCACCCAACATTCAAATATTCAAAATTCAGAAAAACTGCTCGCAGCCCAGGCACCTTTCGTTGACGAGTACAAAGCTTTGTCGACGATCCATAGAAGACCACTCGTCTACGATAACAGGCTTTCGTCGATGAATCCAGAACTCTGAGATATTCCTGCTCTTGGTATTTCCTTGACAACGATCACAGAACGTTCGTCGACGATCCCTTGCTGTATTCTCGTCGATGAACACAGGGTATTCGTCGACGATCGCTTGCTGTGCTGCCCTTTCATGTTTTTCTTTCTTCTTTCTTTGCTTAAGAAAACCAAAGTATAAGAGCCATAAACAACAATCTCCACCTTGGCTATTATATGCCCCTTAGGAGAATCCCGAAAAACACGTTTAACTACTCCACCTTGAACTTGAAAACGCTTGATTGGGTATGTCTTCCTTCTATCACTTGGAGACATGAAGTAAGTCCAAGCAATACTTGAACTTCTCTTAAGTAACTGATTTCGTCAGAATATTCGCTGCATTTTCAGACGTGTGAACTTTCTCCAACACAAGCTTACCCGAAGCAATTATATCTTGAACCCTGTGGAACCTCACATCAATGTGCTTGGTTCTAGCATGGTATATCTGATTCTTCGCCAAGTAAATGACACTCTAACTATCACAATGCAGCACCACACCATCTTTCTGTAACCCCAGCTCTCTGACCAAACCAGTAAGCCATAAGGCTTCCTTTGCAGCTTCGGCAACTGCCATATATTTCGCCTCAGTCGTGGATAATGCTACCAGAGATTGTACCATGGATCTCTAACACACCGGTCCTCCTGCAAGGGTAAACACGTATCCTGTTGTAGACCTTCTATCATCCATATCTCCAGCATAATCAGCATCAACAAATCCCATAACTGAAGGACAACCCTGTTGCTTGCCAAACATGATACCCTATCTTGATGTACCTTGTAAGTATCAAAGTATCCATTTGACAGCTTCCCAATGCTGCCTTCCTAGATTAGAAAGAAACTTACTTACCACACTCACCGCATGAGCCAAATCTGGCCTCATACACACCATGACATACATCAAACTCCCCACACCACTAACATAGGGGACCTTTGACATGTCCTGGATTTCCTCATCCGTACTTGGGCTATCTACAGTAGACAACTTGAAATGATTCGTTAGAGGTGTACACACCGGTCTTGCATCAGCCATGCTAAACCTCTCCAACACCTTTTGTACATAACCACCCTAAGATAACCATAACCTCCTTGCAGTTCTGTCACGGCGAATCTCCATCCCAAGTATTTTCTCGGCTGAACCAAGATCCTTCATGTCAAATTCCTTATACAACAGGTCTTTTAACTGATTCACCTTAGTTAAATCCTTTGCAGCTATCAACATGTCATCGACATACAATAATAAGAAAATAAGAGAACCATCCTTAAGCTTGTTCACATATACGCAGCAGTCATACTCACATCTTTTGTAGCCAATCTTGATCATGTAAGAATCAAACCGTTTATATCATTGCCTTGGAGACTATTTCAGCCCATAAAGAGATTTCTTCAACCTGCAAACAAAAATCTCTTTTCCTGGTTCAATGAATCCCTCTGGCTGTATCATGTAGATTTGTTCCTCCAAGTCACCGTGAAGAAATGCTGTCTTCACATCCATTTGTTCCAAATGAAGATCGTAATGGGCTACCAATCTCAACACAATTTTGATAGAAGTATGTTGAACCACCGGAGAAAAGATCTCATTATAATCTATCCCCTTCTTCTGTGAGTATTCTTTTACCACTAACCGTGTCTTGAATTTCTCTCCTTGCTTTTTAGAAATTGTCACCTTCTTCCTATATACCCATTTGCAACCTATTGATCTCTTCCCATCTGGAAGTTCCACCAAATCTCAAGTTTGGTTCTTATGTAGTGATTCCATCTCCTCAATCATCGCTCCCATCCACGTATCTTTCTCCTAGCTGTGTGTCACGAGCTAAGCTTGTTCAAGGCATTATGCTTGTTTGTGACCGCTTATCTCATGTGCTTGGGATATTTTCTGCTAGTGGAGTCTTTGTATGCCAAATAAGACAGTATGACTCCTCGGTCATTTTGATGTTTCCTAGTGTCAGGATGATAATTACATAAAAACCTCTTTAGGGGAGGGTGAGTGTTCATCAGTCATTGTAAAACTCACTAGCTATTGTTAACGTGTTTAGCCTACTTGCCTCCCTCGCTAAACACACAATGTCAACGAAGGTGTTGTTAATGAATTGCGTAGTTTCAATGTTTACTGCTTGTGTGTCACTGCTTTCATGAATGCTTACTGTTTCCGCTGCCATTTGATTGAATGCTAATGAAAGTGTTTTGTGGATGAATGTTGGTAAACGATAGGTTGACTAGTTAAACAAGAGTGTTTTAGCTAGCATCGCACAGCCCCTCACAAGGGTGTGAAAATAGTTGGACCGTGATACTTGGTATCAGAGCCCAAGGTTAAGTTGCTATGTGAATTCGATTGCCTTTGTTGTTGGATTTGGAAAGTTTTGGTAAGTGACCATGGCACCAAACAATGCTGAGAGGATCAGCATGCTAGAAGCACAGGTTGAGGCAACAACTAATACTGTGGCCGCAGAGGTGGCCCAGATGAGAGAACTTGTTGATGAAGTGATGGGATCACAAAAACATCAAGCAGGTTTAATAGACGACATGTCAGAGGACTTTTGCCACATAGTTGAAACTTTGCAGTCGCGGATGGCTGATCTGGATGCAAAGGTGAATCTGATGGTCCTTTCTATGGGGAACTCCAACACTCGGGGAGTTAGCAAGACCAAGGTACCAAAACTTAGAACGTATGGGGGTGCCCGAGATGCCAAGGAGTTAGAGAACTTCTTGTTTGATGTGGAGCAGTACTTTCACACTGTGAGGATGACCTCAGAACAAGTAAAGGTGAATATTGCGACCATGTACTTGGTTGGTGATGCCAAACTGTGGTGGCGTACCAAGTACCAAGAGATTGAAACTGGACTCTATGGAATCGACAATTGGGTAGACTTGAAGAGAGAGCTCAAGGCCCAATTCTTTCCTAAGAATGTTGAGTATAATGTAAGGAGAAAACTGAGAGATCTCAAGCATACAGGGTCGATCAGGGAATGTGTGAAACAATTTTCTGCTTTGATGTTGGATGTTCAGGATATGTCGGAGAAAGACAAGTTGTTCTATTTTCTAGAGGGGATGAAACCATGGGCAAGATCTGAACTTCACAGGCAAAGGGTTTAAGACTTGTCAACTGCACAAGCTGCTGCAGAACGCTTGATTGACTACGCTGGTGATGATACTGCTTCTTCCAAACGGTTTGGCGGAGAGGGAAACAGTGGAAAGTCTTTCAAGGAAGGCAAACCCAAGAGTGGGGGAGCCGACTCTAAATCATCAACCTTAAAGGAAGCTTCGTCGTCTCAAGGGTTCAACACACCCAATGGAAAGGGAAAGAGTAAAATTTCGTGCTTCTTGTGTGGTGGATCTCACAGAGTGTGTGTCAACACAAGGGATTACTCAATGCATTAACAAGCTTCCACTTCGGGAAAAGTGGTGAAAAGTAAGGAGGAAGAGGATGATGTCCCGAGGGTAGGTTCAGTGTGGCTGGTGAGCGCATTGGAAAAGCAGGCAAAGCACCGAAAGTTACATGAGCAAAAGGGTTAATGTTTGTGGACTTGAGGATCAATGGGAAGAGTACCCGCGCTATGGTGGATACGGGGCTACTCATAATTTTGTTTTGCAGTTGGAAGCATAGAGACTCAACTTATCCTTAGAGAAGGATACGGGATACATGAAAGCAGTTAACTCTGTAGCCTAGCCTACTCTGGGAGTAGCCAAACAAGTTACTGTGAAGCTTGGACAGTGGGAAAGTCATGTGAATTTCATAGCGGTGCCATTGGATGACTTTCCAGTCATTCTAGGAATGGAGTTCCTAAGGGGGACGAGGACAGTACTGATGCCTTTGGTTGGTTCCCTGTGTCTAATGGGAGATCACTCGTGCATAGTGCAAGTCGTTGCAATGAGAGGAGACGACAGATAGTCCCTCTTAGCCTTACAACTTAATGAGGGATTGGGTCAGGGTGAGCAGACATGTCTAGCCACGGTGGTGGTAGGCAAAGAAGTAGGCCAAGAGCTGGAGCCTACGACCATCCAAGCGGGGTTGAATGAGGATAAGGAGGTGTTGCCGGATAAGCTACTTCACAATTTGCCTTCACGACGGATTGTGGAGCATGAGATCGAGTTATCAGGAGTGAAACCACCTACTAAAGGGCCATGTCGGATAGCACCTCTAGAGATAGTGGAGTTGGGAAAACAACATGATGAATTGGTAGCGGGATGTGTTCGCCCTTCCAAAACACCGTTGGGAACATTGGTGTTGTTTCAGAGGAAACATGAAGAGCATCTACAGAAGGTGTTCGATAGGCTGAGGGGAAACAGTTTGGATGTGAAGAAAGAGAAGTGCTCTTTCGCTCAGTGGAGCAACAAATTCCTTGGTCATGTGGTTGAACAAGGTCGTATCCAAAGGGGTATGGAGAAGGTAAGGATAATTTAAGAACGGAAGATTCTCACGACAGTGAAGGAGTTGTGTTCCTTTCTTGGCCTTACTATATATTGCAGGAAGTTCGTTGAGGGGTATTCGCGGAGAATGACTCCAATGACAGGACTACGAGGGAGGTATTATTGGCCGCACATGTGGGATGATGTGGTTGATTATACCAAAACTTGTCTCACTTGCCAACAAGACAAGGGTGAGCGGAAGAAGTATGGTGCTTTCATGGACGTGCCAAAGTACTGTTCGACAGAGGAGACAACACAATTGTTCCTTGCGACTATTGTGAGATATTGGGGTTTTCCCCAAGTTATTGTTTGTGACCGAGACTCAATGTTCACTGAGAACTTCTTGACATAATTTTTCAGGATGTCCAAGTCACATCTTGACATCTCTTCGAGTTATTACCGACATACAGATGGACAGATGAAGGGATTCAGAGAGTTGCTAGATGAGTACTTGCATCATTTTGTCAACGACAACTAGAAGAATGACGTGCAACTACTTGATGTGGCTCCGTTTTGTGGCCATGCCCAAAGGAGCTCAACAACCAACAAAAGTACTTTTGAGCTTGTTACAGGCCAGCTGCCACTGTTACCTCACATAGTGGGCGTACAGACAAAAGAGTCCCAAGGCGTACATCTTCACCAGAGAATGGAGACAGAATGCAGAGTTTGCCTGAGCCTATTTGAAGAAAGCTTCTAAGCAAATGAAGAAGTGGGCAGATCAGGGGAGAAGACCGCAGTTTCATGTCAGCTACCTCAAGCCGTTCAACGCCAAGACCAATGACCTAAGCAAAAGTCAGTCCAACAAAACAGAGTTGAAGACAGTGCAACTTGACAGACATGACGTTGAAGAGATCCTTGCAGTCAGAAAGTTCATATCCTCAAGAAAGAAGCGGCAGAAGTTCCTAGTGAAGTGGAAATGCCTTGATGACAAAGAAATCAGCTGGATTTTTGTGGAAGATATTCAATCGTTCGTGGACAAACTTGAAGTGTACCTACTGCCAAAGTCTACGAGGATGTCGACTGCATAAGTGGGGGAAAATGTCACGAGTTAAGCTTGTTCAGGGCATTATGCTTGCCTGTGACCGCTTATCTTGTGTGCTTGAGATGAGTTTCCATCATGTAAATACTAGTGTAGGGTTATTTTCTTCTAGTAGAGTCTTTGTATGCCAAATAAGGCAGTATGACTCCTTGGTCACTTTGATGTTTCCTAGTGTCAGGATGATAATTACATAAAAACCTCTTTAGGGGAGGGTAAGTGTTCATCAATTATTGTAAAACTCACGAGCTATTGTTAACGTGTTCAGCCTACTTGCCTCCCTCGCTAAACACCCAATGTCAACGGAGGTGTTGCTAATGAATTGCGTAGTTTCAATGTTTACTGCTTGCGTACCACTGCTTTCATGAATGCTTACTGCTTTCATGAATGCTTACTGTTTCCGTTGTCATTTGATTGAATGCTAATGAAAGTGTTTCATGGATGAATGTTGGTAAACGATAGACTGGCTAGTTAAACGAGAGTGCTTTAGCTAGCGCCGCATGACCTCTCACAAGGGTGTGAAAATAGTCGGACCGTGACACTGTGCACTGCCTCTTGAAATGTAGTTGGATCATTGCAACAAGGAAAACATAAGATACTAACGCTTCAAATCCATACCTTGATGGAAGATTGATAGTGCGTCTGGATTTCCGTATAGGAATATCGTTGACTTGTTGGTTTCCCGAGTTAGAGCTCCCTACAACCATAGGACCATGATCATTTTGGTTGTCCTGAGCGTCAAACTCCACTTGCACAACATGTTCATCACTTCCCCAACTTTCTGGCTCCTGTTTGTTTTCATCATACTCTTGAGTATGCTTCATTATAGCCTTCTCATCAAAGACTGCATTCCTATTGATTATCACCTTGTTTGCTATTGGGTCCCACAACTTATACCCTTTTACAACTTCTGGATATCCTAAAAAGATGCAACGACGAGACTTCAGGTCAAGCTTAGACCTCTCCTCACTAGACACGTGGACATAGGCTGGACACCCGAATACCTTCAATCTGGAGTAGTCTACTGCATTTCCTGTCTAAACCTCTTCTGCCATTCTACCCTTTAGTGATGGTGATCGGTTTATCAAAAAACAAGCCATACTCAGTTCCTTGGCCGAGAAGTTCTTCGGTAGCCATGCATTTAATCTGAGACGCCAAGCCTTTTCAAAAAAAGTCCGGTTCATCTGTTCTGCCATGCCATTTTGGTGAGGTGTTTGGCGAATTGTAAAATGCTTCTTAATGCCCTGTTCCGCACAAAACTCCATAAATTGAGAATCAGCGTACTCGGTCCCATTATCCGACCTTAAGTATTTAATTGTCCTCCCTGTCAAGTTTTCCACTTCAGCCTTCCAAATATTAAACTTGGCAAACGTATCTGATTTGTGACGCATGAAGTAAACCCAAACCTTCCGTGAGTAATCATCAATGAAACTCACATAATACATATGTCCACCCTTTGATGCAACTCTAACCGGGTCCCAAACATTTGAATGCACATGGTCAAGAATACCTTTCGTCTTGTGAGTAGCCGATCTGAACTTTGCCCTATTCTTTTTTCCAAGAACACAAATCCTACGAAATTCCAGCTGACATGATTTCAAGCCCTTCAAAAGTTTCCTCTTGTGTAGTTCCTTCATGTTATGTTCCCCCATATGCTCAAGGCACATATGCCACAAGACGGTCTCATATGATTCAGCATTCTCAGTTGCAACTCCACCTACAACGGTAGTTCCGTGCAACGTGTAAATATTCTCATCTAGTTTCTGCCATTTCATTACAATTAGATTACTTTTTCATACCATCAAGACTCCACCTTTGGACTTGTAATTGAAGCCATTACAATCCAAAGTGCCAAGAGATATCAAATTCTTTCTCAACTTTGGTATGTCTTACATTACACAATGTTCTTACAGCACCATCAAACATTTTTATCTTTACATTTCATATACCAATGATCTTACAAGAAGCATCATTACCCATAAGAACTGATCCAGAATTTACTAACCTGTAAGTGTTGAACCATTCCTTGTTCGGAGTTATGTGATAAGAACATGCTGAGTCAAGTATCGAAGAGTCCGTTAGATTATCCGACTCCGCTAAAACTGATAGAACATCATCATTCGCTAAATCTTTTTCTTGAACAACATTCACAGATTTTGAAATCCCCTTATGCTTTTCAGCATTTCCCTTCTTCCAATCCGGACACTCCGGTTTCACATGTCCTCTTTTACTGCATTTATAACACCGGATTTTCTTCTTCTTCTTGGATTGATTTTGGGATTTCTGACTTGACCCATTCTTAAACTTTCCTTTGCCTCGCTCATTACTACCCTTTTCCACAAGTCCTTCTCTTTCTCCTTCATCACATATTTTCAATCTTTGATGAAAGTTTAGTAAAACACTTGTTACTTCTTCAAGATCAAGAGTTTCTTTTCCTCACGTAAGAGTGGTCATAAGATTTTCGTAGGTATGAGTCGATGGCAGATAATTTAACAGCATCAAAGCCTTATCATCTTCATCAAACTTCACATCAACTCTCATCAAATCACTAATAATTTGATTAAAAGCATTGATGTGTTGATCCAGATTTGATCCTTCAACCATCTTAAGCCAATATAAATGTTGCTTGAAAAAAAAAGTTTGTTATTGAGGGATTTAGACATGTACCGACTTTCTAATTTTCATCAGATAGCCGCTGGAGAATCCTCCTCCATCATCCGATAGAACTTCGTCGGCCAAACACAAGCTTATTGTAGACGCGGCCTTTGCTTTCAAATTTACCCAAGTTGCCTCATCCATTCCTTTCGGTTGAGTATCAAGCAAAGCCTTAGCCATTCTTTGTTGCAAAAGAATGTCCTTCACTCTCTTTTGTCATAAACCAAAATTTCCGGTTCCATCAAATTTGACGATGTCAAATCTTACAGAAGATGATCCCGATGCCATAACAACAATCGCTTTGATACCAATTTGTTGTGATAAGATCGAATAACTAAAATGCATAGCGGAATAAATACAACAAGTAAATAACACAACCAGAACAAGAACAACAACAAGATTTACGTTGTTCGGCAAAGCCTACGTCCATGGAAGCAATGGCACACAAATTTCACTGTAGAAATCACAATGTACTCAATACACTTCTCAAATGATCACACTCTCATTCAATATATGCCCAGAATGACATATATAATAGTTCCTCGAAGGTTTCCCTCCATTTACCCAACCACCCAATGTTCAAAAATTCAAAATTCAGAAAAACTACTCGCAACCCAGGCACCTTTCATCAACGAGTATGGAGCTTCGTCGACAATCCATAGAAGACCACTCGTCGACGATAACAGGCTTTCGTCGACAAATTCAGAACTCTGAGATATTCTTAGTCGGTATTTCCTCGACGACGATCATAGAACGTTCGTCGACGATCCCTTGCTGTATTCTTGTCGACGAACATAGGATATTCGTCGACGATCGCTTGTTGTGCTGCCCCTTCATGTTTTTCTTTCTTCTTTCTTTGCTTAAGAAAACCAAAGTATAAGAGCCACAAACAACATGACAATTTATGCGACTCTTAAAAATTCAAGATAATGAATATAGCTCCACTCCAAAGAATGCTGTTATCTCAAGTTGGGCCAGAACCCCTATATGTCATGTTCAAAAGATTGCCCACATTCCACTGTACCACCTAGTCTTCACCAAAATAAGATAAGAGACTATTCCTTAGCTGTGTTGCCACCTTACAATGCACAAACTGGCTAGCATTTGTTAACTCAGAGTCCAGACAAAAATATGAATATTCTAGAGAACCTTAGCCTTCCAAATGATGTGGATCCAAGGGAAAAAGATGGGAGAAGGAGGCCTTGAAGATTATAGAAAGAAGTATTTTTAACTGAACAACCTTGAAGGATCACCTTCCCACACTCTCTTGTCCTCCCTATTGGAAGGTGAGAGGAATAGTGTATTCCCAAGAGGGGGAGTGAATTGGGTATTAAAAAAAATTCTTCCTAGCTATTAAGGCTGGTTGGCTGGGTCTTTATGAACTGCCCAAAAACAGAGGTCGATTGACCGAACTATTAAGGCTCTGAAAGGGTCGGTTGACCGGGCTATGTTAAAATCACATTTTTGCCCTCTTTTTTCAAAAATCATTTAAACATTTTTGTATGATTTTAGTTTTTATGAAAAAGGTTTGGTCAGATTTTCTGAAACTCTATAAATAGCCCCACGTAAGCTTAATTAACAACTTTGATTAGCCAAAAACTCTCTCAAATATTTTGGGCTATTTTTAACAAAGTTTCCCCATACTTATTCTTTTGCAATATTTTTTTTGGGGGTAAATCTTTATACTCTCCTCTCTTTCTTTCTATTCATTTGAAAAATTCTTTTGGAAGAGTTCATTTTATTAGAGCATTTATTTTTACAGCATTTATGCTCACACAAGCTTTGATTTCTTAAAAACAATTTTTGAGAGTAAGCTTAAGGTTTCTCCCATATATTTTCTTGATAAACATCTTTGGGGAAGCTTGTTGTAGCTTGTGAATCTTTGCACATCTATTGCAAGGTTAAAAGCTCATATAATATTTATTGCAAACACACTTTTGAACATAAATCCTAACTTCTCTAAACATTTTTTATTGCAAATCTTTGTTGAAGAAAATATTTATTACATATTAGATCTTTGAAGCTCTTATTGCATATTTCACTTCACATTAAAGATCATATATATTGATTTTTGCAAAAATCTTCTTAAGAGAAAAACCATAGGTTCTCCAATTATTCCTTGAAAAATATTTTTGGGAGAAAATTTTTATTGGGGTCAAATCTTTGAGTAATTTATCATATACATTATTGTCAAAGATTGCAAATATTATTTTGAGAAAAATACTCATACTCTACTGAGCTTATTTCATATCATTAGATAGTGCATTGTAGAGCTTTCATGTTGTACATCCCTGCTTATGGTCCGAAATGAAAAGTAAGGTGGTAAGTTCATCTCTCTTTCATTGGGGTTACATTTGGTTTGGATGAACAGCTATTCCTTAGAATAAGATGAAATATAATGTAAAATTTGGAAGCATAGGTAATAGGTATTCCTTGTATGTTCCTTATTTTTTCATTCAACATGGAATAAGAAAGGAATAGACATTTGCATGGTGAAATTTAGGAATAGTTGTTCCTAGTCTATTCCTTATTATGGATTCATAAAAAGTTTTCCTTATTGTTATATGTTTTATTCTAATAACATAATTTTTTGTGTAACTAAATGTAACTAATATATTCCTAGTAATAGGCATTTTTTCAAAATAAACATAACTTGTGATTCTTGAAAAAAATGGAAATTCCACGAACAAGACCCCTTAAAAGAGATGAATGAACTAATAGGTGCTTTATGAAAAAAAGAGAGCTTGAACAGCGAAGGCACCTTTAGTTCCGAGGAAGTGTCCCCCACCCGAACATTCTATTTGAAGCAAACCTCATTTCGATTTCCCACTAAGTAGTGAGTAAAAGAAGGAAGAATACAGTCGCCACAGGGGAAAAAATTCCCGGGGGCATGCATGGAAGATAATGCCAGTACCTCTTGCCTCCCATCCATTACAATGGGGCCCATATTTACTTTTAAACACCTTGTGCCATGTGGGAGTTTACTTCCAAAGGAAACCTCCACAACCATTTATTGGAGATGTTTCTGGAAACCTCATTCCCAAGACTCATGCCTCTGTCAAATTTGGGTCTGCTAACAACCTCCCAACTAATGTGGTGGTCTTTCTTACCCTCCCCGTGACCCGACCAAAGGAAATTGAAAAGCATCAACTTTATTAAATTCCTAGCTACTCTCTAGGGCACTCTAAAGAGAGAGAGGAAGTAAATAGGTTGTGGCCTATGTTGGATAGGAAGGCATTGAGGGTGACACAACCCTCGAAGAGACAAAACGAAGGCGAAGAGTGCTTAGCCAAGTCTAGCCCATGAAATAAACTCAACCTTAACTAAATAACAGGAGAAGGTTGTGTTCCATAGGTAAGTCACCAGTTGTTAAACATGTTACCATGTGCACTTTGGAGATGTTCCCTTTTATAAAGCAACAACTATGTTCGTTTTATTATGCTGGTTTTTTTTTGGACATTGGGGTGTGTGTGTGTGTGTGTTGTTGGGGGGGGGGGGGGTGGTGTTGGGTGACAAGTGAGAACAGCACTGGTTAGAGTACTAAGACCCCGTGAAGATAAATTAGTCCTCTTCCAACCTTCCAATCTTCTACCCACCCTCTTGGCCACCAGTTTGCAAAAAGAAGAGGAGTTAATATTGCCACCTAGAGGAAGACCCAGATAATTTAAAGGCCAATCCAACTTACTATAATGCACTAAATTAGCAAAAGCCTCTAAATTACCACATCTGAAATTATTATCCGCGACCCCACTCTTGGACATATTGATCTTTAATCCCGAAATTTTCTCAAAGATTTTTCGCAGAATCAAAACCTTATGGAACTTCACAACATTGCCCTCAAGAAACAACAAGGTATCATCCACAAACTGAAGCTGACAAATGACAATTTCCTCCCTACCAACCTTAAGCTCCTGTATTTCATCAGACTATGGGCATTTCTCAACATACAACTCAACACATCTCCAAAAGGGGTAAAGAGAAATGGAGAGAAAGGGTCCCTTGTCTCAGCTCACAAGAAGCCTAAAACCAATCCCTCAGTTGTCCATTCACTATGACTGACATGGTTACCAAAGATAAACAACCTTTTACCCACCATCTCCAAGCTACCCCAAAGCCCTTTTTGTCCATAACATGCTCCAGAAAATTCCAACTCACCATGTCATAAGCTTTTTCAAAATCGAGCTTAAATATCACTCCATTCCCTCCCCTCCTCCTCAGTCCTCTCATCCTCCGCCACTTCATTGGCTATCAAAACAACATCTAAAAATTTGCCTATCCTTAATTAAAATGGCTTGCACCAAAGTAATTGTACCCCTAAAGCCTCTTGCAACCTTTTAGACAAAACCTTTTCCAAAATCTTATACAAACCAGTAATCAAACTAGTTGGCCGAAAATCCTTCACTTTCTTTGATCTCTCTTTTTTAGGGATGAGGGCCATAAAATGCAACTCTTTATTATTTTGGAAAGCTTGAGGTTCAGGAGTTTAAAAATCTACTCAAATAAATGTCATTCCTTTCATATAAACATGTAGTTAATATTTTCTAGCCAAATCCATGCTGAGATTCACACACCCAAAATGAGATGCAGAAGGTCTACTTTTCTACAAATGTGTAAGCCTCAATGTGTAATGTGTTGGTTTGGAATTTGGTACCAAGCCTCCGGACGTTTTAGACATGCCTCATCTTGAGGTGAGCCTTGAGCCTTTCAAAACATTAGTTTGTTTGTAGTAAATTTGCCCTTTTATATGGCTCTCCTATTTTGCAGCAGAAAGGGTTTTCGGTGATACTCTCGGATATGTGTCCCTTGGTTTCTGGAATTACAACCAAAGATGCAGCCTTGTCTGCAGAGTTGGGGATGCGAGCGATCGACTTGGCTCTTGGAGCAGCTTTCATAGATCATCCTGATGATGATGTTCAAAGGAAGAAGCAGTCTGATGGTTCTGTTTCTGCTCCAAATAACAGTGGGGTGCTGCGACAAGGGGGCAACCTTGTGATTAAGCTTTTAGAGAGTGAAGATGTTAAGGGTGGGAGTTTATATTTGAAGAGGCAGATACTTTTATTTATTATGTTGTTTCTGTAATTTTACTCACCCTCTTCTGGGGGTTTGCTTGCAGAAATTATCCAGATTTGCAAGCCACTTTTTGGGAAAGCATCATGGTTAAGGCCTAAAGCTACAAGATCTTCATCAAGAGAAATTTACTTGGTTTGCCAAGGTTTGCGGTAGTAGGTGAAGAATTGTACCTATGGTTGGTTTCAGTCCCATAATTGGGCAGCTGAAAATCCATTTTTCTTGGACGACACTCACAAGTATTCCTTGCCGTGGATTGTCCCACTGGTTGGACATCTGTGAATTGTAATATACACTCTGTTTGGGAGCTTGGATTTCAAAGTTGGAGTTTAAATTTGTATTTAACAAAATTCAGTTCAAAATTGTATTCATTTTCATCCAACCCACAAAAATTCAAATGTGCACCTGGCATCTTTGCTCTCAAATAAAACTTAAATCATTTCATTTTCTTTGGGCGTCTACCTACTTGAAAAGACAGTTTTTGTAAGTTCTACCTGCAGAATATTCCATTTTGAACTTTGGACATGACAATTAAAAACTGGGATGTCATTGTTTGATGGAACCCACTGAATAATTAAATCATTGATGGGTTTACTTCCTGTGATTAAGTTTGAGTCTTCAGGATGATGACATAATTATGTTTGCCTGCATGATTTTAATCTCAGGCCTCTGGTTTTATGCCACTTTGATTTGACTGTGTTGAGAGAACCAGTGGCAGGCCCTGGTTTGTGTTTCAAATCTAGGCCCATTGTGGCCCTCCATTTCTTAGGTTCGTGCTAGACACTTGGTTCGAAAATTACATATTTGGAGACGGAAATAGGATGTTCAAGTTATTAGTCTGGAAATTTCAAATTTTATATATATAAGCTGGAATGTTCTGTGAATATAGTTGGTATTCAGGAAATTCTAGGTGCAGTATCATGTTGCATTTTCCCGACGAATAAAACCTTGTTATTGAAGGTTTTCAACTTATATTGGTGGAATCTTCAGACATTTTCTAGGCCAAACAGATGGTCACATAAGATTTTCAAGGTTATCAATGCACATTTGTAGTAATCTTCAAAATTCCATAAACCGAGATGTTTAATTATGGTCGAGTGGGAAAGATTGTTGCAAACTAATTGCTCCATTTTGTCCTTCAAAGACAAAAAAATCACTTAATGGCATGTTTATTGTTTCATAATAAATATGTTGAATCGTTGATTAAGATAATTGTGAAATGATTCAACTCAATTAGACAACTATCATATGAAGTTTTAAAATTTAATCAATTATTAAGAATAATAAATAAAATATGACATAATTAAGCAATTTAAACAATTTTTAATTTTTTTTTTCAAGTAACCAAAAAGAAAAATGAAAGAAACCCATCACATCAAGAGTAGGTTGGGATGTCATATATAGAGAGAGAGAGAGAGAGAGTGACAAATACTAAAAGGACCAAGGAGGAAACAGAAGAAAGTCAACACCATGTGCAACTAAGGTAGCTTTGCCTTGCCTCACATGAGGTTTCAAGGAGTTGGGGATGGGGGAAGTCCATAAATAATATAAAAGGATGTGGTCCCCTCGCAAATTTGCGCACGCATAATGCAGGCTATGGTTTATCTAGGTTTATTCTAAGTCTTTGCCTTTTAAAAGAAAAGGATCATTATCACTCCCATAATCCCCACCAATAATTTGCATCCAGGCATGAAATTCAGGTCCCCTTTTTTTATGTAAATAAAAATTCGTAGGGAAGATCAGCTCCATAGGTGTAATGCACTAGCTGGGTAGGGGTGGATGCACGGGCTAACGTGTCCCTCTTTATCACTCACCTGTTGTCATATAGGCTTGTGATGGTTGTGACAAAGACCGTTTTCTTTTATTGTAGTTGAATGTTCAAGTATTTTCTTATTCTACTAGAAAGTGTTTCAAACACATTCATTAGAATGGTCTATACTTTCTGTGAAAATTTTTCATACCACATTATCTTTAAGGTAACTCTAATATTAAAGGTAATGGTGTAACTATATGTACAGCTATTAGGTCTCATAATTTGATGGCCCCCACAAAAGACCCCTCTCTAAGTTGAGATATGTTCTACTTTTAAGAATAAAATCTTTCTCCTAGACAATCCAATGATTAAAGTTTAAAGCTTTTATGTCCAAAGTCACGAGTACATGAAAGTCTCTCTTTTGAACTTTGGAAAGGAATAAGAATTGACATGGAATGAGAACTCGGATATCTTCAATTTTGTAGGACCGAGGGTGCCTCCAACATAATTTTTTTTTAAAATAGTTATCGGAAGAAAAAATTATTTAATTAGGATAATGAGGCCTTTGACAATAGTGTTGCCTAAGCACAGAGGAGTGACTCTCTGAATAATTTCTCTTCCTATTGAATCCTTTAAAATATATAAATCGAAGGAGGAGTGTTAGGGTGTGGCTCGTATTGGAGTCGGCAGCCGCACCACCCAACAACAATAGTTGACGCTGGAAACCGACAACCACTAAACAGCTGCCTACCATGTTGAATTTGCAGCCACCGTGTTTGACTTTCCCCCCTCCTATATGTGTATATATATGTGTGTAATTGTGTGTGGCAAGATAGTGAGTTGTGTGTGTGTGGGCAGCAGAGAGCTGTGTGTGTGTGGGCCGAGAGCTGTGTATGTTGTAAGAGGCATGACTGTGTTGTGTGACGCAGTGAATCTTTGTAGAGAGAGAGAGAGAGAGTGGAGTTGAGGGCAGTATCCTCCTCCTCCTCCTTGTAATTCTTTCGATTATAGTAGATTGTGTGTGCTCTTGTAGATGTAGGTCACAATAGACAAAACCACATAAATTTGGTCTTGTATTACTTTTGTTTATTTTGCTTATGCGATTGTTGCTCGTAGATCAATTCCCAACAAATGGTATTTGAGCTTTGTTGGAGCAAAATTGCCAGATCGGAACAAAATTCCCAGATTGGAGCCTCTGCTCAGTAGCTCAAAAGTCAGTTTTGAGACCACCACAACGTTCCTCTTGCTGAGACGAAGCCAACGATGGTAACCAGAGTTTGAACAAAGCTCAGTCGAAGCTGAACGTGCTCACACGGGCCAACGACGGAAATACTGCGTCGCCACGTGTTCTCACGCGCCAGTAGGAGATCGGAGGGTGGGATCACACGCTACCATGTGCCGGCGCACAAACGACATGCGTATGGAGGTTGAAGACGCTGATGTGAGCACCACATCAGCGCTGAGTCAGCAGACACGTCAGTAGGTCCACGACCACATCAGTGCTGAGTCAGCTGCACAGTCAGCAGCCACATCAGTGAGGGACCTACGCCACCTCAACAATCAGGACAGTGCCACATCAGAAGTTGGGACCCACATATACGTCAATAGGTAGACCCCACTAGAGGTGGGCCCTAGTGCCACTTTAGCATGGTGGACCCCGCAAAAGGTGGGCCCCAGTGCCATGTCAGTAAGTGGGCCCCTTAGAAGGTGGCCTAGTGCTAGTGCCACGTCAGTAGGTGGGCCCGACCATGTCAGCATACAGCCTCAAGTAACGGCATCACTAATGACATCAAGAATATTTCGTAAGTCAAAGGAACATTCCGTTAAGTTTGACCAAAAGTTTGATTAGGCTTTTCGGAGCCATTTTGGGTCGGTTTTTTGAACGACTTGAACCATTTCTAAGGTTTTTGGTTGTTTTGAAGCCATTGGTAGTGTCCATTTTGTGAGATTCGAAGCAGAATGACAGGTGTTGGTACTTTAAAGTTTGAGGTGGAGAAGTTTGATGGGCGGAACAACTTTAGTTTGTGGCAGAGCACGGTGAAGGATATTTTGGTTCATCAAGGCTTGATCAAGCCATTGATCGGGAAAAAGTCAGATGATTTCAAAGATGATGATTGGAGCGAATTGGAGATGAAGACGGTCAGCACAACCCGATTGTGTTTGGCAAATGAAGTCAAATATTTGGTGTTAGACGAAACCTCACCAATGGAGCTCTAGAAGAAATTGGAGCAAAGGTATATGTCAAAGTCCCTTACCAATAAGTTGTTTCTGAAGAAGAAACTTTATCAATTCCAAATGAACGAGGGAAGCAATCTTTTTGATCACATAAATGATTATAATAAGATTTTGTCCCAGTTGTTGAGCCTCGACATAAAAATTGATGAAGAGGATAAGGCGCTTCTACTTTTGTCATCTCCACCTGTAGAGACCCAAAAAATTATAGTAATTAAATAATAAAAGGAAGGAGAGGAAAGGAAAATTCCAAAGGGGACTTAGCAAGGTCTTGTCGACGAGTGCAGAGTGTTCATCGATGAGAAGCCTTCTTGGGCATGTAGACGTGGACACGTGTCTCGTCAACGACAATTTACCGAGAGATTTATTCTCAGGGCCTGAATTTAATCAACGAGGGCAAAGTGTTCGTCGATGAACCTCCCTCTTGGTCTCGTCGACGAGGCTCCTCGATGAGAATACGTGGACAACACTCTATATAAGGCCAAAAACATACTTTCTGCGAGGGTTTCACATGCATAACTTTCTCTCTCTCTATCTCTCTCTAAAAATTTGTCTCCCTTTCCATCTCTCTAGATTTTCGGCTTCGTTCTTCGCCGGTTCGACGATCGGAAGCCACCACGCTACTCCTGGGAAGATTCTTTACAAGTCTGCTGGAGTAGATTGTTGGTTAGGTCAACTTGGGTACCATCCCAAAATTTGAGTAAGTTGGTTATTTTAAGTTTTATAAGGTATTTTGTATTTCTAGACTGAGAAAAATGTATTAGGTAAGATACTACTGGAGTTTTGTGGGGAAAATGTGAATCTCAGGGTGTTGAGTTAGGAACACACACAGTAGCAAGTTTGGTTAATTTTGTGGGCTTCTCAATAAGTCAGGTAAGAGGATAAATTAAGTCAGCATTTTCATGAAATTATTTATTATTATACAACATTTATTTTCAGAATTTACGTATGATATAATACAATGTTTGGGAATACTGTTGTTGAACAGGGAAATGAATTTTATACATTTTAGCAGAAAACATGGTTTCAGTTCAGATTTTATATTTAGAATAATATTCACATTTGTGTGGCATGAGTATGATTTTCCATGAAAATTATGTTATATCGAAATATTATGATTTCTCAAAATAAGCATGTATTAGTTTTCAGAAAAACCATAAAAACAGTACAGGAACTATGGTTTTTAATTAATACGTTAACAGTATAGAAATATCATGATTCAGTATGTTATGTTTTATATCAGCGCAGATGCCGTGATTTATATGATATGATATGCCGGCGCAGATGCCATGATTTATGATATGCCGACGTAAATGCCGTGATTTGTATTATGATATGCCAGCATAGATGTCGTGATTTATGTCGGCGTAGATGTCGTAAATATGTATGTTATGTCAAGATTCAAGAAAATATGATCATGTTAGATATTTCTATGAAATATGAAACAGTTATGTAGCAGTATTATGAAATGTATTATATATTATTAGAACCTGGATGGTTTAGTTTAGTTTCATGAAACACGGTACTGTAGCTATATGTTCAAGATTATGTTTATATTAATGCTACCACACATCTCAGATAGAGTGTAGGAGATGGCAGTCAATGTGGCTTTATGGTAGTGCAGGTGTTCATCTGTCAATTCGGACTAGGAGGGGCAAACACATCGTACTCACAGACTTATGTTGACTTTGCGTGGTCGGCCAACCATTGCTAGGTCCTGCCTTCGGGCTGCACAACCCTGTCATGTGGGGGGGGTAAGACATGACACCAGCTAACTATCCATCTTGGGTATTATTTCTGTATTGTATAGTTATATAAGATGATTTATATGTATATAAATTTAGTATGTTATATTATGTTATTTCAAATCATGTTTTATTCAGAAACTATACAGGCAGTTTTACATGTTATACAATTAAGTACAATTCTGATCATGTCACGATAATACTCATGTTGCCACACACTGATGTTAGTTTATCTCCCTTACTGAGAGGTGTCTCACCCCAGCATTATAAACATTTTAGGAAATCTAGGTAGGAGGGCGGATATAACTCCGTAGTAGTAGAGGTTGACCGAGCTACACTATTAGAAAGGTAAGTAGTTGAGTTAGGGTCAGATGGGTTTTTGGATTGGGACCCTAGGATACTTTTTGGACTTTTTGTGGATGATTGTATATATATATATGTCAGACTCAATAGAACTCTGGTATTGTGTTTGATGTGGTATGGCATGTAGGTAATATGATGCTAAAAGTTGACATTAGCAAAGCGTATGATCGAGTGGAGTGACATGTGGTAGATCAAATTTTCCATGCTCTTGGTTTTCCAGATTATTTTTGTAAGTTGATTCAGAATTGTATTTCTACTACATGGTTTTATGTTAGGATGCATGACACTAACAGGGGTTTCTTCAAGTCAAAAAGGGGTTTAAGGTAGGGGGATTCGTTGTCCCCGTATATTTTCATCATCCTGGAAGAAGTTCTTTCTAAATTAATTCAAAAGAAGATGACTAAGAAGCAGATTTTACCGTTTACGTATCTGACTGGTGCACCTATTATATTGCATTTAATGTGCGTTGATGATATTGTGATTTTTGCTAATACTGGTAAAAAATCTATTAGTCGGTTAATGGAGGCGATCAAGGAGTATAAAAGCTGGACTGCCTAAAGGGTGAATAAAGATAAATCAACTATTTTTTCTCAAAGAAGTTGGGTGCTCAGAGGAAGGGAGAAATTCTACAAGAGATTGGTTTTAATGAAGGTAAATTTCCTTTTACGTATCTGGGAGTGCCGATCATGGATAGTAAATTGAAGGATTGTCATTTTGACCATTTAATTCAAAAAATCAGTAAGAAAATTGAGGGCTGGAAAAGTAGATTGTTGTCTCAAGGAGGTGGTCTAGTTTTGTTGAGACATGTACTTTTGAGCATGTCACTGCATCTGTTAGCTGTTCTAAATACCCCGAAGCTAGTGATAGATACAATGTATGTTTGCCTTTTTTTTCTGGGGATTTAAGAGAGGGAAATAAAAAATGAAATGGAGGGCTTGGAAGAAATTGTGTGTTCCTGTGTAGAAGGGGGACATAGGAGTAAGAGACATTTCGGAAGTGCAACGATCGTTGTTTATGAAGTTTGGTTGACAGTTATTAACACAAAATTCTTTATGGACTAGATTTTTTTAAAGTTAAATATGTTAAAGGAGGACATATTGCGCTTTGTAAGCCACATGGATTGGATTCTTCTTTTTGAAGGAAAATTCTGCTGTGTATGCCTAAGTTGTTAAGTAAATCTAAGTAGAAGGTTAAAGAGGAAGATGTAAAATTGTGGTATGATAAGTTTCTGAATTTGAGACCTTTGTTTTCAAAATTTTCAGATGGTGCACATTCACATATCAGATTAAAAGATTTGGTTATTAATAATATGTGGGATGTGGAAAATTTGCAAAGGATTCTAGGTTTTAATAAAGCGAAAGAAGTGATGGAAAGAGTTGGGAAACTTAGAAAATCTTTGGACATCCTACTATGGCTCCTAGAAAAGAATGGTTGCTTTAATACAAAGTCGGCATGGGATGCTATCAGAATTAGAGCTCCAAAGTTTGATTGAGCAAAGTGGGTTTAGAACAAATGGTTACCGAAGAAAATTGTTATATGTATGTGGAAGGCTACTTTTGAGTGCTTAAGCGTTGATGAAAAGGTGAGAAGGGTGGGGGTATCACTTGCTTTGCTTCAACATGTGATTGTTGTGAGATGAGACAATCAGAAGATATGGAACATGTTTTGAATAAGGGAGATCTTGCTGCTGATGTATGGAGGAGGGTTTTGGTGGAGGTAGGTATACCGTTCCTTAGGCACCAAAGTTGAAAAAAGAGAGTCTAAATGTGGTTTAATAGGGCTTCCAGATACTCTCAACTGGAAACATTGATGGGTTTGATTCCTTATTTAGTAGTTTGGAGGTTGTGGTGAAAGAGATGTGAGGCTAAAATGGAGGGAAAATTGGAGAGTAGTACAGATGTGTGACTGTCCATTAAGAAATGGGTGGGGGTTTTGAGTGAGAACATGACAGTTATGGCTCATTTAAATGATGCCGATGTTCTGATTTTGAAGAATCTGGAGGTGCATATTGTGAATAAAAAGAATAAAGCTATGCAAGTTGTGAGATGGCTAAAACCGAGGCAAGGGAGGTTGAAACTAAATTTGGATGGGAGCAGCTTGGGGAACCCAGGGCCGGTGGGTGGTGGTGGCATCCTTAGAGACAATACAAGTTCATTTATTTTTGATTTTTCAAAATATTTTGGTTCATGTTCTAATAATGAAGCTGAATTCAGAGCGGTGATGGAAGGAATAAAACTTTGCCAACAATTGGGTCATACCGGTATTGACATTGAATGTGATTCGAATATTGTAGTAAATTGGATAAGATCTAGTAAATGCTCTGTATGGTATTTGTGGGATTTTTGGGAGCAGCTTATTGGTGTATTGGAAGGAGTAGATTTTTCTATAAATCATTTCTATAGAGAAGGGAATAAAGTGGCAGATGCATTGGCTCAACAATGTGCCATGGGGAGGAATAGTTTGTTTACAAATAGTAGTCAACTTCTTAGAGTTATCAAAGGTTTATATATATTGGATAAGATAGGTACGACTTATATGAGGTATGTTTAGTTGGTTTCCTTTTGATATTAGTATAGTTTTCTTCTTTTGTTTGGTTTGATGCATGAGGTGTTTTTTATTTGTTTATTATGTAAGCCCCAAGTGTCCTTTTGTTTCCACAGTATTCCTTCGCCATAAGTGAGGGTTATTAATAAAATTAAGAAAGGAGGTGTCGTCCTCTTTTACTAAAAAAAAAATATATATATATGTAATTTATGTTATCAGCTGTTTAGGTATCAAAGATGTATGACAGGTATATTCCCTGTTTCCATGGGTTCGAGTCGATTATGATTAGTTAAGTTTTAGCAGATTATCAGGGTCATTATATATGCTATTATGTGGAAAAAAAAAATAGCGAAAATAGGCAGGTCATTTCAGTTTGGTATCAGAACCTAGGTTGCTAGGTTCTATAGATTCTAGAGTGCAGCGGAAATAATACCAGAGTATAGGAAAAATATTTGAGGTTGTTGACTCTATGAGTCCAATCCGGTTTTGATAATGACAAATCACTTGGTATTTGATCCGTGCATTGAGATTGTGAACAAGGACAATATTTAGCATGCATGAAAAGATAATAAGTCATGAAAGTCATGAAGATTAAAGCATACACATCTTGGAAATACATATCTTGGCACAATCCGTGGAACTCAAAGAATACAAGAATGAAGATGCAAGCAATAAGTTCAAGAACGTCATGGGAGTGGGTACTTAGAACTAATGTATTTACATTTCATATGATTTAATTTGAGGCTCAACATATACCCTAGAATGACCTTAGCACTCGTGCATTTCATGAACATCATTAGGGGATAGCTATGGACTTAGATATATTTTCAAAACCTCAGAAAATATTTTTATAAAAGAGTCAAGAAAGAAAGTAAAGCAGATTTTTAAACTAGGAAGAAAAAATCCAGGAAATAGTCACTTCGGTAGACCAAACTCAACGTTCAGTCGCCTGAAGTTGCAACTTTAGAAGACCGAAGTTAAGCTCAGCCGTCTGAAGAATTTCTTCAGAAGACCGAAGATTAAGTTCAGTCGCCTGAAGAATTTATGGTGAAACATAGAACCTGGTAGAAGCACCTCAGAAGATTGAACTCAGACTTCGATCGTCTGAACCCGACACTTCAGAAGACTAAACCCCAACTTCAGTTATCTGACCCTGTGTCGAGGTTAATTTTTTGAAGCTCTAAGGAACTTCAGTCGTCTGGACCTTTAACCTCAGTTATCTGGACCTTTAACCTCAGTCATCTGAACCTATGGGAAAGTTTAAAAATCTAATTTTTAATGAAAGAACATGCGAACTATTTTTTGATCCAACGGTTGAGATTTATCCTAAGAGCAAAATGCTTATTTATACATCATCTAAACCCTAGTGCTGAAGCTAAGACTTTTGGAAGAAAAAAGAACATCTTTTTGAAAGAGAATTGAGAAACTTGAACATATTGCTATACGATTGCCTGCACTCTAGCTCATACTCATCAAGCTTGGGCAAATCAACTCAAAAAAACAAAGGGATTTCCTATACGCTTCTTGATTTCTATTTGGTATTAAGGTTTGGTAAATCGATTTATTAATTTCAAGAGTTTCTCATCTCATCATCTGTTATTGAATATCATTAGAGAAATTGATCTTGAGTGTTCATATATATATATATAGAGATTGTTTTGACAAGATCATTACTTGAGAAAGTTTTTCTTTTGCCATTGATTAAATAGTTATCATTGAAGTGTGTCCTTAGTTAAAGACTTGATATTTTGGATACTTCAAAATCATTTGATCAAATATCCTTAGAAGTTCATAACTATATATATATTAAGTTGCATATTATAGAGATCATATTGTGATTGAAAACTTGAGAGAAATATTGTTGTGACAAAGTGTGTTTCAAATCTTTGCAATCTTCAAAGCTGTTTATGTATTCAAAGATTTTACCTAAATTCTCCAAAGCGTTGACTTATATAAATATTTTTGGGAGATTTGATAAAAGGGAAATTTAGTGAATCATATTCTTGCATATAACGATTATATCGTTACATACATACTGAGCTTCAAGTTTCAATTGTATTAGGAATTTCAATTGTACTCACTAGCTTTTTTAGAAGTAACATTGAGTGTTTTGCAGATTTGATATTATATTGTAATTAAGGTTTGGGTTGTGAACCGGGTTTGAGGAAAGAACTGTATCTCTTGTAAGCAGCGGATTAGGAGGAAACTGTACCTCTTGTAAGTAGCGGATATAAGGGAAACTCCGTCCCAATTTGAGGAGCAGAGATTTTAGTGAAATTCTTGAGTGGGTTGCTCAAGGCGAGGACATAGGCCGAGTTGGCTAAACCTCGTAAAAACTGTGTTTGCCTTCTCTATTCCCTTACTCTTTTTACTTTCCGCACTACATTTTATTACTTGTATTTCATGTGTGTTTGTTAAGCCTATTTTGTCTTGGGTACAACCATATATATAAGCATCCCATCCTCCACTCAATTTTTTTAATGTAAGACAAACTTACAAGTGGAATTCTCAAATATATATATATATATATATATATATGTTGGTGTATTTTAATATTATTATATTATTATTATATTACAATATTATTATTTTGGAAAAGAATATGTACCTTGGATTGGGTTATGGTCATTCATTCATGTATTTCATAAATGCATAAGATTAATTATATGAACGTACCTTGAATTTAGGGTTGTATCTACTTAATATATACACAACTTATTTATTTAGTACATGGAAAATGAAGGGTCATTTTGTGCCTATAAATAGACCATTTTTTGTGGAGCTTTGGACTCCTTCGTTTGTATAGAATTGGAGAGAGTCATACGATTTAAATCGGATTGTTGTATCCTTGCGGAGATAAGTCTTGAGGAGTTCTACTGCACCAGTTCGTGGGCTAAGCTAATAAATTGCAGAGGGTTTGAATCTCCTTAAAGAAAGTGAAATATTCGTGTCTTAGTCTATTTGTGAATTGTGTTTATATTTATTATTTTATTTGTGTTTAATTTTAATGCTTTATTTTTTTATTTTATTAAATTTCCTAACAATATATATATATTTTCTCACATATGTAGTCCGCACATTGCTTCAACATCTAGTTTTCTTCTCAATCTATAGATTCATAGGTACGTGCACGTTGAATATAGATCAATTAGTACTTACGACTAGTGTGTATTTGTTTTGTTGTTTCTTGTCGCTGGATTAATGCTGATGATGGGTGATAATGCATGAAGATCGAGACCATTAGAGGAAAGGCTGTGAAATCAGGAATGTTTCATTGAAGTTGATATTTTTAGGATTTGGGCGTTCTTCTTTCAATTCAGACTAGTTTTCACAGAACAAATGGCCATGGATCCAATGTTTAGAGGATATAATTATGCCATCAATGGAGGCAAACTCATTGATGATGCTCTGTCGGTTTTCTCAGACTTAAATCTTGCTAATGGGTTTGAACTTGAATATAGCTTCCCAGATAACCCCCTTCTGGATCCTCCTCTGCTTCCATTTAATCCAAGCTTTGGTAATTTAGTCCCAAGTAGTGTGATCTGCCATGAGAGGAGAGACTTGTATAGCGAGGATTGTGATCTTAATGATGCAACGCTCAACTATATTAGCCAGATTCTTATGGAAGAAGACACGGAAGCGAGGAAAGGTGTGTTAGAGGTGTCTCCTGAAGCGCTTCAAGCTGCCGAGAAATCCTTCTATGAGGTTCTTGGGGAGAAGTACCCTCCTTCGCTCAATCACCCTCACACGTCCTCTCTTGGGCAAAATGCTGAATGTCCAGACAAAAACTGTAATGGGAGTTATGGGGAATGCGATAATAATGGCTGCAATGGCAGTAGTGACTTCAGAGTTCCCAGGGGGGACTACAATTTTAGTGAATATAGGTCCTGTTATAAGCAGAATGTTCCTGTGGACTTTACTTCACAGGGTAGTGGGCTTAATATTGTAGATGGGTTTGTGGATTCTTCAGTAAGTAGCCCAAGTGTTCCTGCTAATTTTAGTCAGATAAACTCTGTCCTGCAATTTAGTAGAGAGGCTGATGAAGCGAGCAAGTTCCTTCCAAATGACGGTTGTTTGTTTGCTAATTTAAAGAGTTGTGCGTTGTTCGCTAATGATGAAATGGAAAAAACTAGAAATGTGGATGTGGTGGTGGAGGTTGGATTGAGGGGAAAGAAGAATACTTATCTGGAGGATGTGGAGTTGGATTCAGGAAGAAGTACCAAGCAATCGGCTGTTTATACTGAATCAACTGTGAGATCAGACGTGTTTGATATGATGTTGTTGTGTATTAGAGAAAAAGGTGAATCTGCGATTCGTGAAGCCTCGCATAATGAAGCAAGAAAAAATGGCCAGCAGAATGATCAGTTAAAAGGATCCAATGGTGGGAAGGGGCGTGGTAAGAAACAGGGAGTTAAGAGGGATTTGGTGGATTTGAAAGCTCTTCTAACCCGTTGTGCACAAGCTGTTGCAGCGGATCATCGAACAACTGCAAACGAGCTACTGATGCAGATCAGATTGCATTCATTTCCTAATGGAGACTCTATGCAGAGATTGGCTAGCTATTTTGCCGATGCTCTTGAGGCACGCTTGGCTGGCTCTGGATATCAGAGCCGCAGTGCCATTGTCGCCAGGCGAACACAGACTCTGGATATCTTGAAAGCTCACTGTCTATTTCTTGCTGTCTGCCCATATAAGAAGCTTTCAAACCACTTTTCAAATAAGACAATTATGAATGCAGCTAAGAAAGCTACAAAGCTCCACATTGTTGATTTCGGTACTTCCTATGGGTTTCAATGGCCTTCCTTCATAGAACAGCTCTCATCTAGACCTGGTGGATCTCCGAAGCTTCGGATTACTGGGATTGATCTTCCCCAACCAGGTTTCAGGCCAGCAGAGAGGATTGAGGAGACTGGGAAACGCTTGGCGAATTATGCTGAGAGTTTTAATGTTCCTTTTGAGTTCAATGCCATAGCGAAAAAATGGGAAACAATTCAAATGGAAGATATCAAGATCAACGATGATGAAGTGCTCATTGTGAATTGTATGTTTCAGTTTAGATACCTTCTTGATGAGACAGTTATGTTGGAAAGTCCTAGGGATACGGTTCTGAAGCTAATCAGGAAGATGAATCCAGATGTTTTTGTGCACGGGATTACAAATGGTGCCTACAGTGTTCCTTTTTTTTTAACGCGATTTCGGGAGGCTCTCTCCACCTTTTCTATGAGTTTTGATTCATTTGAGAATACTTTGCCCCGTGAGAGTCCGGAGAGGATGTTGGTTGAGAAAGAAATACTTGGGAGGGAAATAATGAATGTGATTGCATGTGAGGGCTCAGAGAGGATTGAGAGGCCAGAGACCTATAAACAATGGCAGGTCCGTAATGTGAGAGCTGGGTTTAGGCAGCTCCCCCTGAACAAGGAGATTGTCAGGAAAGCAGCGGAGTGGGTGACATCTTCAGGCTATCACAAGGATTTTTTAGTTGAAGAGGATGATCAGTGGTTACTGCAGGGATGGAAGGGGAAAATTGTATTTGCTCTTTCTTCCTGGAAGCCTGCTCTTTAGTCCAATACAGGTACATGGTTCTCTTTTCAGCTTATTGAATATTGGTTCTGAGATTTTCACTCCGCACATTCAGTTTCAGCCGTTATGAAGTGTAGTGCACTTAGCTAGGTGTCCTTTGATGACTACTTGACAGATTTGTGTACTTAAATTTCCATCTTGAGTTTTTTCTGTTTTGTTCGGGTTAAGCATGTGGGTATTCAAATTGTGTATGTACTAGGTAGGTTTTTCATCCTCAGAAATCCAGGGTGGTCAGTTTATTTGGGGGGGAACTGACATCCTTCCCGCGCGCACACAGTTCCGGTGCTTTTCATATTTGATGATTTATTGTTTAGACTTCACTTCCCAACTCCCATTTCCAATGTGGGGTACCTTTGTGATCACGGGTTTCCAAGAAATTGAAACAGCCACTCTGCATAAAAATAGAGGTAAGACTGCATGCACTTTGATGACTGCGTGGCTCCGGAAAACCTTTCCATTTTTTTTTACTTTACTTCCCATTTCCTGTCAGAAAAGTGAAGCATTTCAATACTGGTATCTTCGGCAATTTAGGTGGGGGCTGGTTTTAACGTCATGTCTTTGTTTACATTATTAGGTCAATGATCTTGAATCAGTTTTAAAATCAGCGCATATATGATGGCAAACAATGTCCAAGGAATCAGTCACACGTAATCGGTCTCTATTTTTTTTCTTTATTCCCCATGGACGGTGTTATTCTGAGGGAATTACACAGGTTGACCACGTGTTTTTGATAGGCAGAGATGGTTGGAGTTTCATTTTTTACTTGAATATACGAGGATGATCAGAGGCAGTACCAATAGAAAGAGATATTTTATAGAACACTCAAACCTCAATCATAAGGTCAACTTTTAAATGTCTTTGGTTGAATTACTACTTATTTATGTGGAATACCGCATTTAAGTTTGTTGTATTCTTTGCATGTGATGTTTGAAATTTCTTTGTGAGGTTTAACATTAAAACATGTATGCAAGCATATATATATCCATACAATTGTAGTCAACTCTACGGGTTGGAATTTTTTAAAGTTGGCTTAAAAGTACTTTTTTTTTCAACAAAAATTTCAAATTTATTGATAACTATCACTTATGGCGGAGAAATACTGTGATTATAAACAGGACATATGAAATTTGTAAATAAACTATCAAAATCATCTTAGGCATCAAAATCAATACAAGCATATTAAAACCCGTACCATTATCCAACTAAAACAATTTGACTGGTTCCTAAAAAAGGGAAGGCAACAAAAAACAAGGATATTGTCTTATCAAACTCCCAAGTCTTAGGCTATAACCTTCAAAAATACATATTTTAGGCTCTTATGTCGTGATCAACTGGTGATTAAATTCATGGTTGAGAGAACATTCCAAAACTGAGTTTGAGAAGTCTCTTTGACTGCTCCAGTAATTACTGTATGCAGGAAAACCGGAATGGTTTCTATCTCCAACCTAAACTGATCATAATGGTGCACTGCAACCGGAGGCAAGTGGTGGGATGTTGGTTTCAGCTTGAGACCAACCCTAAGACATGGGCAAAACAGAGATGGAAATCCTCTGCAACTTCCAGTTCACAGAAAATGTCTTACAAATTTGTATTGCCCCTTCCTTTTCATGTAATATTTGAAATTTAATTATTTTGTGGAGTGCAACGCTTGCAAATTCTTCTTCTTCTTCTACTTCTTCTTCTTCTAAATATATGTGTAACAAATCTATATGCTGCTATTAGCTAAACAGGATCTTCGTCATCATGATCTTCACATACATGTATAATCTATAATGCGGAAAACGTAAAATATACATACCGAAATCGTTCATGACGTATACAAACCGCTAAGAACTGTTTCTATCGCTTAACCCCGATCTCTTTCTATATATCACCAAATGTATGGGTGTAGAAACTTGAACTTGGAAAATAAAGGAAATAAATAAGAAAAGAAGAAGGGAAAAATAAAAGGGGCAAAAAGCAGGATTTGTCGACGCAGCCCTTGATTTTGTCGACGAAGGTATTTCTGTGGTTTATCGACGAAATTCAAAGCATCGTCGACAAAGAGGTCCCGAACGATTGAAATTTCAGGCTTACACTTTGTCAACGAAGACACCAACTCATCGACAAAGGTGACCGGGTCAACGGTTTATAAAATGATTTTTGTGTTGCTTAATCATTAAGAAACTTATTTTTTTTACTCTCTCTCTCTCTTCGGTTTCTTCGTCGTTCGTCTCCCGAATCGATGATAGAAACTTACCATGAGGATCAGGGGGAAATTCTCTACAAGTCTAGTGAAGTAGATTCGTGAACGGGGTCTTTCCAAGCACCACTCCAAAACCAGGGTAAGTAAGTATTTTAGAGTTTTATTGTAGTTTTGGAGTACAGGGGGCTTAGGGAGCGTTTAATGAAAAGTATTATGTGGGTTGGGATGATTAATTTGGGGAAAAAATGCATTCCCGGGTTTTGAACTTTGAACACCGTAGGGCGTGGATTAAGGGAGTTAGAAGACTTTCTAGTAGGCCAGGTAAGGGGATTAAGTTAAGTCAGAAGTTTTATTTAAGTTGAACCTAATAAAATGCTATATATGTATATTTATGTTTTCAGTTGTTATTTCGAAAACCAACCATTCAAAATGGTCTTTTCAAACCTAAGATATATGATATGGTATTTTTAGTAAAAATGAACGGTGTAAAATTCGATTTGACGTTATAAATGGAATATATTGTATACGGAAAATTGTGTGGCAGATGGATAATGTAACACCCCGACTCGACACGTGGGCCCAGGGTGTTACTTTAGTGACGTCTGTGTACCTGATACCATCTCCTCATACAAGATATGTACCGGAATAATGAAACAATCTCAACGTACTATTACCAGAGTCTAAATCAACATATATACCAAAGTTTTTTCCATACTCATATTACATCTCAATCTAATAAGTCCACCAACTTGGTCCACACGACCATAAATATAAGCCCGAAGGCATACTTCAATAACTACTCACATCCGAGTTCTTAAAGACACTCACAAAAAGTAACTAAACTAGTCTCCACCCTTTGGATCTCGCTAAACTCGATCTCTGGGATTCCCTAAAAAGATATGTTGTACAACGGGGTGAGACACCTCTCAGTAAGGAAGATTAAGTTAATGACAGTATGTGACAGCATGCTTTTTAGTGTATACTAGAATCATGCCTCTCTCTTTTACTGAACATAGTATGTATACTGTAAAAACCCCAAAAAGGGATATAGAAGATTAGTGGAATGATTCCTAAAATAATAATAATAATAATTAATTAATTAATCGGATTTAATAAAAAATAAAAAAAAGAAAAAAAATAATTAAAAATTTATTTTTATTTTATTAATAAAATATTTTATTATTAATATTAATTAAATATATTATTATTATTTCCTGAAGCCTGGAAGCTTCAGGCTTCTTCAAGATTTTTCTTCTTCTTCTTCTTCTTCTTTCTTTTCTTCTTCTTTTATTTTCTTTTTCCTACGCGTGCAGGCTCATTCTCTCTCCTCACGTTCTCTCTCCCTCTCTCCTTGATTTCATAGCGAATTTTCGCCCGATCAAAAATCCAAAGATACCACTGGACTCTATTCGCCGCTATCGTCATTTCTACTAAAGCGAATCGGTGGCAGGAGCGGCGTAAGCATATTCCCTGTGGGTAAGTTATTTTCCCCCTTTTCTTTAATTTCTTACAAAATATAAGTCCAATTGACGAACGGACACCACCACGAGAATCTAGGGATGATTCTCTACAAGTCTAGTGGGACGAAATTCTCGTGGGGGTGTCGGGCCAAAACCCCAAATTTGGGGTGCAGGGGTTATTAAGGAGTTTATTTTTAATTAATTAGCATTAATTTAGAAATGCTAAAATATTGAGTATTTTGGGTTGAAGTAGGATTTCTGAAATTTAGGGACCGGGTGAGCGCCGCGGGTGTAATTTTGGGACCCGTAGGTAAAATTTAGAAAATTAAGTGGATGTTTTAAATAATAGTTTAAATATTAATTTGGGCTATATGGAGCTTAGGGAAGGTTAGTTGAGTATTGTTTTGGAGGAAATAGATTAATTAATCTGGGGAAAATGTAAATTTGCAGAAGTTAAATTTCGGACGCCAAGGGCATGAGATTTTGGGTTCTAGCGAGACTCTCAATAAGTCAGGTAAGGGGAATAAATTATAGCAGTGTTTTTAGAATTATTATTTGAATTAATATGTGAAAATGAGCATATGATATTTTGTCTAAAAATTATTATGATATAAATATCAGATAAACTGTGTGGCATTTGAGTGATTTTAAATTGTGGTATTTTGGAGTGTAAAATATAACGATGAGTAATTTTTAATAAAATACTGAAATGAGAATTACTGATGTGATTAGTAAAAAAAGAATGTAATATGATATTATTATGTGAGTACAAATGTTTTGCCTAGAAAATGGGATTTTGTGAATTATTGATATTGGAAAATAATGAAATGTGGTATTTATTTGTAAGTGGAAATTATTTGCATGAGAAATGAGTATTTTGGGAAAATGTGAAAAATACGTGAAATATGATATATGATATTACGAGATGATAAAATGTGCACAGAAAATGATGAGAATATTTATATTGAACTGAATTGTGATATACTGGAATATAATAGATGAAATGTCAATACCGCATAATGATTGCGGGTATGCGGTGGTAAATCCTGTTAGATGGTTATGATATTGAGTACGGTACCGTTGCGAGTGGTGTTAGTGCAACCACACGGACTCTTGGAGCATGTGGCGTGACAATCGACTGTGCCATTGTGTAGGGTTGTCGGGTCCCCTGAGTCCGGATCAAGGTATTAGGCCGGCCAGTCGTACTACAGACGCGATATGTGATATGATATTTGATCTAACCGGGTCAGCCAACCGCAGTTAGATCCAGCCTTCGAGCCGCACAACTTTGACCATGGGGGGAAGCATGACATGTATAAAAAGATCCTCAGGGTGGCCATGAGTTAGAGACGTGATGTTGGCTAAAATGGAAAGTAAAGTGGAAATGACAAGTGAAAGAATGATAAAATTGGCTAAAATGAGAAATGAAAGAAAGAATGGAAATTAAGAAATAAAGAATGATAAAATTGAGAAATGGAACAGTGTAAGTTAATAATATAAATAATTAAGGTGAAGTGAAACTCTCCGCCTGAGGGCTTACTGAGTAAGGTGAGTGCCCTGATGGGTATTAGATGTGGTCATACCCCGGCTGCATAATGTGTTAGGGCAGAGGGAAGCTACCTGTATTGGCGGGTAATCTTCCCTATTCTCAGGAACTTCATGGGTAAATATGTGTTGGAAATCATTGAATTTGATAAATGATTTTAAAGCTTATAAAAGCTTGTGTTGTATATCTATATGATTATGTGTATGTGAATATCAGTGTATTTTCTCAGATGAAATGGTGATTTGAAAAGTAAAGTATATTATAATTGTACTCATTTGGCCACACACTGTAAATAATCTATTCCTTCTTATTGAGATGTGTCTCACCCAATTTATCTAAATTTTTCAGGGAACAGAGACCGGCCGGGTGATAGAGCTCTGTAATAGTAGGGAGCTGAGACCCTAATATACAGGGTGAGTTTTCGGACTAGGGGAGATGTTATTCCCCTAGAGTTGAATAGTTATTTTTAGTATGGGAAGGTAGTGTGAATATTTGTATGTATGTTGATACTCTGGGTATTGTATTCTAACTGATATATGTATATTGTCTTTCGCTGTTAGGTTGAATATAATAAAATACTTTTTACCCAGTACCCAATGTGGGTCGGGTTGTATGAATGGTAGTAGGATTGTTGACGTAGCCGATTTATGGATGTTGTGGATTTATGATGTGATTATTTATTTATTATTTTAAAAAAATTATACGAAAATCGGGGCGTCACAATGTATACTCATTTTTCATTTATCATAACATAAATCAATACTGAAAAACATTTACATCATTACATAAATATACAGATATGCATAAAAGATACACCCTGTAACTACTCGCCATGTAAAAACCCCTATGGTTAGGGTTGTGTAGCTCGAAGGTTGGACAAAAATCGGGGGATCAACCCAAGCCAAGTCAACTCACTCCCTACATTACGCCGACGATAGGCTTCCGCAAATCACTTGTGAGTCTGATTGCCCCACCACTTCCTAGAAGGATACTTCCTCTACCAAGGGCAATCGGCTAGGACCACCGAACACCACACGCTCGTAGATGTGTGCGCACGCGGTCAAATGGTGAAACTTTATCTCTAGCAATGGTACAACACTCGCAACACAAGGTTCATATGTTTCCTAAAGCATATCGTGCAATTTAGGTAATTAAAATTGTACTTAAAAATACATTTCATAAAATCCGAGCTTAATACAAACTTGACCTCGGCCCACTCATAAAGTTCCTGCAATTCCCAAAACAGATCCAGTATTTCCGCAAACAGTTTAGTATTACACAAACATACCCATCCTGGTATTTCTATCACTCTAAAAATCAGAATCACATGCCACACAATTTTTCATATTTAAAACATAGCCCATAGGCAACTACGGAAAACACTGAATAAATGGTTTGTAGGATCAAACCGAACTTTCCACTGTTCATTTTTATACAAAATATCATATCGTATATCTTAGGTTCGAAAACAAGCATTTCGAACGGTTGGTTTTCAAAATAATAACTGAAAACATAAAATACTCCATTCCATAACTATTTCCATCGGATCAAAAATGTTAAAACACTGCATTAAACATAATCCCCTTACCTGATTTCAAAATAGAAACCGAAACGCTCGAAAACCAAATCCTGACCCTTTTCACCAAATCGAAAATTCAATCCGCTAGAACTGTAGATCCTAACTCCCTAATCCTCGCAGTATCTTTCAATCGTTGAAACTGGCGACGAACGGAGAAAAACTGTAGAGAGAGAGAGAGAGAGAGAGAGAGAGAGAGAGAGAGAGAATTTTGGGTTTCTTAAGCCTTAAGTAATGAAAAATCCTATTTATAGGCCTTTTGACCTGGTTAGACTTGTCGACGAATTGGTCCCTCGTCGACGAGCCATAGGAGGTTGTTCGTCGCTCGAGATCTCTTCATCGACGAGACTCTGAATTTTGTCGACGAAGCACTAAAGGGCATTCATCGACGAGAACATTGGCTTCGTCGACGAAGCCTGCAAATTCCCCATTTTACCATTTTCTTATTTTTTTTACGAGTTCCAGTCTCTATAGATAATTTTTTGGGGTTATTGTATAATGGAGGTTATGAAATTGGTTGTGAAATATTGGAAATATTTGTGAAATACTGAAATGTTTGTGAAATACTGGAACTGTTTGTGAAAACACAGAAAATTTTATATGATGGCCGCGAGGGCCGGGATTATGTTTAGCGACGGTGAGCCGAGTTTTATATGATGACCGCGAGGGTTGAGTTTTACATGATAGCCACAAGGGCTGAATTTTATAACATGATAGGTTTTATATGAAATGAGTTGAAATACAATTTTTATTACTTAAATTGCATGATATGCTTTAGGAACCCTGAGGACCAGTTGTGTTATGAGCACGGTACCGTTGCTAGAGATTCAGTATTTGGTCATGTGTGCCCACACTGTTCGCGAGGAAGTGTAGGGTGGTCTCAGCCGATTAGCCTCAGTAGAGGGTGTACCTTCCTTGGAAGACCGGATTTTCAGGATATAGTAGGGCAATCGGACCCGCAAGCAAGCTGCAGACGCCTGCGTAGTCAGAATTAGATGCAAATGTATGTTTTGACTTAGTCTAGGTTGATATCCCCCAGGGATAAGTCCAACCTTCGGGCTGCACAACCCGTACCATAGTGGAAGTAAATGGTGTTTAATCTCAGGGAGTGTCTTTTATGCATATCTGTAAATTTACATAAATGATATTATTTATTTACTGAACTGTTTATACCATGGAAACGAAATGAATATTTCCAATAGTACAAAGTTAGTACAATGTATAAATGTTATTTTCAGTTAAATGAAAGATGGATGATTTCTATAAACACTTAATGTATGCTGACCACACACTGATGTTAACTTAATCTTCCTTACTGAGAGGTGTCTCGCCCCAATATATAAATTATCTTTTCAGGACCATCCCAAGGTCGATGTTAGCGAACTTCGGGGCAGGTTGATAGCCAGTTAGATTTTTGTGAGTGTCAGTAAGAACTCTATTGTATTTAAACTGGGTTTGAAGCCCCTGAGTATGTGATATGAGAGTATGGATTGAGTTGGTTTTTGATATTGTATTATGATGTGTATTATGAGCATCGAGAGAATGTGATGCACGTTAGTATCATAGAACTCTGGTAATGGCGTATGGAGAATATTTTATTTATTTTCGCTGCAATTGTGCAATGATTATGGTATCAGGTACACAGACGTCACTAAAGTAGCACCCCGGGCCCACGTGGTGAGTCACGGCGCTATAGGTGGTATCAGAGCCTAGGTTTGCTAGGTTCTGCAGACTTTGACTATAATAACCTAGAAAATTATTGGAATTAAATAATAAAAAAAGAAGGAAAGAAAATTTCAAAAGGGCTTAAAGGGGGTCTCGTTGACAAATGCATGACTTCGTCGACGAGTATTATACTGGGGATCGTCAACGTAGACACGTGTCTCGTCGACGAGAAGATACCGAGAGCGGGGTTTTTGGCAATCTGAAATTCTTCGACGAGGGGTTCATGTTCATCAATAAACTTCCTTCATGGACTCGTCAACGAGATGACGTGTCTCATCGACGAATCTGGGTCTATAAGTAAGCCAAAAATTGAATTTTTCGCAGAAAACACATAGGAACTCTCTTTCATAGGAACTCTCTTTCTCTCTCTCTCTCTCTCTCTCTCTCTCTCTCTCTCTCTCTCCCTCTCTCTCTCTAAAAATGACCCTCTCCCATTCTTTCTTTGTTTTCGGCTCCGTTTCTCGCTAGTTCGACGATCCGAGGCCACCACGATGCTCTTGGGAAAGTTCTCTTCAAATCTGCAGGAGTGGATCGTTGGTGGGGCTGACTTGAACTTCATCCCAAATTCAAGGTAAGGCTTTTAATTTAGTATTTGCCTTTCCCATAGTTGTAGAAAATGTAGTAGTTAAAGAAATACTGAAGTTTTGTTCAGGGAGATGTTATTTCAGGATATTAAATGTGGAACCTTGTGGGTGATTGTCAGGGGTATGTTGCATACATAAAGGAATTGCCAAAAGAAGAACTAAAACAAGCAGATATATCAGTAGTTAGAGAATTTCTAGATGTTTTTCCGGAGAAATTGCCTGGCTTACCACCAGACCGAGAAATTGAATTTACCATGGATCTATTACTAAGGTCAGCACCGGTATCTAAAGCATCATACCATATGGCTCCAGTCGAATTGAAGGAATTGAAAAATTAGTGGGGAGCACCAGTTTTATTTGTGAAGAAGAAAGATGAGACCATGAGGTTGTGGATAGATTATAGGGAGATAAACAAACTGACAGTCAAGAATATATATCCTCTCCCTAGGATCAACAATTTATTTGATCAGCTCCAGGGGACCGAGGTCTACTCCAAAATTGACCTGTAACGACCCGAAGAATATGGTATTTAAATAATAAAAAGAAAGGGAAATGGAAACCGGAAACAGAAGAAGGCAGTCGGCTTTGTCGACGAACGCTTCGCGTTTGTCAACGACATTGCATTTTGGAAAGGATAATCCCAAGGAATTTTTCAACTCCTTGTTGACGAATACAAGAGACTCGTCGATGAGGGTATAACAGGAGCTCGTCAATGTGGATGGGATTCGTCGAAGAAAATATAATTGGGCTCGTTGACAAGGAAATACCGAGAGAGGTTTTGGGCCATCTGAATTTCGTCAATGAGGAGTGGGTTTCGTCGACGAGATGACGTGGCTCGTCGACGAATCCAGCCCTATAAATAGTGAAGAACTCGGATTTTTGATGGAAATTAAGTGCAGAAACACACACACACACACACACACACACACACACACTCTCTCTCTCTCTCTCTCTCTCTCTCTCTCTCTCTCTCTCTTTCTCTCTCTCATCCTACGGCCCTTCCCCCTTCTCTCTTCGATTTCGGGTCAGATTTTCGCCGGTTTGAGAATTTAAAGCCACCACGACGCTCCTGGGAAAGTTCTCTGCAAGTCTGCTGGAGCGGATCATCGGTGGGGCTGAGTTGGGAACCATCCCAAATTTAGGGTAAGGCTTTCTACTCAATATTTGAATTTTTGGCAGTTGTAGAAAGTGTTATACGCTTGGAAATACTGAACTTTAGCTCTAGGAAATTCCGTTTTCAGGGTGTTGAACAGGGAACCTTGCGGGTGCGGGATAGATTTTCTTAGCGACTTTTCAGGAATCAGGTAAGAGGATAAACTAAACTAGTATTTTATGAAAATATGTATATTGTTATAGCATTCGATTTTAGAAAATAAATATATTTATATATGATTTATATATTGGGAAAATATTGTTGAAAATGATGGTATGTTAAATATGCGAAAAACCTATTAGCGTGGCATGAGTAGAAATTGTTATGAAATATTGTTTTCTGGGAATGTATTAATGATACAGATTTTTATAATGGAAAACCGGCGTACGGACCGAGATTTTTATATATTTTGCCGGCGTACGAGTCGTGTTATGTGTATGATTTTCCAACGTACAGGCTGAGCTATGGTTATATTTTGCCGGCGTACGGGTCATGCTATGGATGTGATTTGCCAGCGTACGGGTTGAGCTATGTATATGATTTGTCAGCGTACGGGCCAAGCTATGGATGTGATTTGCCAGTGTACGGACTGTGCTATGATATGATTTGCCGGCGTACGGGCCGAGCTATGGTAAAATGTGTAATACCGGCGTACGGGCCGATGATTTTCATGATATACATATATATATGCAAAATGATATGATTGATTTGATAATTAATGATATGAAATATCCATATATCACAGTTTCAGTATATGTTATATGATATCAGAACCTGGTTGGTTTGATTTAGGCTAACACTTGCACGGTACCGTTGCTATGTGTCCATGGTCATTATGATCATGATATATGTGTTAACGCCGTTGTACGGAGTGGTGTGAGATTAGATGGTCGATGTGGTTTTTAAGAAGTGTGTGAGCGCCCCTGGTGTACGGACCAGGTCTGGCAGACCTATCAGACCTACATATTGTACTTTTGACTTGGCAATGGTCGGTCAACCATTGTCAGGTCCCATATTCGGGCCACACAACCTAGTCATGTGGGGGTAATACATGACAACAGCCAGCCAACCTACGAGAAATGTCTTTGTATTATTATTATATGAGATGAAATATGTTTATGAAAATGCAGTATGTTCTATCATGTTTTGATGATATATATATGCTTCCCAAATTTGACAAAACAGTTACTGAATATGTTCTATGGTATATGTATAACACAAAATACTCATATTGTTACACACTGGTATTAGTTTATTTTCCTTACTGAGAGGTGTCTCTTCCCGAATTTCATAAATATTTCAGGAGCCCCTGATAGGAGAGCGGGTAAAGCCCCGCTGATCTAGTACGGTAGATCTGCCCTTCCAGAAGGGTAAGTATTTTGATAGGGTCGGTTGTATTTTATGGAAATGGCCTTAAGACATCTTTCTGGGTTGAGTGTTGTATATATATATATACAGTGATTGTAGTAACTCTGGTATTGTGATGCATGGAATAATGAGATGTATATGATTGTATGTTTACTGCTACTTAAGCTTCTGCTATACGTTCTAATATACCCCTGGTACCCATGGGTTCAGGTGGATTATGATCTGCCGAGATTTGTGATATTGATTTTATTAAATTTTAAAAAATATATATAAAAATTAAGCAGATCGTCACATGTATAAGCAGTGGTAGCTCCCCTTGAACAAGAAGATTGTTAGCGTAGCAAAGGAGTGGGTGACTTCCTCCTCAGGATATGACAAGAATTTTGTAGTTGATGTAGATGACCAGTGGTTACTGCAAGGATGGAAGGGAAGAATTCACATTGGGCTTTCTTCTGGGAAACCTCTTCAATGATTCTATACATGTCCATTTTTATTTTTTGGTACTGGTGGCTTGGGCAAGATCATGTTTAATTTCTTACGCATATGGCCAATTGTTACACTCATTGTTCCAATTTTATTTCTTGGCCTGTGGCAATTTTTTTTCTAATTTTTATATTAAGGGTGGGTTTTTAGTTTATTAGCAAAATGAACTTCCAAAACGTGGGCAGTTCAAACTTTCCAGGTCATTTCTTTATCAGAGAGTGAAGCACTTCAACATTGAAATTATTCACGTGTTAATCAGTTTGAATTTATTTATTTACTCTTTTATTATATTTGTTTCATCTTAATCTGTATTATTCTGAGGAACTTGCAATGACTGACGTTTTCTTATTGGAGATTTCCTAGAACGCTCAACTAGGCATCATGAAGTCAACTGTTAGGTTTGTTTGAACCTATTCTACATTCAGCTTTGAACTTGATCCTTAGACCTACCTTATTTTTAAAGATAGTTAAAAACTATTCCTAGGGCGAACTAGTTTTTCGACGCCCTGCCTTTTCGGCCAAAAGTGTAGAGTTTGATCCTATTGTCCATATTCTGACTGATAATTAAAAATTATTCTTAGGGTGAATACTATCAGATTACCTTTTCAACCAGGTTTTGAAGTCAATCCTCGCTGTCATCATTTGTGCTACTACTAAAATTTTCAGCACAAGTTGCATGCCTTGTGCTTTCAACTTTCTTCAAGCTAAAATGGGCTTTGATGTCCTAGTGACATATTAGAGAGATACCTTACAATTTTGGCTTTTAGGTGAATCTGTTTAATATGGATTATCACGTCTGTGAATCTGTTCTGAGAACTAGTAATATGGATTATCACGCCTGTGAATTTGTTCTGAGAACTAGTAATATGGATTATCACATCTCCTCCAAACCCTTATATCATCCCTTTGATGTCCTAGTAACATATTAGAGAGATACCTTACAATTTTGGCTTTTAGGTGAATCTATTTCATATGGATTACCACGTCTATGAATCTGTTATAAGAACTAGTAATATGGATTATCATATCTCCTCCAAACCCTTGTGCTTTCATCTTTCTTCAAGCTAAAATGGGCTTTGACAACATATTAGAGAGATACCTTACAATTTTGGCTTTTAGGTGAATCTGTTTAATATGGATTATCACGTCTATGAATCTGTTCTAAGAACTAGTAATATGGATTATCATATCTCCTCCAAACCCTTGTGCTTTCATCTTTCTTCAAGCTAAAATGGGCTTTGACAACATATTAGAGAGATACCTTACAATTTTGGCTTTTAGGTGAATCTTTTTAATATGGATTATCACGTCTGTTAACTACTAATATGGATTATCATATCTCCTCCAAACCCTTGTATCATCCCTTCCCGTGGGGCCTTGGGCGATTAGAGTTTCAGAAACATTTTATTTCTGTTTTCTGTCTGTATCCACACTTGAAGAAAATATTCATGAATCTTGAGATACATTTGTCCTAGGGTCGCACAATAGTTTGATATGATCCAACACAGAATTGGACGCTTTATTTGATGCATGAATTTCAAAATTTTTATTTTCTTCCACACAACATAAGCGTCCACAGAGAGAGAGAGAGAGAGAGAGAGAGGCAAGGCAAACAAGAAACTCCCCTTGAGGATTCTGAGAATTATTTATTAAACACAAATTCTTGCGCCTCTGGTGATTGCTCCTGAAATTTGGTATGTGCATTTATAAAAAATAAAAAAAATAAAAAGGAAAGAATTTTATTTTTCTATATGCAAAGAGTTTTTTCATCGTATCTGGGTTCGTCCCAATGACCAGAGGCCTGAATCCTTGACTGGTGCCTGAAAATGAAAAAGAAATGGAAAACCTTGTTAAGGGCATGCACTAAGGGTATTGCTTTGATCAAAGTACAAGTAATTGAATATCTTATGACCAGACTAACCGGTGATTTCATGGACGGGAAGACATTCCAAAACCGCAATGTCTCATCTCCAGCTCCAGTCACTATTGTCTGTGGGAGCAGCTTATTAGACTCAAAAATACTCTATATCACTCACAAGGACTTGCCATGCACACAGTGAGTTGCTTAAAGCCTTAAACATCATGGAGGAAATGGTAGACTACCTGTCCATCTGGTGACGTAGCAAGATAGAGTACACGGAAACTGTGGCCAGTTAGAGTTGCAACCTACAAAATCCAGTCCAAAACAGAAACAAATTGGTTTTCTTGTCAGTGGAACAAATGATAGATGTTATATATTGGGGTTGGGTTGTACTAGGTAATGTTTCTAGACAACATGCATGTTTTCACGTCGTTCTCAAATCTCAATTGCAGAATCAGTGTTGTGTGGTTCAATTGCAGAATCAGTGTTGTGTGGTTAGATAACAGTTGAAAACTTTTTTTCCCTTTTGCTTCTAAAATCTCTCAGCCCAGCCCAGTTTGACATTATTTTTCCAAAAGATAAAACATAAAACAATTTTACCAATATTTTTCTTGACATGGAAAAAACAATAGATGCTGATCTCGCTATATATATATATTGATATATATTGAGAAATGCTTCCAACATGCATGTTTCCGTGTTGTTTCCAATAAGCAAGAAATAGTGTTGTGAAGTAACTTTCAGAAAACAGTTGAAAACAAATTTTGCTTCTAAAATCTCTCTGCCCATTTTGACAATGTGAAACAAATGACGAAAAACAAGATACAAGAACATTTCCAACACACCCGGAGATTCATGTTTTCCAGATGTTATCCTGAAAATAGCAGAGCTGTCATGTCTTATACCTTTGCCATTGACGGATACTTCCACAACATTATTTGATTCTGGGAATAACCATGAGTGCTGACTAGCTCATTCACATTCTTACTCCATGCTAGATTGCATACCTGCATGTGAATTGCTGAAATTTGGTAAGCACGTAGTGTCTATAGTTGACCTGCAAGAATTCTCTGCTATTTTACAAAAAAAGTAGACCATCTGCGCTATTTGATTCCTCCTCAGAACATTCATCGCAAAAAATAATAATAAACTAAATAAATAAAGAATAAATAAAGGAAACCAGAACACGAACAAGTTGCTACTAGCATTGAAATCTGCTATCTGAAACTTTCCTTTACAAATATATGCAGGTGCAATAGTGTATATTATAGAAATATATAACAGAAACTGAAAAAAGAGACCTGGCTCCCTGTGTCAATACTATTTAGTTGATTGCCATTTGTGGTGTTCCAGAAGCGAATACACCTGTCAGCAGTTCCTCCGCCAGATGCAAGAAGGCCACTCTGATGGGGTGACCAAGTAATTGCCTTAACAGCAGCAGTGTGCTCTGTTAGCTTTAGAACTGGTTGTTGAGAATGTTGGTTCCAGACCAAGAGCTGATCAACCACAATGAGAATCACTGATTCAGAATACATTAGTTGAAAAAAAAAAATACTAATTGACTGATACCTGATTATCATTGCCACCTGATGCAAGTTCCCTATCATCATGGGACCATTTTAGCCCACATACCTGAGGTATATATAATAAGAGAGGTAAGGTTAACTGTCATTTTACCTGGAAAGTGATTCAATTTTTCGCAAAAATAAATGTAGGCCATGATAAAAGACAATCACATATGTAATGTAATGTATAGACATGTTTTGAACTTTTAAGTTAAAAACTAGACAATCTATCATTGTTAATTAATTGGGATTAGGGATTTTTTACCGTCCATGTGAGATTACCTCAGATTTGTGGCCAACTAATTTGCTGACAAAATCATTTGAAACTCGAAGATCATGCTGAAGTATGTTGCGGTCTCTACTCCCAGAAGATAATAAGCGGGAACTCCATGCCAAGACGCCCGTTCTCGTGTTATGCCCTCCCATTGCTCGGACTCTCTTGCATTGACTTCCATCCCAGACCTGTAACAAGAGCAAAAATGCTTTGTGAACTCAGATGTGTATGTGTCTGAAATTGAATTTTGCATATCCCATTCTGCAGAATAAGACTTAAATAGAAAATCAGGTACCTGAACTTGACCAAGATTTGTTCCAATTGATATGTATGAACCCTCTTTGGTCCACTGAACTGAAGAGACACTATCACTAGGTCCCAGATCACACAACTTGGTCACCTAAGAACAAAGATTAGCAGAATGTATGTACAGCTCATTCTTCTCCATCCTTAGACTTTGCCAGATGTACGAAGAAAAAAGCTAATTTGTGATCTTTGGTAATGTCAAAACTTACTTTGCTGTTTGAGGCGGTCCATAGATAGACACAAGTGCCCAATCCAACTGCAAGCACATTCTGCGAGGACCAGTCCACAAGGTTCAAGTAGAAGTCGTCTTGAAGTGATGGGGCATCCAGGACCTGCAACAATGGATGATCAATCATTTCCAACATGATTATGGTCCTGTCCTCTCTCTTTCTCTCTCCCAGAAAAATCAAGCTAGTTGTTCTGCTCCAAACCCTTGTTCAAATCCCTCAGTGTGAAATTTCATCAAGAATCTCCATATAGTCGCCAAGAAAACGAAGGAAAATAAATAAAAGGAAAAAAGGGGAAATCTCGGATCTTGTGATTGAGAGCCCAGAAAACATAAATTTCATTCTATGTTCGCAAAAACAACAAAAAACGCAACGTTATAAATTTTCTAGAAGGAAAAGAGCAGCTTAATTACCTTGTGCGGTGTCTTGGGGACCTTCCGGGGTGGCTTGGGAGGCGTGGAAACCTCAGAGGAGAATCCGCTCTCATGACCCAAAATGGAAGGAGAAAAGGGCGAATTAGGCGTGGAGTGCTCCGTCTTGAACCTCAACATGTTCTTGCTGGGACTCATCGGAGACGCTTGACCTGCAGGAGAAAAACACCCAAAATCAGACCCAAAAAGTTCAGATTTCAACAGCCTGGAGTAGGCCTCGTTGCCGCCTTCCTTCACGGGCGACCCCTTCTCGACGAGCCCGAAAGTGTGAAGCCTCGACGACGATCTGCACGGTATGAATCTATCGCTGCAGGTGGTGGCCTTCGACGGCGACGACAGCTTCGATATCGTCCGGAAAGAACCGGAGAACGTGTCGAGGCGCAACGACGTCTCGGACATTCCAGCTGGGAGATTCAACCCACTTTTCCTTCTTTCGTTGGAATCCATTTCTGGGTTTCTTTGGGATTTGCCCTTTTCCTTAGTGTAGATCAAAAGAGAGGGCTCTCTCTCTGCGAGCAAAGAGAGATTTTTTAGGGTTTTTCTGTGGTAGCGAGAGGGAGAATGACGACGGGAACGGTTCTTTTAACGGTCACTAAGGAGGGCATGTGAATTGGGGACGCTCCTTTGCTTGAACAGAAGTAAAAGAAATGGAAGAGTAGAAAAGAAAAGAAAAGATAAGGAAGCAATTAGGTCTCACACATCCCAACGGTCAGTAAGCTTATATATAATATAATAGAAGAAGATGAAGGATGAAGCTCTGTTGGCAGCGGTCTGGCCTGGGCCTGCCCAGCCTAACAAAGTAGCCGTTGCCCTGAATATTTAAAATTGACTTTTGGCACCCCCTATGGATTTGCTTCACATTAAAAAAATAGCCCACATCATTAATAAAATGAATTTTTCACTCTTTCATTTTGCTATCAAAATATATACTTCATTTAGCGAAATAAATAAGACATAAGTATAACTATAAAAATTCACAAAATACCATAAAAATATTACACTCCAATAGTCTACCATGCATACTCCGATTAGGATAAAAGAATTATAAAAATATTTTTTTTTCTAAAACATAATTTTCTATGCCAAGTTACCACCATTTGTATAAGGATAAAATGATTAACTTAAGACACATCAATTTTTATTTTTTATTAACGAATAGTTTTATGAGGTTTGTCGTAATTGTCGAGGATGCATTATTATTTTTAAAAAGTTAGGGTGTTTTAGTAGATTCTGTACTTTTTAAAATATTTAAATATTTTTATTTTACAAAATGAATTTCAAGGCTCTCATACAATTACTTAGTCCCCTCAAGTTCATGAACTTTAATTGGTTACATTTAATTTGTGAAATGTTTATTGATATATGAAATAAGATGTGGATCTAACAAAGATTTTATGAGGATATTAAAATTTTAAAAAATTACTTATTCCAAAAGTTTATAATTTATTTTATTCCATCTTGCATGAAGGAAGAGATGTTTTTTTTTTTTTCTTTTATAATGAAATTTGAAAATACTCATTCTTTGTTGGTTCATAGTATGGGTTCATAAAAATTATTGTTTTGTCATTTATTTTTTCATAGGTGCTATTTTCTCTCCATATTATTTTTTTAATGTATTAAATAAAAATTTAATCCATTAATTTTTCTGTTAGCTTGGGAGTTACATAATCATAATTAATATGTTGTGAATCGATCTACCTCTAATGCATGTATTAAAAAAAAGAAATAAAATAAATAAGGGTTTACAATTATTTGTGACCTATAAAAGAATGTATAGGATGAAATATGAGATTGACACAATTTAGATTGTTTAATTTCTATTTATATTCTTAAAAATATTTTTATATGTGATGTTTTGGTGCTTTTGGAAGACAATAAATAAATTTTTCATTTTATAATTTAATACAGTTGATGGTAGGCGTGTGAGAGAATAAACATAATATTTTTTTGAGTACTTCCTTAACTTTCTTTATATTATGGTATCAATGAAAAATTGTAAATTGGAAATTACTTATTAAGTTATATCATATTATTAAATTAATTAATATAAACTATTATTTTTCAAATATATAAAATCTGCTATTTTAATATATTTAAATTAAACATCATTAGCTTAAGTAGTGGTGCTAACATATGTTACTATGTTTTTGGTAAAAGTCTCACAAATATTTCTTGGTATTTTTTTTTTTTTTTTTTTTTTACGATTTTAAACAAACTAAACTGTCAATCTAACACAACCCATCTAATAATCAAATCAACCCCAATGGATTCAAACCATACCCTTTTCTACTTAATATTTAATATTTATGAAATAAGATTGGATCGATTAGAATTTTAAATCCAAACCAACCCAACTAAACCCATGAACACCCTTATATTTAATATTGAGCTAGGCTAAATTGTTGGATCCATTGAATCCGCCCCGCAAGTTAGGATTTAATGAGTGCCTCTTGAAACATTTTTACTATTTATTAAGTTATATTAAATTTAGATTAAAATTTTAATGAGCATTGACTTTTTCTACACTTTTTTTTTTTAACTAAAGGAGGGCGGTTATAAGACAAGTAATGAAAAATTACAGATAAAATAAACATTAAAGACCTCCCAAAAACAACTACACTTATTGAACAAAGATAAATTATTATCAAAACTTTGTTTATCCCGCAAGTTAGGCTTCAATTTAATTTGCCTCTTGAAACATTTTTATTATTTCTTAATTTAGATTAAATTTAGATTAAAATTTTAATGGGCATCAACGATAGAATTAAATAATTATGAAGCTAACAAATGGACAATGAAATGAAATTAAACCAATATAGTTAATTATATTAAAATAAAAATGGGCATACAAATGACAATACATCATCAACAATTCATAATCGTAGCATGTGTGTGTGTGTGTGTGTGTATGTATATATAGTACAATAGAGAGATTGGCAATGTAATTAGTTAATTAGAACCCGAACAATTTGAATTTAATGTCATCCAAGAACCGAAAATAAGCATATCTCCAAGTCTTGATGAAGGCCAAGGGAGCGAGAATCGCCCAAAAACCAACGACAAATCCCACCGGTAGGCTAATGTAAAACCACTGCATATCAATCCATCCATGGTTGTCATCTTCACCGGTACCCCCACCACTTGGTGTAGTTGGAAGCTGATGATCAACCGCATCATTTTTCGTACAATTTTCAGCTAGTGGGAGGCCGCAGAGCCCATTGTTGCCGGTGAAACTGCGCCAAGTGAAGCTTTGGATTTGGGTGCTCAGTGGAATCATTCCAGAGAGATGGTTGCATGACAGGTTTAAATAACTCAAAAATGATAAGTTTGACATGCTTCGCGGGATTTCACCCAAAAGTTGGTTCAACGACAAATCAATGGACTCCAATGAATTCATAGAGCCAATCTTCTTGGGGATCTCCCCTCCAAGATGATTATTGGACAGGTTCAGAGATTGCAGACCATTGAGATTTGTTACAACTTCTGGGATCCCTCCAAATAAGTTGTTGGATGAAAGATCCATGCTTTTCACGACAAGCAGGGTGCCTTTGTATTCATACTCCATTTCTTTTGTCACCAATGTTAATTCTTCTGGCAAATTTATCCCAATCTCATCTCTCTGGTAGTGAAAGCCGAGACCCCTTTTTGGGCTTACATTGTTAGTCATGGCACTGAAGTTATGGAAGCATTGAGGAATAGTACCAGATAGGTTATTACGTGCAAGGTCCAAAATTTGAAGAAAATTGAGACGACACAGTTCAAGAGGAATACTGCCATTCAATTTATTTGAACGAAGGGCGAGAATCCTAAGTATGGACAGGCTTTTTCCCACCCAAGGGGGTATGCTCCCAGAGAATTCATTCTCACCGAGATCCAACAATTGTAAGGAAGTGCAATTTTGCAACGATTGCGGCAAGTTTCCGGACAGTTTGTTCTTACGCAAACTCAGCGAGCCAAGCCAACGCAAAGAACCCATTGAAGTTGGTATATTTCCTGTCAAACTATTTCTTCCCAATCTCAACTTCACTAAATTTTTCCAATTCATCCAGCAATGTTTAGGAAGTTCTCCAGAAAGGAGGTTGTTTGAGAGATTTAAAACTTCCATGTTGTTTTCCTTGTTATTAATACTACTCTTCCTACCGAAGATTGGAGAAAGTGTTCCATGAAATGAATTGTTGGAGAGATCCAATCTCTGTAGTGTTTCAGAAGAGATGCGAGGCAGCGAGCCAGAAAAGTTGTTGGAACCTAGAAGTATGTACTTTCCGAAAGAGATAATCGGAATGCTGCCGTGGATTTGGTTGTGCTGCAGATACAAATACTCAATTTGGGATAACCCCCAGAACCAAGTAGGTATAACATCTGAGATTCCAGCATTGGAAAAATCTATAAATGTCAAATTCTTTAGCCCCAGGAGCCACGCAGGAAACCGAGGCCCTAGTCGCCAGGACCTCATCGATATTCCATTGAGTTTGCGGAAGGGAGGAACCCAGTCGGAGCTCACTTGCAAAATCAAGGGGTTTGAAGAGGCAAAAAATGACATCAATGACGTAAGATTTGCAAAGTGCAGCTCAGTGACAATACCGTCGAGGGAATTGTTGGACATGTAAAGTGCCTGTAACTTTGAAAGACTCCCCAAGCTTTCAGGAATCGGGCCGGAAAAAGCGTTGGAGGAAATATCAAAGAAAGATAAGTTTCCGAATCCCCGCAGTGCTTGACTAGGCAATTGGCCTGTGAGTCCGTTCCAGCTCAAGTCCAGATACTCTAATTTTCCCTCAAAGCAGGGAGATGAATTTCCCAGAAATTCAGACACACCTCCAGTGAGTTGGTTGTGCGACAAATCTAAATCCTTCAAACGGCAAAGATTTCCAAGCGAACTCGGAATTCCCCCTCCAAGGCCACTCCTTGCCAGGCGGAGTCTTGTCAGGGAAGTAAGGTTGCCAAGCGCACTCGAAACTGAAACTGGGCTCGCATCCTGAAAATTGCTCCCACTGAGATTAAGTGAAACAAGAGAGGGGAGGGTCGGGAGCCAGTCGAACACCGAAGAATTCAATCGGTAATTAGATGAGAGGTCGAGGGAGAGGAGGGAAGACAAGTTAGCATATGATATTGAAGTGCGAAGGGCGTGAACTAGTTCACAATGAGACAAGTACAGCTCTGATAAAGAAGGGAGCATGGTCATCACCTGTAGCCAGTCAGACGCCTGGCTGAGATTGACCCAACTCATGTCCAGGAATTCAAGGGCGGGCAGCCGGGCAACCCATTCGAGGTTGCCCCCGTTCAGATCATTTTCGTAACCTCCGACGTCTAGATACTGCAAGCTTGAAAGGTTTCTGAGTTGGGGAGGAAGAAGACCAGCGAAACCGGCATGGGACAGGTTAAGATACTTCAAATTTGCGAGGGAATGGAAGAAGCCGCCCGGGACGTGTGCATGTCCAAAGTCATTTGAGCTGAGGTCCAGGTACTCCAGATGCTTCAACTCCAGCAAAGAACTACTATTTACACTTCCAAACATGAGTTGGGACCTCTCATAATCGGCGGCATCGGGATCGTCGATTGGATTTCGGAGGTCAAGTTGGAGGACATGCCCTGTTCTGTTGTCGCACTCAACTCCTTTCCACGCGCAACAGTCATCGCCAGTCCACGAGGAGAGTCGATTTGAAGGGTCTTCAAGCACGAGCTGCCTCAGGTTTAAGAGGGCTTTTCTTTCTCTTTCTCTACAACCTCCGCTTGGGCTTCCATCGCCACAGCAACTGAACGGGGCGGCTGCCGGTACGGACAGCAACCAAAGCAAAAGTACCCCCTGTAGCGCTGCGTTTTTGCCCATGGTCACGTTCTGAGCTCTGAAGGCAGAGAAATTATGTAATATATTAGCTATTAAAAATTAACCCCGCGGGCCTTTAATGTACGAGTACTTGTTAGGTACATTGAACATATGCTTATCTTGAATCGAAAATGTCTTCTGGCTTTTCATGTAATGTCTCTCCCTCTCTCATGTTTCAGAGTTGCCGTCCAACAATTTGAGCAACAATGACCCATGATGAAGACGACCGACGTCAAGCAATGTAGCGTTGGCATGGTTGCAATGATGATGCATACCAAAATGTTATTAAAATTCTAATGATTAGAACTTTTAAATTTTAAATAAAAAATAAAAATTTTAAAATATTTATATTGCATGTTAATAGTTTTTTTCAAAAAGGGAAGCATTCTCTCCAAAAATTTATGTTGAAAAAAAAAAAAAAAAACGTATTCAACCTCACTCATCCTCTAGAGAAATTATGTAAATATGAAAGGTACTGAAATTTTTTTTTTTTTTTTGCAAAAAAGAAAATTAAAATAAGAATAATTGGAAATGAGGTTATTTAATTAATGGTAGAAATATATAGAATTGAATGTTATGAATCAAATGTCCAAGGTCATGGGGACACACCTGGTGGGTCAGCATACGCAAGCTCTACAACCAAGAACTATCTTCACAACACAAAACACCTAATTTGAAAGCCCTTTTAACTCTTAACTATTAGAATAAATTAATGATATTTTTATATTATGCACTTTTTATTAATAAAAAAGTATAATAATTAAAACGATAACATCATTATTTTTAAAAATTATAAAATTAAAAGTTTTGAAATAGGAGAGCACGTGGCCTTGACCTCCTAAGTTCTAAAGTTATGGTTAGGTATGGAGTTGTTCCGATGGTTATGCAGTGGAGTCTGGATCTTATTTTAAAGAAAGTATTAATGATCACAACTGGTAATATTAAGAGTTCACTGTTAGAAAAAATTTTCATAAATATATTGTAACCAAGGATCTTCAATTATCATGACTTCACATCAATTACTTTATACGGAAAATAAATAAATCATAAACTGTAAACTTTACATACCGGAATCGGCCATATCGAACCTATCAAGAAGAACACCCGGAGAATCCGAAAAAATCGTTTCTCCCACTTCTCCTCTTTCTATTTCCTTCCTTTACCAGATCTATGAGATCTCCTGATAATTAGAGAAGTAGAGGCAGAGAGAGGACAATTCCTTTCTTCCTATCTTTTCTTTACAGCTAATACCACCATGTAGTTAACCCCTTAGAGTTTAACTTGATGTATAGCATGCCCTTATAGCTACACCCATAATAGTAGCTAATATTATATATATATATATATATATATATATATATATATATATTATATACATATATATCTATAGTATTTATCTATAGGAATCTCTTCATACTTCCACCATTAATTTCTCATATTAAATAAGCTAACATTTTAGTTAACCCATACAACCATTAATTCATATCCTTATCATATGAGACACATTCCCTATATGTGGGATCCACATCATTCATGTGGGACATATCCTTTGGGATATAAATCCTACATTCTCCCACTTGGCCCATATGAATGATATTAATATGGATTAAAAAATATTCATAATGTGCACAAAACATTGGCTTATTTATACTTTTCAATGAGATTAACATAATATCATAATCAAGCAACCCATTAGTACGAGTCATGGTGGTAAATATCATTAGAGTGACATCTTTCCTTCCATGTACCACAAAACTAATAAACCATTTAACTATGATCTATAACAGGAAGTTATCATACTGTCCCTGTAATGTCTTTATCAAAGACCATTTCTATTTAACAGTGAACCATCTCTTTAATCACGTGAGTTATGGTAAACAGAAATAATGTTTACTGCTTTATACTGCTGCGGAATTATCATAATAAATTCTTAAGGGCCTGGCTATACTGTCGACAATCCCAAGTCCTGAGATAAAGTTTCGCAACCACAAAGCCTGAATTGTGGCCTCAAAGCACGCCACAAATTCAGCTTCCATAGTAGATGCTGCTATGATAGTTTGTTTGGCGCTCTTCCATGACATTGCTCCTCTAGCTAACAGGAACAACTAGCCATACGTTGACTTACGACTATCAACGCATCCAGCAAAATCTGAGTTAGAGTAGCCAACCACCTCCAACTGATCTGTTCTCCTATATGTGAGCATACAATGTCTGGTTCCTTTTAAGTACCTCAAGACTTTCGTTGTAGCTTTCCAATGCTCCATTCCGGGATTACTTTGGTACCTCCCGAGCATTCCAACTGCAAAACTAATATCTGGTCTCGTACAAGTCTGCACATACATCAAACTCCCAACAATAGATGCAAAAAGAATATTTTCCATACTTTTCTTTTCGAATTCATTCTGTGGACAATCTTTTAGACTGAACTTGTCCCCTTCACAAATAGGAGCAGGAGTTGGTTTACAATCAGCCATATGAAATCTTTCTAGAACTTTATTAATATATCCTTTCTGAAACAACCCTAACAATCCAAGTGATCTGTCCCGGAATATTTCAATTCCAATCACATAAGTTGCCTCACCCATATCTTTCATTTCAAAGTTCATAGAAAGAAATCTCTTGGTATCATTCAATAAGCCAAGATCATTACTGGCAAGTAAAATATCATCAACATATAGAATCAGAAAGATAAACTTGCTCCCACTGACCTTTAGATATATACACCGATCAACAGTGTTTTCTTTAAAACCAAAGATCGTGATGGCATCATGAAATTTAAAATACCATTGCCTGGAAGCTTGTTTAAGTCCATATATTGATTTCTTTAATTTGCAAACCATGTGCTCTTTTCCTTTAATCATTAAACCTTCAGGAAGATCCATATATACCTCTTCATCTAAATTCCCATTTAAAAAAGTAGTTTTCACATCCATTTGGTGTAACTCTGAATCAAAATGAGCCACCAAAGCCATAATGATTCTAAGAGAGTCCTTTTTAGACACAGCAGAAAACGTCTCTTTATAATCAACACCTTCCCTCTGAGTGAAACCCTTTGCTACAAGTCTAGTTTTATATCGTTCAATGTTGCCATTACAGTCGTGTTTGGTCTTAAAGACCCATTTACACCCAACTGTTTTAAACCCTTCAGGCAAATCAACGGTGTCCCAAACTTTATTCTGTTCCATAGATTTCAACTCATCATTTATGGCATTGATCCACTTTTCAGAATCATCACTTTCAATGGCTTGTGAAAATGTAACTAGATCCTTACTAGTTCCTAAATCATAATCAGCCTCTTGCAGATATACTGAATAATCATCAGAAATAGTTGGTTTGCTTACTCTTTGAGATCTCCTTAATGCTAGTTCTTGTGATTGTTCTACAATTTGCTCAATGGTGACATTTTCATTACCAAGTGATACATCATTAGATTGTTGTTCAGTGTTATCATGCCTTTCAACAACTAAAGGAACAACAATTTCTGTTAAAGGTCTGATATCGGTATAGGAACCTGAATTTCCTTAATGACCACATTTCGCGATATATCACTCCCACTGATTTCACCATTTTCAAGGAACTTTGCATTACTAGATTCAACTATTCTCATACTATGATTAGGACAGTAAAGCCTATACCCTTTAGACTTTTCTGGGTATCCAATAAAATACCCACTCACAATCCTTGAATCCAATTTCCTTTCATTTGGATTATAGACTCTAATCTCTGCTGGACAACCCCAAACATGAAAGTGTCTTAAACTCAGTTTCCTTCCCGTCCACAGTTCAAAAGGAGTTTTCTGAACTGCCTTATTAGGAACCCGATTTAAGGGCTTCCATCCATAATGAAATGGGTACTAAGGAATTACTCAACATACTCCTAACCATTTCTATAAGAGTACGATCCGCCTCTCAGCCACACCATTCTGCTGAGGCGTACTAGGCATTGTGTATTGAGCACAAATACCATGTTGTTCTAGGAATTTAGCAAATGGTCCTGGACATTGTTTTATGCCATCATACCTACCATAATACTCACCACCTCTATCAGATCTAATGATTTTCACTTTCTTATCTAATTGTCGCTCCACTTTAGCAACATATGCCTTTAAAGCATCTATTGCTTGAGACTTTTCATGCAACAAATAGATATAGTCATTTCATGAAAAATCATCAATAAAGGTGATAAAATGATTTTCTCCACCTAAAGATGGTGAGTCAAAAGGCCCACATACATCAGTATGAACAATTTCCAATAGATTCTTACTTCTTGTGGCTCCTTTCTTTGTATGTTTAGTTTGCTTTCCTTTAATGCAATTAATACATACATCGAAATCAGTAAAATCAAGGTTCGTGAGAACCCCATCCTTTACCAATCTCTCCATTCTTTCCCTGGATATATGACCCAGTCTTTTATACCACAAGGAAGAGAAAATCTTGATTTTTCTACTACGCTTAGTTCCAATATTATGATGCAGAGTGAGGAATGTTTCAGCAAACTTTTCATTAAGATTAAATTTATACAACCCCTCATACAAAATATCAGAGCCAACACATAAGTCACCTCTCATAATACGGAAACCTTTATGTTCAAAATACAAACCATAACCGTCATTATCTAATCTAGACATGGAAATTAAGTTCCTAGAAATATTTGGAACATACAAAGTATCAAACAGGTCTAAACAATGACCCGATTCAAGATACAACTGAACAGTTCCAACACCCATAACTGGCACTTGATTTCCATTCCCCAAGACTATCATGTGTTCATTTTCCTTTACGCTCTAGATCGTAAGGTATCCCTGCATCGAATTCGAAACATGAACAGTAGAACAGAGTCAATCCACCAAATGTAAGAAGGAACTTGTGTCATGTTTGATTCGAAACATACATAAGCTAAAGGCTTACCTTTCTTTTTGAACCATGTTTTACGTTTCAGGAAATTTTTTTTTAAATGCCCATAACCACGACAAAAGTAACACTTGGGAGCATAATGTTCCTTCCTGCGAGCCTCACCACCATACGAAGTACTCGCCACCTTCAATGGATCTTTCTTTAAACCTTTATTTATTTTCTTTCCTTTACTTCCAGCTGCGTGACTTATGACATTTACTGAATGTTGTCCCTGTTCTTTGAGTCTTGCCTCTTCTTGAACTAACATGCTTGCCAATTCATTCACATTCCATTTTTCTTTAATTGTGTTATAGTGAATCTGAAAGGCCCGTACTGAGGAGGCAAAGAGTTCAAAATAAATTGAACAAGGAAGTTTTCATTAACATTCATTTCCAAAGTATTAAGTCTAGCAGCCAGATTAGACATTTTTAGGACATGTGTCATTCATTCCTTTGCTGCCATCAAATTTCATTGTGGTTAGTTCAGCCATCAACCTTCCTGCAAGGGACTTATCAGCTGAACGAAATCTATCTTCCACTGCCTTAAGATATTCCTTTGCGTTATCTAGTTGAGGGAGTGTTGATTTAATATTATTTGCTATACACATTCGCATAAACATCATACTTAATCTGTTCGACCTTTCCCATGACTTATACAAGGCTTGCTGTTCCAAACTGCTGGTTTCAGTAATAGCAGCCGGTTTATCCATTCGCAGAGCTAAGTCCAGATCCAGAACACCAAGGTGAAACTGAATTTGTTCATTCCAGTCAGAGAAATTTGTCCCATTAAAGATTGGAATAGAAGAAGCCAACGAATGCAATGAAACAGGAACAGACACTGCAATAACACAAAATGCTCACTACATTAATGCTTTGAGTTTAGAACATTTCATTAGTAAATTGCGTTCAATCTTTGGATCAACTTATGCAATATACTAATCCTTATACTTACTGGTAATTTTCATTCATCAAGACATAATTGATAACCTTTATAAAGTTTGATTGGTCTGTCACCTTTGGGCAGACATCTCAATCTCACTATCATTCATTAATTATCCTGATTAAATTAATGATTATTTGAAAGTTGGTGCACCTTTGGGCCAGCCATAATATTCAAATAATCATTCTGTAATAATTTTATCATGATTATTTCTTAATACAATGTTTATAATTTTTCTTAACGAAATTAATTTGGTGATAACAAGCTAATCATAATATAAATATTGATTGACTCCATACTTAGGAAAATTAATCCAAGTTTAAAGCAGATAATTAATTTCTCACAATGACAATTTTACTTGGATTAATATTTTATTTTATTTTATGTAAAATCTGGTAGCCTATGAATTAAAAACACTGCAGCTCGTATATTAAAAAAACTGCAGCCCGTACATTTGAAAACTGACAGCCCATATATTCAAAAACTGGCAGCTCATACATTTAAAAACTGGCAGCCCATATATTAAAAAACTAGTAGTCCATACATTTAAAAAACTGACAGCTCATATATTAAAAAAACTTGGCAGCCCATACATTTAAAAAAACTGGCAGCCCATATATTAAAAAAAAACTGGCAGCCCATACATTTAAAAACTGCAGCTCATGTATTAAAAAAAACTGTAGCCTATGTATTAAAAATAGCAGCCCATGTATTAAAAAACTGCAGCCCATGTATTAAAAATAGCAGCCCATGTATTAAAAAACTGCAGCCCATGTATTAAAAACAGCAGCTCATGTATTAAAAAAACTGTAGCCCAACATTCATCTCAAAATACCAATCCATAATATACAACAGATAATTGATTCCCCAATATAAGAATTTTACTTACTTTCATGTAAAATTCTCTAACTTATGCATATGTGAGTATTACATTATTAATAAAATTATTTGCATGCATATCATTCAGCAGCCCTACTTTAATATCACTATATAGGGGAAAACCGTCAATGATCCACATGTAAGAAAATTTTTCAAACCAACAAAAAACCCCATAAATCCATCAAATATCACATATATTTTCAGGAATCATTTATCATATGAATTTTTCAGTTCGATTCCAGAAAATATCATGAACACAAATTATCACACAATCTCATAACAAGATTGTAAGGGATCAAAAGAAACAATCTTTATCATGAAAGGAAGATTATGATGATTTCAAACCTTGGCTCCGATACCACGTGTTAGAAAAAATTTTCATAAATATATTGTAACCAAGGATCTTCAATTATCATGACTTCACATCAATTACTTTATGCGGAAAATAAATAAATCATAAACTGTAAACTTTACATACCAGATCGGTCATATCGAACCTATCGAGAAGAACACTCGGAGAATCCGAAAAAATCATTTCTCCCACTTCTCCTCTTTCTCTTTCCTTCCTTCACCAGATCTATGGGATCTCCTGATGATTAGAGAAGTAGAGGCAGAGAGAGGACAATTCCTTTCTTCTTATCTTTTTTTTATAGCTAATACCACCATGTAGTTAACCCCTTAGAGTTTAACTTGATGTATAGCATGCCCTTATAGTTACACCCATAATAGTAGTTAATATATTTTATATATATATCTATAGTATTTATGTATAGGAATCTCTTCATACTTCCACCATTAATTTCTCATATTAAATAAGCTAACATTTTAGTTAACCCATACAACCATTAATTCATATCCTTATCATATGGGACACATTCCCTATATGTGGGATCCACATCATTCATGTGGGACATATCCTTTGGGATATAAATCCTACATTCACTTGATTAATGACTCCACTCTTAACTCAATTCTTAACTCTGTTCTTAAGACGCAATGACGTCAATATGATTTGATTAATTTTGTAGGAAAATTCGTCCTCATTAACATTGAAAAGCACTAGCAAAATGGCTGCAATCCAAAATCTATAATTCACATATTAAAATTAGGTGCCACTTAGCGCATCACATTCACTTGAATAGGTTTAGATCGAAAGTAATCTGTTTGAGTTGTCATGATTTTTTTTTATTTGATTAAATAGCATGTATTTTACTAATCTAAATTGACCCAATGCTAAACACAAATCCTTTTCTAATAATACTTAATTTGGTGGGTTCCTCCATCTCATTTTTCAAAGAGGAGACTAATACGTTTCCACAAAATTGTTGGAAGAATAGTAGGGTGTAGAATTTGAATTTATTTAGGGCCTATTTTATTTTCATTTTATTCCTATTGATTATTGTTCCTTTCCATGTCTTTTTTTCCCCTCCTTGCTTCAAAAAACTTAATTGTAACTTTTGTATTTCTTTTGAAGCTTTTTATGGGTGGTCCATCAGCTTGGGCCTTTTAGTGGAGGAGTTAGGGTATGTTTAGATATAAAAAAAAAAAAATTGCTTTGAGAGAAGAAAAGGAAAGAAAAATTAAAAGAAATTATATTTGGATTTATGTGGATTTGAACAAAATGTAATATAAAATTGTATTAAATTTTTTAATTTTAATCAAATTTAAATTTAAGATTCAAAATTGATGTTATCAAAGGCAGCAAAAATATTATGATGGTACTAAACAACAATTCAACAATTGTTAGCGGTCGTAGTAGGCAGTTAATTAGCTAGGTTAGAGCGAATGAAGGTTTTAATTGGTGAGCAAAGGTTGAGGTGGTTTAAGAAAACCAAGGCTTCAAAATTTCCTCTTCCAAAGTGTAAATTCAATTCCACGCGGTTTCAGTGTCTTTAAAATTTGTCCTCAAAAGTCTCGATGACACCTCCATTTGACTTCATCAAAAGACTTGCGGCCCAATCTCCCTAAATATTGCTTTTTCAAATTTTATCCTAATGCCTTCTTTGACAACATATCACATGATATTTGGTAGATTTTTATTTGTGTTTAACAGGGTCTTAAATTTAAATATGTGTAAATTTAAATAAAAATAAAATATAAAATTATATTAAATTTTATCTGAATATACGTACACCTAAATTCAAAACTTGACACTAATACTCCAAATCAAGATTAATTTGGTGATATGTGATAATTTTAAATTGACTTTTTTGTACATTCACACTTGCGCTTTGCTGTTGTTGGAATATTGCCTCATGGTTTGAACAACTGGAGCTGAAATCCAAGGCTACACATGTTAAATTAGAAGTGGAGAAGATGAGTTAGTCAGTGTGGTTATAGTTAGTTATCATAGTTAGTTAAGTTAGTTAGCTTCTTGCTTCTTGATTCTTGTATTGTATAAATACTTTTTTTTTTAACTAAAGGAGGGGGGCACCTCCTGTAACGACCTAGAAAATACTGACATTAAAATATTAAAGAGAGGAGAAAAATGGAAATAGGAACAGAAGGAGACAGTAGACTTGCGTTCGTCAACGACATCATATTTTGAAAATATTTATAATGAACTCATCAACGAATACAGGGCTTCGTCGACGAGTACATAAGGAAACTCATCGACGAATATAGGACCTCGCCGACGAGAAAATGCCGAGAGGGGTTAAGGGGCAACCTGAAATTCGTCGACGAATATAGGGATTCGTCGACGAATTTATTGAAAGATTTGTCGACGAGATGACGTGTCTCGTCGACGAAGGCCGCAATATATAAGGGGAAAACTCGGATTTTTATCACTTATCCGTCTCTCTCTCTCTCTCTCTCTCTACGACTCTCTCTCACTTCTCTCTTCGTTTCCAGGCCTGTTTCTCACCGGATCAAAGATCTGAGGCTACCACGATGCTCCTAGTGAGATTCTCTGCAAGTTTGCCGAAATTGATCACTGGAAAAGTTGGGTTGGATTTCGTCCCAATCTTAGGGTAAGGCATTTTATTTAATATTTGTCTTTCCCTCAGTTATGAGAAATGTTGTTGGTAAGAAAATACTGATGTTTTGTTCTGGGGGATTGTGTTTTCAAGACGTTGAATTAGGAACCCTGCGGGTATAGAGCTAGAATTTTATAGGGGCTTTTCAAAACTAAGGTAAGGGAAATATGCTATGCTAGGAATTTTCATAATGCTATCAGAGACTTCATAGATACATATTTATACCAGTTTATTATACAATATTTATAGAATATGAGTTTAAATACTTGTGTGGCCTGAGTAGATTTTTATGTAATGAAGAAATGTATACAACTTTCATAATGAATCATACTATACTGGATATACAGTTATTGTAAAAACCTGCTAAATAAACTGGGGTTTTTTTTTATACTATAATATTCTACATGCTCTGATACCATATTGGGAATAAACTCAACCATATACCTAAGCAGCGAGAAGCATAAATCACATACACATAACCATATGAAAACATATACGCAGTACGAAACCAATACCAGAGTGCTACATGTTTCCCAAAATATGTACACATATTTGTTTCCCAAAAATACCCTCAACTAGCTAGGGTTATACATAAACACTCCCAAAATATACTCACTCTCTGATAGGGCACTACAGAAGCCCCTCTATCTACGAGCCTGGTCCGCTTGCCTACCTGGATCACTTGAAAAATAATTCAACACTAGGATGAGCCAACGCTCAATAAGACGAAATATGCTATTACTAGGGTGTGGCAAATGAGCTACTATATCATGAAATCTATTATCAAATAAACATGTCTAACTGAATATATAAACAAAGTATAAGTGATAAAATACACCTCCCCTTTCCATGTTGCTTAACATAACAATATCGTAGGTTACTAATCAAAATATTTCTATTATACATAGGTATATTCCATGTTTCTGTAAAACTGTAAATGCGTAATAACAACAACAACAACAACAACAATAATAATAATAATAATAACTGGAAATGTTCCCTGTGGCTATCTGTGTGTCATGACTTACCCCCTCATGACAGGGTTGTGCGGCCCGTAGGCTGGATTTACCCTGGCTGGCCAACCAAGAATAAATCACTTTACTCCATAGGTCGATCTGCCCACCTCAACCCATATCTGAATAGGGAGTCTAACCTCTTCAAGGGCCTAGGTGAACGACCTTACCACGTATTATCTAAATAGGTGGTTGCACTCATAAAGTAACATAATATCTGTAGTAACAGTACTGTGCTTTGTAGCTGCAAGTCCAACAGGGTTTGATATCATATAATATATATATATATATATATATATATATATATATATATGATTTACCATGATTCTGAAGTACTGAAATAACCATGATGCTGTATAATTGTACTGTAATTCTTATGTCGTAATACTGAGAACTGTATAATCATAACATTGTCATCTGCATAATCATAATACTAAAACTGCATAATCATGATAATGATATTTGTGTAATCATGATACTGGGATTCATAAGATCATGGTACTAAAATATCGTAAAATCAAAATACTGAAATATCATAAAATCAGATTACTAAAATATCGTAAAACATATCTTCGTATTGTAATCATATTCACAAGCCACACGATATTATAATATATAATTTTCATCATTTAATAAACTACATAATATTTTAAAAATGTCTAGCATAGCATATTTCCCTTACCTGACTATTAGAAAGCCCCTATGAAATACTAGCCTAACACCCGCAGGGCCTCCTACAAAACACCCTGAAAACAATATTTTTTAGAACTAAATTTTAGTATTTCATCGCCTACATCATTTCTTATAACTACCATAAGGCCAAAAATGGGCTAAAAGGCCTTACCCTGAATTTGGGATGAAATCCAACTCGATCCCACCGACGATCCGTCCTAGCAAACTTGAAGAGAACTTCACCAGGAACGTTGTGGTGGCTTCAGATCATCAATCCGGCGTTTGGCGGGGCCGAAAACGAAGAGAGAAGTGAAAGGATCTATAGGAGAGAGAGAGAGAGAGAGAGAGAGAGAGAGAGAGAGAGAGAGAGAGAGAGAGTGGCGTGAGAAATGAATAAAAATCCAGTTTTTAGCTATTTATAGGGCCAGATTTGTCGACGAGACACGTCACTTTGTCGACGAAACTTTCAGTAAATTCGTCGACGAAGCCCTGTATTCGCCAACGAAATTCAAAGCAGCCCAAATCGTTTCTCGGTATTTTCTTGTCGACGAAGCCTGTATTCGTCGACAAATTTTCTTCTGCACTCATCGACGAACCCCTGTATTCGTTGACGAGTCTTGGCAATTTCCTAAAATCAAAATTATCCCTAAAATGCAATGTTGTCGACAAACGCTTCACGTTCGTCGACGAATTCTACGGCCTCCTTTTGTTTATGTTTCTATTTCTCTCCCTCTTATTATTATTAAAATGCTATTATTCTTCAAGTTACTACAGTTATAGATATATATATATATATATATTCACAGAGATTATACAGAAAAATGCACCTGCATATGCAGCTTTTATATGAATAGTTTTATGAAACAGATATTGTACCGACCTGCCTAATTAACATGATTTTTTTTCCACTGTGATAATTAACATGCTCTGATACCACATTAATAACCTAAGCAACGAGCAGCATAATCACATAGACATAACCATATGAAAGTATATACAAAATACAAAAACCAATACCAGAGTGCTGCCATTTTCCCCAAAATATACACATAACATTGTTTTCCAAAAATACACTCAGCTAGTTAGGGTAAACAAAAATCTTCCACTGTACTTACTTTGCTGTCAGGGCACTACCGTCGCCCCTCTACTTGCGAGCCTGATCTGCTCGCCTACCTGGATCACCTGAAAAAAGTTTCAACACTGGGATGAGCCAACACTCAATAAGACGATATATGCTATTACTAGTGTGTGGCAATTGAGTTATCATTTCATAAAAATTTGTTTCCATATAATCATGTATATCTGGATTTATAAATACAGTACAATCATAATATTCATCCCCAATTCCATGTCATTTAACACATCTGTATTTAGGTTACTATTCAAAATACTTCTAACATACATAAGTAATTTCCCTGTCTCTGTAAATCAGTATATACATAATAGTAACTGTAAACTTTCCCCTGTGGATGTCTGTATGTCATGATTTAACCCCTCATGACAGGATTGTGCAGCCCGTAGGTGGGATCTACGCTGGCTGGCCGACCAGGTAAATCACTATACTCCCTCGGTCGATCTGCCCACCTCTACCCATATCTGATGGGGAGCCTGTCCACGTCAAGGGCACTATACGATCGACCTACAGCCTATTATCTAAATAGGCAGTTGCACTCTGTAAACTGTATACTGCATATAGCTACGGTATCGTGCTCTGTAAACTATATGGTCTGACAGGGTCTGATACTATATACATATTCATATATATACTCTTTCACTGTCTTCATCATGTTTTCAAAATTACTATAATGCTATCTTTCTGTTCTGTACATTCTATAACTATAGCATCTCGATGCTATTTCTGTATAACTGTCTATATATTCTGTAAATGCTCTGTCTGTATACTTTGAATATTATGGTAATAGAAAACATAGCATGCTTTAAACTCTGTAAATCATAATACAGGAACTATGTAATCATAACACTGTATCTGTAATTCGTATACTCATGGTGTTAAAATCCATAAAATCATGGTACTGTAATTCACATTATCATAGCATTGAAATACATAAAATCATGAAATTACAATTCATAAAACATACTCCTATACTACATACATATTCTCAAGTCACACCATACTTGAGTACGTAATTTTCATAAATAAATACACTGCATAATATTTAGAAATTTCCTAGCATAGAATATATCTCTTACCTGATCTCTGAAAAAACCCCTACTGTACTCTAGCACGATACCCGCAGGGCCTTCTATAAAACACCCTGAAACCAATATTTTCCAGAACTAAACATCAGTATTTTTCTACCTGTATCATTTCCTATAGCTACCACAAGGCCAAAAGGAGACTAAAAGGCCTTACACTGAATTTAGGATGATTTCCAACTCTGATTTCCCGACGATCCACTCCGGTAGATGCGTAGAGAGCTTCACCAGGAGCGTCGTGGTAGCTTCGAATCGTCGATCTGGTGACTGGTGCGGCCGAAAATGAAGAGAGAAGGGAGAGAGAGTCGTAGGAGAGAGAGAGCGCAAGAGAAATAAGAAATATCTCGGTTTCCCGCCTTTTATACTGCTAGATTCGTCGATGAGACACGTCACCTCATCGACGAGTCTTTCATAAAATTTGTCGACGAAGCCCTGTATTCGTCGAAGAAATTCAGACCGCCCCAGAACCTCTCTCGGTATTTTCTCATCGACAAAACCCTGTGTTCGTCGACGAAATTCTGAAGACCTTCGTCGATGAAACCCTGTGTTCTTCGACGAAATTCTGAAGACCTTCGTCGACAAAACCCTGTGTTCGTCGACAAAGCTTGGCAATTTTCTAGAATTATGATTATTTAATATTATCTCCAAAATGCAATGTCGTCGACAAACTTGTTTACGGCCTCCTTCTGTTTTCGTATCTATTTTCTCTCCTTCTTATTATTAAAATGCTATTATTCTTCGGGTCACTACAGATATATATATATATATATATATACGTATACATGTGTACAATTTTGTTCAGATCGGGATTTATATCACAGCTTTATACAGAACAGTATATACAGAGTTATAGTATGCCATGTTTCCTTTTATCATAACATACAGAGTATATAGACAGAGTGTATAGACAGATATACAGGGGTAGCATCAAGATGCTACCGATATAGTATGTAGAGATTACAGTATTTACAGTACAGAAAGATAGCATTATGGTAACTTTGGAAACATGGCGAAAGCAGTAAAAGAGTATATATGTATATATGTATATATTGTCAGATCCTTGTGGAAAGACTACAGACAGATACAGTACAAATACAGTTTACAGAGCACGGTACCGTTGCTATATACAGATATAGTGCAACCATATATCTCAGATAGTGTGTGGGTACCGTCTAACCGTGCTCGGAGAGGATGCAACTCCCCAGCACACTGGGTAGAGGGGGCCGGTTAGACGAGGTAGCAGTCAGTCTCGTGCCTAGGAGAGGATGCAGTTTGGCCGGACTAAGGTAGTGTAGAGTATATTGACTTATCTGGAGGGCCGACTAGATGAAGTCCCGCCTACGGACTGCACAACCCTGTCATGAGGGGTCAAATCATGACGTACAGAGTCCCAGGGATAAAGTATAGATATTTAAATGTATATATTTTTACAGTATATAATGAGTATAGTATGATATTATCAGTATGAAAAGTAGAAAATACAGACAATACAGTATATCTTAAATTGTGAAAATAAAATATGTCTTACAGATGTTTTATTGCATTACAGTTCATTACTATTTTTAAGTATTCTTAACTTAATTGTCACACACTAGTAATAGCATATTTCCACTTACTGAGCGTCGACTCACCCTATTACTTTACCATTTTTTAGGTGAGCCAGTTAGGCGAGCAAATCAGGCTCGCGAATAGAAAGTAGTTTGATCACCCTGGTTATTGGGTGAGTTTTGTCAGAGTGGTGTATTTTGAGTAAATGATGCTACAGGGGTATTTTTGTTTGGCTATAGTTTGTATATACTAGATTCTTGTGTTGTTTAGTATATATGTGAATGGCTGTATGATTTGTATTTCCGCTGCTTAGATATGGATTTGGATATATATATATATAATGGTGGAATTTTGAGGGCGTTACCTCCATTTATTTATTTATATGCCCTCACTTTTGGTGGAGGAATACCATGGTTACAAGACAAATATTGGGATATTACAGATAAAAAAATTAAAGATCTCCTAAAAACAACACCAACAACCAACCAAAATAGGACTACAAATCCAAATAAAACAAAATAAGAAACAAATCTAAACAGGTCTATCAAAAGCAAAAATAATAAAATAAAATAAAATCAAAAAATCTAAACCTACCAGACAAAAATCGAAAGGTTGAACTAATGACGAAAGGAAGTAAGACCCAACCTATCCATCCAAAGGATATCTTTCAGAGAACGTGGTAAAAAATGTTGTTCTTCGTAGATGACATTATTTCTCATTTCTCCTTCTCTAGCGAGAAAATCAATCGCACTATTGTTTTCCCTATATTGATGGATCACCATGAAGTTCACTCCTCGCTTCGCTACGAGATCCTCCCAAAAATTCCAAAGATACCACAAGGTACATCTACCTTTCCGAAGCCAATTAACAACAATTCGCAAGTCACTTTTGTTGCGACGTCCCGGGCGCACGTGTGGCCCGGGCGGCGGAATTAAAATCATTTTAATATTTTCATGTAAAAACATAGATATCGGAGTCGCCACTAACCTTTAGTGTGGTTAGAACACGTGATTACTACCCCATTAGGGGTAGAATCGGTCTACATTACCAGAGTTGGGGCCAGGAATTCGGTTACGCGAGGAGAAGGTACGAGCACCCCCTACGCGCCCGTTCTTACGAACGGTACCTAATTAATTTGAAATTATCCCTAAGTTAATCTAATAATTCTTTAAATTACTCCTTTTTATGAATTTATAAATACATGTAAAAAATAGATAAATAAAGATAATATATACATATATATATTCCCTCAGAGCTTAGGGTACGTGATGCCCGAAGGCTCATACCCTCGCAATAAAATCATAGGGATAAAAAATCAAAAATAATTTATAAAAATACACTCCCAAAATTTTTTTTAAAATCTTATAGGGTTTTTTCTAAGTATAAAACTACTAGCTCAGGAGGTTTTCGAAATAACAAAAAAAAAATATATATATATATATATATATAATTAAAGAAAATAGCGAAAGTCAAGAAAAAAATGTTTTTAGAATTTTCTCTTAGTTTTCTATTTTTTTATTTTTCTGTATTTCACAAAAATTTCAAATAGCTAATAACAGAAATAATATACTACTTAAGATATAAATCATAACACGTAAATATTATATATCATAATAGTCCAATTTTCAATGATAAAACCCCAAGTATTAATAATCAAATCCTAATGATATACTCTAGAATGGAAATAATCAAACCCTAAAAATTATGTACTTTTTATAAACATGTAAGGAAATAAAATGAGATTATGGACAATAACTCACATCATGGATCTATTATAAAATATACACAAACCCTAAAATATTAATGTACTTTAATATGGAATATAAAGTCACTTTCTTCAACTATCAAAAATCCAAATATTGAATATAAAGTCTTACCTTGGATTTGGGATGAAATCCAATTTCGTTTTCCTGACGATCCGTTCCGGCAAACTTGTAGAGAATTTCGCCAGGAGTGTCGTGGTGGTTTCGGTTTGTCGATCCGGCGTAAAACTAACCTGAAATCGAAGAGAGAGAGAGAGTTGTAGGAGAGAGAGAGAGAGAAAGTGAGAGAGAAGAGAGACACGGCCAACAAATCCAAAAATTGGATTTCCTTCCAAAGCTTCTTAAAGAAGCTTGCTAATTTAATAATATATATATATACACACACACACACAAGTATATATATATATATAGAATATATATATTTTGTTCCTTATCATACTGTTTATTATTTATTTATTAATTTAATTAATTAATTTTATTTTATTATTTTATTATTATTATTATTATTATATTTTTTTTTCGGGTTACTACACAAACGCTATTACACCCCTATCTAATCTTAGCAGGTAAAACTCGGGTATAGAGCGTGAGAGTGTGTGAATTCAAATTTTAATTTAATCCCACTATCCCCACATTTATTCACATGCTATAAACAATATGGAAACAAGATATCTACCATTAATATATATATTCAAAAGATAAGGAAACACAATATATGCAATTAATATGTTTATTCACAAAAATTTTGGAAACAAAAGAATAAGGAAACAAAATATTTACGATTAATATACAAAATATCTATAATTAATATGCTTATTCACAATATCTACAATTAATATGCTTATTCAGAATATTTAGAAACAAAATATCTACAATTAATGCTCAACAAATTAGGAAACAAAATATTTTTAATTAATTGAGGTTATTTACAAATTATGGAAGTAAAATATTTACAATTAAGTAAAGTTATTTACAAATTACAATATTTACAAAATAAGGAGTAATCAAAAGATTTAATTAATTTAAACTTGGGATAATTTCTAATTAATTAATGGCTCGACTCTCTAAGGTCCCCAGTGGAGTCGCCAAGCTGTCACGACGTCCCGGGCGCGCGTGTGGCCCGGGCGGCGGAATTAAAATCATTTTAATATTTTCATGTAAAAACATAGATATTGGAGTCGCCACTAACCTTTAGTGTGGTTAGAACACGTGATTACTACCCCATTAGGGGTAGAATCGGTCTACATTACCAGAGTTGGGGCCGGGAGTTTGGTTACGCGAGGGGAAGGTACGAGCACCCCCTACGCGCCCGTTCTTACGAACGGTACCTAATTAATTTGAAATTATCCCTAAGTTAATCTAATAATTCTTTAAATTACTCCTTTTTATGAATTTATAAATACATGTAAAAAATAGATAAATAAAGATAATATATACATATATATATTCCCTTAGAGCTTAGGGTACGTGATGCCCGAAGGCTCATACCCTCGCAATAAAATCATAAGGATAAAAAATCAAAAATAATTTATAAAAATACACTCCCAAAATTTTTTTTAAAATCTTATAGGGTTTTTTCTAAGTATAAAACTACTAGCTCAGGAGGTTTTCGAAATAACAAAATATATATATATATATATATATATATAATTAAAGAAAATAGCGAAAGTCAAGTCAAAAATGTTTTTAGAATTTTCTCTTAGTTTTCTATTTTTTTATTTTTCTGTATTTCACAAAAATTTCAAATAGCTAATATCAGAAATAATATACTACTTAAGATATAAATCATAACAAGTAAATATTATATATCATAATAGTCCAATTTTCAATGATAAAACCCCAAGTATTAATAATCAAATCCTAATGATATACTCTAGAATAAAAATAATCAAACCCTAAAAATTATGTACTTTTTATAAACATGTAAGGAAATAAAATGAGATTATGGACAATAACTCACATCATGGATCTATTATAAAATATACACAAACCCTAAAATATTAATATACTTTAATATGGAAATGTTGTACATAAATATGGAAAATAAATCAAATTCTTCTAAGCCATATACAAGCCAAAGAAATAATATGCATTTTATGGAAACCCTTAAGATCAATATTCAATGGTATGGAATTCCTAAAATTAGTACACAATAACAATATAGAGACAGATTAAATAAAACACTATTCAAAACCCTAATAACGTAAAATAGTCAAAACCCTAAACTAAAACAATAACCAAAACCTTAAAAATAATATCATGAAAATAATGTAAATAATCAAGAATCATGAACATACGTAAATATTACAATCCTAAATAATAAACAATAATACACAAAATCCTTAAATATCCCATAAACAAATAATCATGATAAATATCCTAAATACATCAAAAAGTCTAAATAATGTCTACCCAATAAAACAAACACCCTAAATAATATGTAACAATAAAAATAAGTATACTACAATGATTACAAAAAAAAAAAAAAAATACAACGATAATATAAGTACTTTAAACAAATTCCAACTATGAACATTCCACAAATAAAGAAAATTAATGTATATAAATAATACAACCAAAACCTACCATGAATATGAATACTATATATTAACAAACACAATAAAAATCTAAACTTGAGAACAAATGCCATGACAACAATAGTCCTGCAATAATAAAGATATACCGGTTAATATTCCTAATAAATGTGAAGAAGAAAACAAAAATAAAAATAAAATAAACATGACTATCAAATTAAAACACAATAAAAATCTAAACTTTTGATATAGAAACTAAAATATTTACCAGGCTACAGGTGTAAGTATGTGTATTCGTGTGTGCAGTGTGCGTGAGTGCAGGGACTTACAGAGGTCGGGAGGGGTGGTCGGCCGTGACAGAGGATGGCCGGTGAGTGTGTGACGTGGTTGTAGAGAGGAGTTGCTGTGGGTTCTGCCGGACTGACAGTCAGAGACGGTGACTGGAGTTCGGCACGGTGACGGCGAACGGCGGCGAATGAGAGAGCTTGCGGCAGCGATGGAGACGACGATGACAGCGATGGTGATGACGATTGTGAGTCTCTGCTTGGTTCTGAATCTGCAGGTTCATTGCGGCGGTGATGGATTGCCGGGCGTGGGTGCCGCCGGACAAGGGTACCTGTGTGGTGTCGTGGCTGTGCAGAGGGTCTTCGGGCTAGAGATTCCAGCGGTATGGTGGTGGTCAGAGTTGCGTTGCAACTGGTTGGAGGATGGGGACCGTGGAGTTGGGACGGTGGCAGCAGGGGCTGTTCACTGGTGTTGCCGGTATGGTGGCTGGCGTGAGGGGGAACTGCACGGGATGAAAGGATGGACGAGTAGGTGGCCATGAGGGATGGTAGCTAGTTGGAGCAAGAAGAAGAAGAAGTTGAAGAAGAAGAAGACGATGAAGAAGAACAAGCAGAAGAAGAAGGTTTTTTTTTTTTTTTTTTATTTGTTCTACTTTGGCTTTGCCCCCGGCTGTGTCTGCGCCCCACCCCTCTTATAAAAATAATTTTTGAAAAAAAACCCTAAAAACATTTCCTTTTTCGGTTTTTGGTATTTTTCTTTTTTTGGAAATAATATATACTACTATTATGGTTATAAGGAAATAATAATAATAATAATAATAATAATAATAATAATAATAATAATAAGGTAAAAATAATAATAATAATAAAATAATAATAATAATAGTAATAACAAAGATAAATAAATAAAATAATAATAATAATAATAGTAATAATAAAGGTAAAAATACTAATAATAATAATAATTAAAAATAATGTCAATAATAATGAAAATAATAAATAATAATAATAATAATAATAATAATAAACAATATAAATAGAAATAAAAATAAAAGTAATAATAATAATACTAATAATAATAATAATAATAATAATAATAATAATAATAATAATAATAATAGTAATAATAGTAATAAAAATACTAATAGTAATGATAATAAAAATAATAAAAATAATAATGAAAATAATAAATAATAATAATAATAAAATAGACGTAAAAAATAAAAATAAAAGTAATATTAATAATACTAATGAAAAATAATAATAATAATAATAATAATAATAATAATAATAATAATAATAATAATAATAATAATAAGATTAGTGAAAATTAATAATAATAATAATAAGAATAAATAAAATAATAATAATAAAATAACAATAATAATAATAATAGTAATACATATATTGGGCCTGGGTAAAAATGGGGTGTCTACAACTTTCAATAATTACATTAAAATAATGAAGTCGTTTGCATAAACGAATTCATTTTAGAATTGCTTTTTGTAGACACCCCAAATTGTTACCGGCCCTTCCTAAGGAGACCCGGTGTAATAAAAATTGACTTCGAATCCCGAGAATTGGAGGACCCTTTTTGAAAAGTTTGATTTTCTAAATTGACTCCCGGTATTTTAAATTGAGTCCTTATGTCTTTAATCGAGTCCCGGTATTTTTAATTGAGTCCCAAGTTTTCAAATTGAGTCCTATTTTATCTTGAATTAGAGTCCTGTTTTAAAATTGAGTCTCGTCCCGGTTATTTTCAAAAAAATGCGCCCAGGTTATTTTCCAAAAAGTAATAATAATAAAAATTCAAAAATGAATCGTAATATTTTTAAGTCGAGTCCCGATATTTTCATGAAATAAGTCTTTTTGTTCTATAATGAATTTTTAAATTGAGTTTTCCAAGTTTTCAAATTTTTTGGAGTCGAGTCGTTTTAATTTTTAAAATGAATTTTTTATGAACATTTTTATTGAGTCATCTTTCCGAGTTCAGGTCCTTCCAATTTCCGGGAACCAGGTTTTAATTTTCAAACCCGGGTCTTTCTTTTTAGGAAGACAAAAAAAAATTTGGCCAACCAAAAATAATGAATGTAGAAACCCAAACCTTTATAAGATGGATTCGTCGACGAAGGATCACGCTCATCGACGAAGTCCTTCAGAGCCTCGTTGACGAAATTCAGAGCCTTGTCGATGAGAGAATGCTGAGGGTTTTGGGAGGTTCTCAAGAAATCCTCGTCGACGAAATTCAGGGCCTCGTCGATGATTTGAGTGGTGGATTCGTCGACGAAGACGCCGCCTTGTCGACGAATTGGACCGGGTCAAGGCCCTATAAATATCCCATATGAGTTCCTTAAGAGTTAAGTTTCACCCAAGAGCTCTCTCTCTCTCTCTAACCTGTGAATCTCTCTCTCTCTCTCTCTAGGATTCTTCGCCGTTCGTCGTCCGTTTCCAAAAACGGAGGGTACTGCGTGGATCAGAAGAGAAAACTCTACAAGTTTAGCGGATCGGATCGTCGTTTTGGAGATTTTTGGGTTTTTCCCAAAAGTCGAGGTAGGGATCTGATCTTAGTTTTGATTGGATATTTGGATAGTAATAGAAAACATAGTAAGGTTATGTTCTATAGTTTTAGGTTTTCAGGATCCCGGGTTGTCAATTTGGACCGTGTTCACGTGAACTTTCATTTCGAGTATAAGGTAAGGGAAATTTGATTACAACAGCATTTTTGGGAAACTAAACCGCTAAAAAGCTAGTTTACATTTATATGTATGATTTAAATGCTTATTTGCTAAATTCTACCGAGTAGAAATGCCGATTTTACGATTTTACGGTTTTTGGTGAAAACGAGGATTTTGGCATATGATCTCTAAATCTTATGAAAATCATTTATTTGCATTTATACTTTAGTAGGAGATGCTCGAATCATTTACTTATTCATTTAAATGATGTTTACTTGATTTTTATCATTTAGCGGGCTTTTGAATTAAACTTGTGCGATATATGTTGAAATGGAAATGAATGGATTTTTATACTATTGATATAGAATATGGAAATGAAGTTCCAATTTGTTATATTGAGAATGTGAAAAATGGAGGCCGGTGATACACCGAGCTGAATCAGTAAACAAAGATGGGTAAACTGAGTGGAAAGGCGCTGATTTGAACCCAATGTGACTATCGAAAATTGTGAAAAATACTGGAATTGCATAGGTTACTGTTTTGCTATAAATTGTATGTATGATACTGGAACCACAGCTTGTGACCAAAAGAGGTTGAAAGAAACTTCAGTAAAAGGGGTTGAAAAATACTCCAGTACTTTCGGGGTTTGAAATAAACTCCTAGGGCTAGGTACCGATGCTGGCAGTGCAACCATACATGTGTAAAATCAGTATGGATATATTAGATGGTCGACCTACGAGGAGTTAGTAACTGCTAGTAAAAATAAACCAGGAGGCGGTCGGATCATAAAAGATGCTCGGCTATGTTTGCACGAACAGGACACTGTCAGAGGCAATCAGTGCACAACCCGTGCCACGAGGTAAATAGGCAAACTATCATACCAAGCTGGAGTCATTCTAATATTCATATGCATGATTTAAATATTTGATATGCTGATAAATGTTATACAATATAGTATTATAAACAAATGTTTCAAACGTATGAGCTTGTATGAAAATGTGCATATATGCAGTCACACACTGTTGTAATACTTTCTTCCTTACTAAGAGGTGTCTCACCCTATCATACAACCTTTGTTTTCAAGTCCATCAGTGCGTCGGTCCTAATAGCTAAAGGGACTAGGGAGATTATTTTTGGTTAGCTTACGTAAGCATTTGAATCTTGTATTAAACTTCGATGAAGTTCCTTTTTGGAGGATTGTAAAATGTCTAGTTTTATGTAATTGTGGATGTATTAGTAAACTCTGGTATAAGACTGTAGAAATCCCAACGGATGTTCATGTTTTTCCGCGACATTTACATCGTAATCATGTATGATTTATACCCATTTATCCCTGGTTAGGGCGAGGTGTTTACGTATCTTGAACAGGTACAGGTATTTTGTATGTGTGAGTGACACCTGGGTCCATATAAAGGGTCGGGTCATTACAGTATACAAAAGAAAATGCCAAAATACGAAAAGGGAATGTATGTGTACACACACTCCTTAACAGAACCACACGCGTAGAGAGAATATTTTGCTATGGGGAGTTCAAGGAATATTTTTGTTTTCCTTTCCCGCGGGCTTTTTGGTGCCATTTGGCACTACCCAAAATCTATAAAGGTAAGCATTCACGCACAGAAGGAGGGGCTGTCCATTTATTTTCCACTATCACAGGCAGGGGCGATTCTTCATATTCACTGTTCACTCATCACCCTAGGGGGGCTTCCACTCTCTCTCATCTTACTCTCTCTCATCTCCCTGCTTCATCACACAACTCCAGCTGCCATCTGTGACGCCCCGATTTTCGTACAATTTTTTTCTCAATAATAAATAAATAATCACACGTCATCCATAACCTTCACAAATCGGCCACGTCAACAATCCTACTATCATTCGTACGACCCGATCCACATTGGGTACCGGGTAAAAAGTCATTTACTTCATTATTACAACCTAACAGCGGAAGATAGTATATTTATATCATTCAAAATACAATATCCAAAGTATCAACATACACACATATACATCATTATCACAAACTCAAAAACTACTCAAGTCTAGGGGAAATTACACACCCCCTAATCCAAAAATTCACCCTGTGTGTCAGGGCCCTAACTCCCTATGATCACGGAGCTCTATCACCTGATCTATCCCTGTTCCCTGAAAAATTTAGATAATTTGGGTGAGACACATCTCAGTAAGAAGGAATAAATTATTTACAGTGTGTGGTCATGTGAGTTCAGTTATAATATACTTTACTCTTCAAACCATCGTTTCATCTGAGAAAATACACTGATATACACATTCTCATAAACATATAAATATACAACACAAGTTTTTATAAGCTTTAAAACCATTTCTTAAATTCGATTATTTCCAACAAAATTTACTCGCGAAGTTCCTGAAAATAGGGAAGATTACTCGCTCATACAGGTAACTTCCCTCTGCCCTAACACGTTATGCAGATAGATATGGCCACATCTGATACCTATCAGGGCACTCACCTTACTCAGTAAGCCCTCAGGCAGAGAGTTTCACTTCGCCTCAATTATTTATATTATTAACTCACACAATTCCATTTCTCAATTTTATCATTCTTTATTTCTCAATTTCCATTATTTCTTTCATTTCTCAATTTAGCCAATTTTATCATCCTTTCACTTTTCATTTCCATTTTACTTTCCATCTCATGAATATCCTTGATATCAAATACCAACATTGCGTCTGTAACTTATAGCCACCGTGAGGATCTTTCTATCCACGCCATGCTTCCCCCCATGGTCAAGGTTGTGCGGCCCAAAGGCTGGATCTAACCATAGTTAGCCAACCTGGTTAGATCAAATATCATATCATATATCACGTCTGTAGTACGACTGGCTGGCCTATAACCCTAATCCGAACTCAGGGGGCCCAACAACCCTACAAAATGGCACAGTCGACTGTCACGCCACACACTCCAAGTGTCCCTGTGGTTGCACTAATACCACTAGCAACGGTACCGTGCTCAATATCATAACCATCTTACAGGGTTTACTACCACATACCCGCAATCATTATACGATATTGACATTTCATCAATCATAATCCAATATATCATAATTCAGTTCAATATAAATATTCTCATAATTTTCTGTGCACATTCCATCATCTCGTAATAATATATATCGTATTTCACGTATTTTCACATTTTTCCAAAATACTCATATCAATAATTTGTACAAACTCATTTGTCATGCACATAATTTCCACTCACAAATAAATACCATATTTCATTATTTTCCAATATCTGTAATTCACAAAATCTCATTTTTCAGGTAAAACATTTCCACTCACATATAAATATCATATTTCATTATTTCTCACTAATCACATCAATAATTCTCATTTCAATATTTTCTTAGAAATTACACATCTTTGTATTTTACACTCCAAAATATCACACTTTAAAATTACTCAAATGCCACACAATTTATCTAATATTATATCGTAATAATTTTCAGACAAAATACCATAAGCACATTTTCACATATTAATTTAAACAGTAATTCTAAAAATATTGTTATAATTTATTCCCCTTACCTGGCTTACTGAGAGACTCGTTAGGACCCAAATCCTACGCCCTTGGCGTCCGAAATTCAACTCTTGCAATTTGCATTTTTCCCACATTAATTAACTCATTTCCCCCCAAAACAATACTCAACTAACCTTACCTAAGTTCCATATACCTCAAATTATCATTTAAACTAACATTTAACAGCCCCACTTAATTTTCTGAATTTTACCTGCGGGTGCCAAAATTACACGCACGGCGCTCACTCAGGCCCTAAATTTCAGAAATCCTTCTTCAACCCTAGATGCTCAACATTTTAGAATTTCTAAATTAATCCTAATTAATTAAAAATAAGCCCCTTAATAACTCTCGTACCCCAAATTTGGGGTTTTGCCCACGACGACCCCACGAGAATTCCGTCCCACTAGACTTATAGAGAATCATCCCTAAATTCTCGTGGTGGTGTCTGTTCGTCGATTGGGTTTATAATTTGCAAGAAATTAAAGAAAAAGGATAAATTGGCTTACCCAGGAGATACGTTTACGCCGCTCCTACAGCCGATCCGCTCTGGTAGAAATGACGGTAGCGGAGAATGGAGGTCAGCGGTATCTTCTGATTTTCGATCGGGCGAAAATCCGTCACGAAATCGAGGAGAGAGGGAGAGAGAATGAAAGGAGAGAAAGAGTGTGTGTACACCCTGCGCAGAAAGAAGCAGAAGAGAAAGGCGGAGGGGCTCTGTGCGTGAAGACTTCAAACCTTCCTGAAGGAGATCCTTCAATAAGGTTAATAATAATAATAATAATAATAATATATTTAATTAATATTAATAATAATATATTTTATTAATAGAAATAAAAATAAATTTTAATTATTCTTTTTAAATTCGATTAATTAATTAATTAATTGATTTTTTTTTTGAATCACTCCACTAATCTTCTATATCCCTTTTTGGGATTATTACACCATCTCCCATTCCCAACACACACAACCGAGCAGCAACCCTCTCAGCTTTTCCACCATTTCCCTTATGACTGCCTGCTCTCCCATCTCCGGTGAACCAACGTCACACCAACCACTCTTTGACCATACTCATCACAGCTGGGGAACCCCTATGCCGTCTCCGACATTAGAAACCTCCACGGCCAGCCGCCCCTTCACGGCCACGATGAGTTCCTCTGCTCTTACATGGCCCTGCACACACACACACACACACAAATATATATATATATATATATATATATATATATATATATATATGTTTGGTTTGTTTACATGTCTGCTTGTTCGTATATTGTTCTGGTTGTCGTATTTATTGTGGTATGATTATTAAGTTTTCATTCTATTATTCCATTTTCATATTATTATTTAGTATTTATTGTGTGTGTTTCTTGGATTTATGCTTGTTCTGTAAGAAAACTTTCATAAATATATTTCAGCCAAGGATCTTCAATTATCATGAACTTCACATCAATTACTTTATGCGGAAAATAAATAAATCATAAACTATAAATTTTACATACCGGAATCGACCATATCAAACCTATCGAGAAAAACACTTGGAGAATTCGAAGAAATCGTTTCTCCCACTTCTCCTCTTTCTCTTTCCTTCCTTCACAAGATATATGGGATCTCCTGATGATTAAAGAAGTAGAGGCAGAGAGAGGACAATTCCTTTCTTCCTATCTTTTCTTTACACCTAACACCCCTTAGAGTTTAACTTGATGTATAGCATGCCCTTATAGCTACACTCATAATAGTAGCTAATATATTTTATATATATATTATATACATATATATCTATAATATTTATGCATAGGAATATCTTCAATTTTCCACCATTAATTTCTCATATTAAATAAGCTAACATTTTAGTTAACTCACACAATCATTAATTCATATCCTTCTCATATGGGACAAATTCCCTATATGTGGGACCCATATCATTCATGTGGGACATATCCTTTGGAATGTAAATCCTACATTCTCCCACTTGGCTCATATGAATGATATTAATATGGATTAACAAATAACCATAATGTGCACAAAACCTTAGCTTATTTATACTTTTCAATGAGATTACCATAATATCATAATTAAGCAATCCATTAGCACGAGTCATGGTGGTAAATATCATTAGAGTGACATCTTCCCTTCCATGTACCACAATACTAATAAATCACTTAACTATGATCTATAATAGGAAGTTACCATATTGTCCCTGTAATGTCTTTGTCAAAGACCATTTCTATTTAACAGTGAACCATCTCCATAATCACGTGATTTATGGTAAACAGAAATAATGTTCAGAAACACTTTTATTGATATCATTATACATATTATAGAACAAAACATAAAGATCCACTACTATACATCAAGGATTACAACAAAGACCCATGTGATCAGCATGTTCCTTAAATGCCTTTGGTGTCAATCCTTTTGTTAAAGGATCTACTATCATAAGCTCAGTCCCTATATGTTCTATAAGCACTATTTGTTTCCGAACTTCCTCCTTAACGGCCAAATACATGAGCTCCATATGCTTAGGGCCATTAGAGTATTTGTTGTTTTTGGAGAAAAAGACTGCTGCAGAATTATCACAATAAATTCTCAACGGCCTGACTATACTGTCGACAATCCCAAGTCCTTCTCTATAAGCGTACGATTCCGCCTTTCAACCACACCATTTGGCTGAGGCGTACTAGGCATTGTGTATTGAGCACAAATACCATGTTGTTCTTGGAATTTAGAAAATGGTCCTGGACATTGTTTTACACCATCATACCTACCAAAATACTCACCACCTCTGTCAGATCTAATGATTTTCACTTTCATATCTAATTGTCGCTCCACTTCAACAACATATGCCTTTAAAGCATCTATTGCTTGAGACTTTTCATGCAACAAATAGATATAGCCATATCGTGAAAAATCATCAATAAAGGTGATAAAATACTTTTCTCCACCTAAAAATGGTGAGTCAAAAGGCCCGCATACATCAGTATGAACAATTTCCAGTAGATTCTTACTTCTTGTGGCTCCTTTCTTTGCATGTTTAGTTTGCTTTCCTTAAATGCAATTAATACATACATCGAAATCAATAAAATCAAGGTTCGTGAGAACCCCATCCTTTACCAATCTCTCCATTCTTTCCCTAGATATATGACCCAGTCTTTTATGCCACAAGAAAGAGGAATTCTCGTTTATTCTACTACGCTTAGTTCCAATATTATGATGCGGAGTGAGGAGTGTTTCAGCAAACTTTTCATTAAGATTAAATTTATACAACCCCTCATACAAAATACCAGAGCCAACACATAAGTCACCTTTCATAATACGGACCCTTTATGTTCAAAATACAAACTATAACCGTCATTATCTAATCTAGACATGGAAATTAAGTTCCTAGAAATATTTGGAACATACAAAGTATCAAACAAGTCTAAACAATGACCCGATTCAAGATACAACCGAACAGTTCAAACACCCATAACTGGCACTTGATTTCCATTCCCCAAGACTATCATGTGTTCATTTTCCTTTACGCTCTGGATCGTAAGGTATCCCTTTCTTTTCGAACCATGCTTTACGTTTCGGGCAACTTTTCTTTACCCATAGCCATGAAAAAAGTAACACTTGGGACCATTATGTTCCTTCTTGCGAGCCTCACCACCATACGAAGTACTTGCCACCTTCAATGGATCTTTCTTTAAACCTTTCTTTATTTTCTTTCCTTTACTTCCAGCTGCGTGACTCATGACATTTACTAAATGTTGTCCCTATTGTTTGAGTCTTGCCTTTTCTTGAACTAACATGCTTGTCAATTCATTCACATTCCATTTTTCTTTAATTGTGTTATAGTGAATCTGAAAAGGCCCGTACTGAGGAGGCAAAGAGTTCAAAATAAACTGAACAAGGAAGTTTTCATTAATATTCTTTCCCAAAGTATTAAGTCTAGCAGCTAGATTAGACATTTCTAGGACATGTTCATTCATTCCTTTGCTGCCATCAAAATTTATTGTGGTTAGTTCAACCATCAACCTTCCTGCAAGGGACTTATCAGCTGAACGAAATCTATCTTCCACTGCCTTAAGATATTCCTTTGCGTTGTCTAGTTGAGGGAGTGTTGATTTAATATTATTTTCTATATACATTTTCATAAACATCATACTTAATCTATTCAATTTTTCCCATGACTTATACAAAGCTTGCTGTTCCGAACTGCTGGTTTCAGTAATAGCAGTCGGTTTATCCATTCGCAGAGCTAAGTCCAGATCCAGAACACCAAGGTGAAACTGAATCTGTTCATTCTAGTCAGAGATATTTGTCCCATTAAAGATTGGAAAAGAAGAAGCCAGCGAATGCAATGAAACAGGAACAGACACGGAATAACACAAAATGCTCACTACATTAATGCTTTGAGTTTAGAACATTTCATTAGTAAATTGCATTCAATATTTGGATCAACTTATGCAATATACTAATCTTTACACTTACTGGTAATTTTCATTTATCCAGGCATAATTGATAACCTTTATAAAGTTTGATTGGTTTGTCACCTTTGGGTAGGCATCCCAATTTCACTATCATTCTTCAATTATCCTAATTAAATCTGTTAGAATTGGTGTTTTCCCAAGAGGGGGCGTGAATTGGAATTTAAAACTTTTTCTCCTAGGTTAATCTATCCTACAACAGTATATACACAACCTAGGGTCTGTCTATTCAATTTCCAAATGCGTAGATAAATATAATGTGAAATTTAAGTCATACGCATCATTCACTCATAACATACATGTGCGGTAAATATAAAGTGCGGAAATATAAATGAACACACGATATGTTATCGGGGTTCGGCCAACCGTGCCTACGTCCCCGCCTCAAGCTCACAAGCAGGAGGATTCCACTAATAGCTCACTTAAGGGTGGAGCGGCACCGTTTACAACCAGGTCAAATTAACACAGGGCTGACCTCAACCTTAACCAGGTCAATTAGTGGGGCTGACCTCAATTTACACGCCTTAACAGGACGACGCACCTAACTTTCCTAACCGGGTCTAAGCCAATCCGGGACTATTCCAAGGCTAGTCTCCCTCTTCAGGCCCGTGCCTGGAAATACAACCAAAGTGTATTACAATGAAATGGTACAGTGATTGTGCTTTCAAGTAAAGCAGATAAGACAGTGATTGTGCTTTCAAGTAAAGCAGATAAGTACCCAAATTCGCGCAATAATATACACCACAAATATGATTCAATATGTAAGCTCAATGTGGTCTAGATGATTCAACTCTCAAAGGTATTTTCTATCGGTGTAAAGCGTACGTGAGAGTGTCAAACTAACAATCTTTTTATCACAAGATATTCAACAAATAGTTTCACACAAAGATGTCAAGTCTTATGTATTTCAATCATTAAGATATCTCAAGCATGTATGTATTAAACGATGTATATGCTTGGTTTGCAAAAGACGTGTAATCTTTGTATTCAGCAAATAATATATGAGTGAAAGAATATTGCAACAAAGATCACAATCACACAAGCAAATATCTCTTCAAAGTATTTTGCAATATAAAAGTATAATAGATATTTGAAAGTGTTTGAAAAGTTTTTGTAAACAAAAACAAATAAACTCTTCTCAATATCTTGCAATGAAGGTGCAAGCTTAGAAGATCTAACAAGGTTTTCTTAGGAAATGCTTATTAGCAAAAGCCTCCTAAGAATCCTTAGGTTTGGCTCTCAAGAAAATCATGTCAAACAAGTAGCATAAGGAGAGCAAACCTATTAAACAAAACACTCAATCAACTTACAAAATATGTAGGCAATGATAAAAAGCAAGTATGAGTGGTTTTGAGTAATCAAATGAGTATTATAGGGTTTTGGTTTTTCAAGAATTTTCCCTAATCAAAGTGGCTAATCTCTTCTTAATTTTTGCAAATGAACACATATATATAGCCATGGAAGGAAATATGACCGTTGGGGACCTATAGGGTATTATTAGAAAAGTTTAATGACGTTTAAGGCATTTTAACCCTGTTTAGAAAAATATTAACCACGGTAAAAATTGGACCAACCCGAGAGGTCCGGTCGACCAGAAATGGTTCGGTCGACCAGGACTCAAGTGGCTCGGTCGACCAGGGGCATTTTGAACTGAGTAGTCGGCCGACCGGGCAAGGGCGATTTTCCAAAACTCCGAGGTTCGGTCGACCAGCCCCATTTTGAACTGAGTGGCTCGGTCGACCAGACCGTTGGGAATCCTCCCAAGACCCCTCGGTCGACCAGGTAGTTGGAGTACAAATCTGGTTGGTCGACCGGGAGGTCAAACTGTTGACTCCCAGGTGGTTCGGTCGACCGAGGTCAAATGACCTATAAGGGCTCGGTCAACCAGGCCTGGGTCAAATAGTTAACCCGAACCGGTCGACCGAAAGTGCACCAAGTGTGCATTTCGGTCCCGAATTGACCCAAATAAGTCTATTTCAAGTGCCTAATAAACATATGTGTGTGTCCTAAGGTCACTTGGGGTCCAATTTGGAAACACCGAGAAAGTCCGGTGTCGGTCGACCGAAACCCTTAGGTCTTTCTAAAGTCCATTGTCATTCATGATTTGTTTGAGCTTACGTATTATCATGCATGTGATGTGTGTGAGCTTATTACAAACCAAAGACCTATTTACTATTACAAACCTTTCCTACTTAAATATTACAGACCCGAATATAAATTACAACAAATCAATTATATCAAGGGTCTTCAGAGTCTTCGTTTTCCTCCGGGTCTCCGAGTGCCATCATAGAATACTGCCAAGATAAACCTGCACATCATCTTGATAATCATTAAATACCTGAGTATTTGTCATAATCAAAACAGGGTATGACCCATAGGGTCAACAAAATCAATGATTATTTGAAAGTTAGCACACCTTTGGGTCAGCCATAATATTCAAATAATCATTCTGTAATAATTTTTACAAGATTATATCTCAATACAATGTTTATAATTTTTCTTAACGAAATCACTTTGGTGATAACAAGCTAATCATAATATAAACATTGATTGACTCCATACTCGGCAAAATTAATCCAAGTTTAAAGCAGATAATTAATTTCTCACAATGACAATTTTACTTGGATTAATATTTTATTTTATTTTATGTAAAATCTGACAGCCCATGTGTTAAAAAACGGCAGCCCATGTATTAAAAAACATGCAGCCCATGTATTAAAAAACTGCAGCTCGTATATTAAAAAAAACTGATAGCCACTGGCAGCCCATGTATTAAAAACAGGCAGCCCACACATTAAAAAAAAACTGGCAGCCCATATATTTAAAAAAACTTCACGATACAGCCAAAACTGCAACTAGTTTTTTTTTTTTTAACAAAAAAAAAAAAACAAAAAAAACAAAACAGCTTATCTATGCCATGTTTCATATTCATCTTAGAGTTCATTTCAAAATACCAATCCATAATATACAACAGATAATCAATTCTCCAATATAAGAATTTTACTAACCTACTTTCATGTAAAATTCTCTAACTTATGCATGCATAACATGTGAGTGTTACATTATTAATCAAGTTATAATAAAATTATTTGCATGCATATCATTCAGCAGCCCTACTTTAATATCACTATATAGAGGAAAACCGTCAACGATCCATATGTAAGAAAATTTTCAAACTAACAAAAAACCCCATAAATCCATCAAATATCACATATATTTTCAAGAATCATTTATCATATGAATTCTTTGGTTCGATTCCAAAAAATATCATGAACACAAATTTTCACACAAACCCATAACAAGATTGTAAGGGGTTAAAAGAAACAATCTTTATCATGAAAGAAAGATCATGATAATTTCAAACCTTGGCTCTGATACCACGTGTAAGAAAACTTTTATAAATATATTTCAGCCAAGGATCTTCAATTATCATGAACTTCACATCAATTACTTTATGCGGAAAATAAATAAATCATAAACTGTAAATTTTACATACCGAAATCGGCCATATCAAACCTATCGAGAAAAACACTTGGAGAATTCGAAAAAATCGTTTCTCTCACTTCTCCTCTTTCTCTTTCCTTTCTTCACTAGATCTATGGGATCTCCTAATGATTAAAGAAGTAGAGGCAGAGAGAGGACAATTCCTTTCTTCCTATCTTTTCTTTACAGCTAACACCGCCCTGTAACTAACCCCTTAAAGTTTAACTTGATGTATAACATGCCCTTATAGCTACACCCATAATAGTAGCTAATATTATATATATTTTTTCTTTACAGCTAACACCGCCCTGTAGCTAACCCCTTAGAGTTTAACTTGATGTATAGCATGCCCTTATAGCTACACCCATAATAATAGCTAATATTATTTATAAATATATATATATATATATATATATATATATATTATACATATATATCTATAATATTTATGTATAGGAATCTCTTCAAACTTCCACCATTAATTTCTCATATTAAATAAGATAACCTTTTAGTTAACCTACACAATCATTAATTCATATCCTTATTATATGGGACACATTCCCTATATGTGGGACCCACATCATTCATATGGGACATATCCTTTGGGATATAAATCCTACATGTTCAGCTTGTGTAATTGCATTGATTCAGAATCAGGTGCTTCGAATCCGCGTGCTTTTACGATCACATGTTAGAAACTGGTTTAAATTCAGTATTTAGTCCAAGATGGCTGAACAACTCAAGCTCAGGTTAAATTATTACGATTCCCTGCTTTCGTGTCTGTGGGTGCATGCGCGTGTGTTTATTAGGTAGGTTGATTCTTGTATTTTTCTTGAATTTTATGATTGTTAGATTCAGGTTTTCCAGCGCCAAGTTCCGAACCACGTTGAGCTAATTTGAGGCTAACTGTCCGAAATTCATAAGCTTAAGCCACCATTTGTCCTCCATCACACAGCAACATGCGCACACCATCCTACTCCGGCAACTCGTCGCCACACACCCAACACTCGCCCTCATATCCCCTACCATTCACGGCCCGCCGAGCATTCGGCGCCCCCAGCCCCAGGCAGCAAGCTTATCACCCAGCTTTCCCTTCCCCGTCAACCATTCCTACACATGCAGAACACACCTCAACACACACACTGCTTCACTCACTAAAATACACATCACTAATAGGCACACGCACTGATTCATGCTCCACTAACTCACCCACACACCTACACACAATAAAATACACCTCATTAACACACACATGAACATGCTCGCATGCAACATGTCCATACACTCAAGCATGCACTCACATACACATACTCACACCACAGTTATACGCACATGTTTACATGCTCATGCACGAACATGCATGCAACATATACATCCGCACACTTATGCACATGCATGCTACATTCATATCTTCATTCATGAACCTGCACTCACACCACCCAAATGCACATGCATATTCACACCACCCACATGCACGTATATACATGCATGCAATTTCACATATGTGCACCCATTCATATTCCCACGTATGTATGCATGTAGCCACACGTACACACACATTTACATTTATGTACATACATGCATGCACTCACACGCAAATGCACACAATCGCATGCTCATGCATATACATGCATGCCATTCCACACATACACACGCATGCATGCATTCATGCACCATGCATGCGCACTTATTCCCATCCATGCACACATACACTTATACATTCCGATATCACCCATGACATTATTACTTCGGCCATTGTCCATTCACGCCGGCATGCATGTGCATGTTCATTCACACACCACGCATGCATGCTCATTCTCACTCATGCTCACACATACTTCATGCACCACTTGCACATTCTGACATACACCTGAACACACACAAACACATGCGAAAGGCAACGCGTGTTGACTCCTAATCTCAACCAAGACCTTAAACTAGTTTTCCCCCGAACCGGTTAACATTTGACTGGTTCATCATTCCCGGAACCGGTTCACGTCAGTTTTCTCCATTTCACTTGTATATTATTATTTAGATATTCAGAAAATTCACAAAAAATCACAAAATTCTCAGAAAATCCAAAAAATATATTTTCGTATTTTGATTTCCATGGTTTTTATTTGTGTTATTTTGAAGTTCAGGAAAAAAATTTAAAAAAATTTACAAAAAAAAATCACAAAAATTACAAAAATCACAAAAATATTTTTAGGCACAGAAAATTATTTTCATCTCGAACAAATTTCAAAAACCTCCCGAAATAATATTTTCCTACTTAGAAAAACCTACAGATTTCCAAACCCCCAGGAGTGTATTTTCATAAACTATTTTCTTGATTTTTCATCTCGATGATTGCAATAAAGGGCACGGACTCTTCGAAGTATTGGATTGCCCCAGTTCTGAGGGAATACCTATATAATATTTTCATTCTTTGATTTTTGGAAGGGAGTAATTTTGACAAACTTATTAGATTTATTTTGGGGACAATTTTTTATTAATCTGGTACCGTTCGTAAGAACGGGCGCATAGGGGGTACTAATACCTTCCTTTTGCGAAATTGTACTCCCGAACCCAACTCTGGTGACACAAACCAATTCTACCCCTAACGGGGTAGCAATCAAATGTTCTAACCGCACTTCAAAAGGTTCGTGGTGACTCCATCACCCATTTTTTTTCCATGAAAATCACATTTTCAAAATCACACATCCCTTTTTTCCAAGTTCGCAGTTGCACCCCATTTTTTCCAAAGAGTGGTTTCTCTGGCAGGGTCCGGGACATCACGACAGCTTGGCAACTCCACTGGGGTTCCCTCTTGCAACCCCAGAACCCGAGCTTTCTCAGACCAAGCCCCGAACTGACTCTCCTTCATTCCCAGCTACATCAGTGAACTGAACCACCCTCACCATTTCCACCACACCATCATCACCACTACCCCACCATCTCCACTGTCACGCCCCGAACCTCACAATGGAACCTAAGGGTGAAAATGTAACCTAATATGTCCCTGTATCATACAAATCATCATAGATACAGTACAATGGATGAGGGTCCGACCCCGTGGGGTTCCTAGGCACCCTAAACACGTCCAACCACAATCATATACACAGCGGAAAAAGTCATTCTATATCAACATATGCAATACCATACCGTCTATACAAGAGCAGAACAAGGCTCTAACAAAACGTACAAACGGAGTGCCCAAATACAACTCAAAATGGCAACCCAACAAACTACAGTCCTAGCACTTACCCAAGTGCTAACGCAGTACACCGGCCACTACGCTCCCTACACCAGGACGCTAGTTCCGGTTACTCAAAGGACCTGTAAAAATATACGCACAGTAGGGGTGAGACACCTCTCAGTAAGGAAGAACATAGGTTATATCGGTGTGTGGCATTTAAGTGTTATCATGACACAACATACACACAGTGTATACACGCACGCATACGGCGGCCATTTATATGCAGCCCCGTCACAATACACACACACGATTAGTAATACACAGTGTCGTCACACTCATCAGCCCGAAGCCGATCCGGTATTCCGACGTTGGCCTGTAGCCAACCCACGAAGCTCGGAGCCACCGGCACATGGCTAGTCCTCGACTCCCATGGCATCGTACCGGCGCTAACTGGTGGATCCACACCCTTCGGCTTGATCTGCCGGAATAGGCTCACACCCTCGGATATAGAGCCGGACACTCTTGCCTATGTGGCAGGCAATAAACACACGCCCTCAGATATAGAGACGGACACTCTCAGTACCTGGAATCATTTTGGAATCACGATCCCATCAGCATTTCCGCATATCACACATACATGCATGTTCATAAAACCAAACAAACCACACTCATTTGGTGATCTAAATTATGGTTTTCAAAACAAATACAGTTTAAACAAAGTCAAGGCACGGTCATCCCAATATCACAGTATAAATCACACATATACTCAGTTTTCAACAAAACCCAGGATTCAGCTCGTCGCCCCCTTTTTCCCAAAACTACAATAATGAAAAACTTATAGTTTTCCCGTTAGATACCCCCAAATGAGTAGTCAAAACACACACAGGACCGTGGACCACAATTCCACCGAGTCCAATTTCGAAAAGAACTAATATAAACATAGTTCCCCTTACCTTAACCCCGTATAACAAATCCTGAACTCCAAGGCTCCTAAACAGTGAACCAAGTTCCAAAACCTACAAATCACAATACAAAATATACTCACAAAACTGATACCTACAAAACTACCGGATCAGAATTGAAAATCGAGTCTTACCTTGATTTTACGCCGAAAACCCACAACTCCGAAACAAGATTCCAATCCATGGAAATTGTAGAGAATCCTTCCACAATCCTCGTGGTAACTTCAGATTTCCGATTCCATCAATGATCGGCGAAAATATATATATATATATATATATAGAGAGAGAGAGAGAGAGAGAGAAAGAGAGAGATTTAAAGAAACTTAGTGAAGAAGTAATAAGAATTTCCTTTTATAGCCCTTCGACCCAGCCCAATTTTGTCGACGAAATGGTACCTTCGTCGACGAATCTTTCACTGGCTTCGTCGACGAATTGGTGGCCTCGTACAAGTCTCTGAATTTCGTTGATGAGAAGAACACATGCTTCGTCGATGAAATCCAATTTCGTCAACGAATCTACTCTTTTACCAAAATGTCCCTCTCTTTATATATATATATAGATATAAACTCATTATCACGGTTCGGGTTCTTACATCCATGACCACGCCTAGCACAAGAGTTCCACCTCATAGACCCTCTCGGATCCATCCACGCTCCTCCATCACCCTCTTGCCTCTTGCTCTCTCCCTCATCTCCCTCAACCCCCCACAACGCCTCTCTTCTATCACCACCGTCATTGACCACATCACCCAACACCAACGACCTCTCATCACACATCTTCCACTAGTGTTGAACATCACTGTTACCACCTCCCACTCTCTCGGTCTCCATCCACGTACCTCCGCACTCTCTCTGTTCCCTCACTCGCACTAGGTCGCGATGTCTCGAACCCTGCCAAAGAAACCACTCTCTAGAAAAAAAAATGGGGTTCTGTTGCGGATTGGGAAAAAGGGATGTGTGATTTTGAAAATGTGATTTTCGTGGAAAAACAAAGGGTTATGGAGTCACCACTAACCTTTTGAAGTGCGGTTAGAACACTTGATTGCTACCCTATTAGGGGTAGAATTGGTCTGCGTCACCAGAGTCAGGCTCGAGAGTACGGTTACGCAAGGGGAAAGTATTAGCACCCCCTACAAGCTCATTCTTACGAACGGTACTAAATTAATCAAAAATTATCCCCAAAATAAATCTAATAAGCCTGTCAAAATTACTCCCTTCCAAAAATCAAAGAATGAAAATACTATATAAGTATTCCCTCTTAACTAGGGCAATCCAATACTCCGAAGAGTCCATGCCCTTTATTGCAATCATCAAGATGGAAAATCAAGAAAATAGTTTATGAAAATTCACTCCCGGGGGTTTGGAAATCTGTAGGTTTTTCTAAGTAGGAAAATATTATTTCGGGAGTTTTTTGAAATTTGTTCGAGGTGGAAATGATTTTCTGTGCCTAAAAATATTTTTGTGATTTTTGTAAGTGTGAAAACATTTTTTGTGATTTTTTTTTTTGTGATTTTTCAATATTTTTTTCCCAAACTTCAAAATAACACAAATAAAAACCATGGAAATCAAAATATGAAAATATATTTTTGGGATTTTCTCAGAATTTTGTGATTTTTTGTGAATTTTCTGGATATCTAAATAATAATATACAAGTGAAATGGAGAAAATCGGCATGAACTGGTTCCGGGAATAATGAACCGGTCATCAGTCCTCCCAGCATCTAAGTAGCCGCTTCGCGAATGAAAAATGCAAGCTCACGTGTAAAAACCTGAACCGTGATATATGGACTTATTATGTAAAGAGGGGTAAAAATGGAATATCATAAACTTCGTCGACGAGGCCATAATTCGTCAACGAAGGTTAAAGGCTTCTCATCGATGAAATTCAGAAGCTCGTAGACGAGTGAATGCCGAGAGGTTTGGGGAAATTTGAAATATCAGGTTCGTCGACAAAATAGTTATCTCGTCAACGAAATTCTTGAAGACCTCGTCGACGAGGATGCCATCTCGTCGACGAAATTTCCCGAGGCAAAGGCCTTTAAAAGATCTTTTGGGGTTGCTTTGTTGCTAAGTTTTGGAAATCCTCTCCCTCTCTCTCTAGAATTCGAAGCTCTCTCTCTATCTCCTCGATTTCTTCGTCGTTTGTCGCCTGAATCGCAAATCCAAAGTTACTGTAAGGATCAATGAAAGATTCTCTTCGTTTCTAACCGATCGAAATCTTATTTGATTTTGGGTTTCAGGCTAAAATCAAGGTAAGGCTCGATTTTCATTTCTAATTCAGAATATGTGTAGTAGTACGGATTGTAAGTACGTATTGTACTATGGTTAGTAGGTTTTGGAGTCTCGGTTCGTAGTTTTTGAGGACCGTAGAGTTCGGAGTTGGAGTTCGGGTTAAGGTAAGGGGATTCTGTTTATATCAATTTATTTTTAAAATCAGGATCGGTAAGCCTGTAGGCTACGGTCGTATGTATGTTTTGGCTACTTATTTGAGGAAATCTATCAGGTAAAAATACGGGATTTTCGGGTCATAGTTTTCAAGAATATTGGGAATTTCGGGTATCATCTCTACTTGGTTTGGAAAACTATTAGTTACGTTGAAACTGTATTATTGAGGTGAACGTAATTCATATTTGCATAAACTGTATACTTAAATTTGTAAACGATATGATTTTCTATAAACCAAATAAGTGTGGTATGTATGGTTGTATGAATTTGTTCCAGGTATTTGTAAAACATCTATGTGGCGACTAATTACCGTACGCTGAAATGTATAGGAACGTGAGTTCCAAAATGATTCCAAGGATTTGGAAAACAGCCATGTATTGTTTAACTACCATGGGCGAGAGTGGCCGGCTCTATATCCAAGGTGTGAAATATCACCAATATGTTCCGCCTAGTCACCGAAGGGTGTGTTCTACACCGTATGTAGCAATGTAATCACTGTGGGCCTGAGTCGTCGCATTGTAGTTGCGTATGTAACAGTGTAATCGATGTGCGACTAGGTGACCTTGTGTAGTTGCGTATGTAGCAATGTAATCACTGTGGCCCTGAGTCGTCGTATTGTAGTTGCATATGTAGCAATGTAATCGATGTGAGACTAGGTGACCTTGTGTAGTTGCGTATGGAGCAATGTAATCACTGTGGGCCTGGTTCATCACAGCGTAGTTGCGTATGTAGCAATGTAATAGCTGTGAGACGAGGTGACCTTGTGTAGTTGCAAACTAGTGTGACGACACAGACCGTATGTTTTGGGTATCGTATGTATTGGAATGGTTTTTATGAAAATACTGGAACTGTATGTATCTGTATGAAACTGTATGTAAATGTTTCGAATTGTATCGTATTTTATAGTGTTGTGAAGTATGTAAAATAACACTGGTAGGCCACACACTGATATAACCTGTTTTCTTCCTTACTGAGACGTGTCTCACCCCAAATGTAATTACAATTTTTTCAGGTCATTCAGGTAGTCGTAATTAGCATCCTACCATCTAGAAGCGGGGGTGTCATTAGCTACTGCCAGTACCTGTTAGGTACGAGTTTTGGTATTCAAGTTGTCGGGATGGTTTTTGTAGACACTTGGGGTATGCTTGGTATTATGGGAATGTATATCCTAGCTTGTATAGACTCTGGTATGATACTGTTATTGTATAAAAGACCGTATTCCGCTGCGTACTTTGGATGAGTAAGGATGGTTATGTGTATGTATGTGGGCATCCGTTCACCCCATGGGGTCGGACCCTCTTTTGTATTGTATTATGTATGTTTTAAATTGATACAGAAACAGGATTAGGTTACTTTATTCACACCTGGGACCCACTCACGGGTTCAAGGCGTGACATCACGACCTTCTTTTGCTTCTTCTGTAAAAGTCATCGAGCTTGCTTTCTTTGTGCTCGCCCATTGCTTGTAGCTGTTTCGGCGTTTCTACTTCCACAAACATCTATGCTCATCACTTCCAAGACTCAAATTCTCTGATCAGATCGTCGATCTTGTCCGCCAATGGACTAATTGTGCACCTTTCAACCAAACGTTGGTTCGTGCTGGGATAACGCATACCGATCTCCACGACTCATCCCTTCCATCAACGACCTCCATTGGAGGATTAGGGACTCAAAACCTTCTTGAAGAGAGGTAACCTCTCACCTGTGATCTTAGTGGCCTCTCTCGGATTGAAGTTTTCCCCCATTTCATATTAGTTCTTTTATGTGAGTATGGGTTTTGAATGATCTAATCTCTGTTGGCCTGTTACATTCTCGTCAATGAGTTATCAAATTTATGTTTGCCACTCACAACACCACCAGCGCCACAACACAACCAGAAAACTCACACTAACACACACTAATACATGCAATAATTTGCACCCACTCACACACACCTGCACACACTAAAAAAAACACAATGTTCACATTCACTCACACACTCGTGCACACCTCATGCACACACCAACTCACGCAGTGTTCACATACACCTGTACACACCTGCACACACTATTCACATACACCTATACACACCTGCACACACTAAAAAACACTCATTGTTCACATTCACTGTAACGACCCAAGTCGGGGATTTATATTCACTCACACACCTACGCACACCTCATGCACACACTAACTCACGCGCTATTCACACGCACTAACATCCACTAATACCCATACACGTAAGCATGTTAGTGGGCAACACCTTCATGCACTCAAGCATGCACTCACATACACATACTCACATATTCATGCACTCATGTATGTACACCATAGTCATACGCACGCATTCACATACTTATGCACACGAACATGCATGCAACATATACATTCGCACACTCATGCACATGCATGCTACGTTCATACCTTCGTACATGAACCTTTAGAGAAAACAATCAAGGTTCTCTTTATATTTTCCATATATTTTTTTCTTTATATTTTCCATCATCCCTTCGCTTCTCTCCCACCCTACAAACAATCAAGGTATGTCCTTGCTGGCAACATTTAGAGTAAAAAAAACCCATCTTTTCATATTTGGCCTCTTGCCAAATACATTGTTTGGAGATAAAACAAGAGGAAATCTCTTTATCGGCTCCATCGTCAGGTCGACTTCCACACAAATATGTTCCTTTAAGGCTCTCGTACGGTTAATTGTTGCATTATCGGTTCCAAGATAACAACCAAAACGAGTCGCTATAATTTGTAGAAAATCTGTTCGGTAAAGATGCATTGGTAACCCCGGTAAGAAAATCCATTGAGGAGCCAATGGAGATTTTTTTTTTACATCAAAATCCTTCATCCATTTGAACAGCCAAAATGAACTGTCTTCCATAGTTCTACCTTCCCTTGCCCAACCATGCAAAAAATCACGTTTGTTTTTCATGTGAATTAGCACATGGTAATCATCCATAACACTGTTCTGTCAAATCCCACATTTTCACAATCGATAACCAAATTTTATCAATAGATGGCCGATTCCTCAAAAATTTCGTCACTAATGCAAAACGAAACTCTTCCTTAGCCTTAACCATTTATGCTTCTGAGAAAATAAATCCCAATTCACCATTGATATTAACTAGAAATCTCATAGGAATTTTGAATGCAGGTACCTCCACTTTTTTATTCACAGCTTGCGTATACGACTGCACCCTAGGACCAGCCTAGACAGCATTCCCCGTCGACGGTGAGGCCATCGGCGGGGGACGACACCTTCACAACCACCCTAGGCGCCGGTGATTCGATGCCAATGAGACCGAACTACGATATATAAAGATTAGAGTTAGAGTTTTCTGTTTGGAAATAAGACTAACCTGCATGTTGTTTGGTCCTCCTTCTCCTTGTCCCTCTCTGGGTGAGGGCGGCGGTGAGGCCACGCTATGGAGCGGCGAAACCCCTCGTGTGTCTCCTTGGAAAGGAATGATCTTTGAGTAGAGAATCAATGGCGACTCCCCGAGCAGTGACGATGTGCAGTTTTTGTGGTCTATCCTCAATGGCGATGGCTATTGCTTACTATAGCTGCTATTAAAAATTGGCATCTTCACCAGTTGTTGACTTGCATGAAGAAGTTTATATGGAATTGCCCCCTAGTTTGGTTGTCAAAGGAGAAAATAAAGTTTGTAAACTTTTGAAGAGTTGATATGTGTTGGCCTTACAAGGCTTAACATCTTGTTTTGATACTAACAAACAAGTAGAACTTAACATGCTTTGGTTAAGTGATTTATTTTCAGGACTCAATGATGAATGCAAGGTTAAAGAATTCATGAAAACTTGTACTTCAAAGAAACATGAGTATATCAAAGCTTGAGGCATGGATTAAAACTTGAAGATCATGAGAGCATTAATATTAAAGAAAAAGCTTCAAGAATGAAAGCCCAAGTGAGCAACATGGAAACCTCAAAGAAAGATGAAGCAAGCATAAAGGCCTCAAGGAATTCAAGAATTGAAAATTTGAAAGAGTCTATAGGAAATGTCATGTAAGTACTTCAAAGAATTTCAATATGGATGCAAAAAACTCTTAGGTTAATTTCTTGGACCTAAATACCTTTTAATATACTTGAAAAATATTTTTATAAGGTCAAAAATTGTTTCAAAAAGGTTAGAATCATTTTTGGAGTGAAAAAACACCAAAAAGAGGATTTCCCAATTGCTGTCATTTTTTCTACATCTGCATTTAGGTACATTTTTTTCTATCAAAAATTCTTTATTTTAAAAAGTATTCAACTTGAAAGCTGTATAATTTTTTCTTATCTTTCGTTTGACATCAAGAACACCTAATTTGGAGTTGTATATAAAAAGTTATGACTAAAATATTGAAGCAGGGTCGAAACTGTCAGCCAATTGAACACTATTCACAGCGGAACATCGGATGACTAAACCAGACACTTCAAACGTCTAACCCTCAACCTTGGTCATCTAAAGAATATCTTCAGACAACTGAAGATTAAGTTCAGTCATCTAAATTTCTTCAAACAACTGAAGATTAAGTTTAGTCATCTGAAGATTTTGCTGAAATTTTTTTTAAAGGCAGAACCACCTCAGACGACTGAACTCGAAAGTTCAGACGTTTGAACACTGTTAATAGTCATTTTTTAAAAAAGTTTTTAGTTTCAAACTTATATTTCTTGTGCTCCAAACTTTCTATAAATTTGGGAAACACTCAAAGACACTTGGGGAACACGAAATAGACTTTATTACTCATCTATAAATAACCCCCCCCCCCCCAAAAAGCTAACGATTAAACACACCAAGAAAATACAGCAAACAAGCTTTCTTGCTCTCAAATCTCCCAATTCTCTCAAAGCTCTCTTGTGCAATCAACTTCCAAGTTTCACTACTGAGGTTTGTTGTGAATTTATCAAGAAAATTCTGAGTATACTCTTAATTCTTTCAACCTAGAAAGAAGGCTTACGGTGATATCTTCTTGAGCTTCATATTTCCATATTGTGAATTTGTTTGAAGTATATTAGTTTTTAAATTGCACTAATCAGCTCTTTTTGAGAGCATTCTTTGTACACATATGTTCGATCTTTATCTTTTAGATTGACAATTCCAAGGACTGTTTGGATCGTTGGCTAAGCAAGGGGATATTGCTTAGAGAGGCGGGCTTTAACCTAAGTAAGGAGTGACCGAATGAGGGTACATCGATTGGAGAAGGCGGGCTCTAGCCTTAACCAAGGAGTGTTGTAAAGGTATTGTTCCGTCCATCAAAAGAACAGGTTTAGTGAATCCTTTGATGGTTTTCCAAAGGCGAGAACGTAGGCTGAGTATAAGCCGAACCTCGTAAAAATCTCAGTACATATTTAAATTGCATGGATGGTTTAAATTGAAAATCATATATACTACGTATATTTGGGAATCAAGTAAACTTAAAGTTTATTTTTGATTTGGGTTGCGGAAACTGAAAGGGAGTACGTTGGTTAAACCATATCTTACGGAAACCGTACGGGAGTATGTTACTTGGTTAAACATCCCAAAGATAATAAACTAAGAGTTTATTTGAATTTTGAATATTGGGAAGAATGTGAATATTGTGTTGAATTTTATATTATATATCATGTTAAGCAAATCAATTAATACAAGGCTTCACATCAGCAAACACAAATTATCATTCACTACAAGGCTTAATTCAAATTTATATCCAGGGCTAACAATAAAAGTTATATTATGATTGAATGGTTTAAAATTTGATATTGAGTAGTTTGTGTTTATATTTCAAAGAGTGTTGAATCTTGCAAATTTCCATCAATCTAAATTGTGTTGTAGGTAACTAGTGCTTGCCAAATCATTTGATTGTTTGTTTTTCAAATTGTGGATGATTGGTTTGATTACTTGAATGATTGGTTTGGTTGCTTGGTTGCTTACATAGTTGTGTTGATTGATTGAATTAAAAGAACTAAGTTCTTGAGTGATTAAAGAATTAAACAAACAAGTCAAGAATTAGTTCAAAGAAATAAAAGAAGGTTAAGGATTCTTAAAGAGAATTAAAAGAAATTTTTATAATCCAATTCACCCCCCCCCCCCCCTTTCTCTCTTGGGACTACACATTACTTTTCAATATGGTTTGCTGCAAGCATCTAGGCAATGGTTTGCTAAATTGTCCACAGCTTTGCTTGCTTATGGTTTTACTTAAGGTAACTCTAATTGTTCTTTGTGTATCAAGAAATCTAAATCATCTTTCATAACTTTACCGGTGTATGTAGATGATATTCTTTTGGCCAGTGACAATTTACTTGAAATACAGTTGCTTAAATCTTTTCTCCATGGACAAGTATACAATTAAAGATTTAGGGGAACTCAAATGCTTTCTCGATTTGGAGATAGTCAAATCTAAAACTGGTATATCTGTTTGTCAAAGGAAATTTGTTCTCAACATACCTGAACAAGCAAGAATTCTTGGTGCAAAACCAGTAGCTTTTCCCATGGAATCAAATTTATAACTCTCTGCTTCGGATTCTGATTTGTATGAAGATCCTTCAGTCTATAGAAGATTGGTTGGGCAGTTGTTATATTTAACTTTAACTCAACCTGATCTTGCATTTTCAATCCAAGTTCTCAGTCATTTTTTAGTCAAACCAGTTGTTAGTCATTTTAAAGCTGTCATTCGAGTTCTCAGGTATTTAAAGGCAACTCCTAGTCAAAGGTTATTCTTCCCAGCTTCCTCAGAACTGCAACTAAAGACTTTCTCCAATAGTGATTGGGCACGATGTATTGACACTCGAAGGAGTGTCACTGGGTTATCGATCTTCTTAGGTGATTCACTAATATCTTGGAAAAGTAAAAAAGCAAACTACTATCAGCAGGTCCTCTGCTGAAGCAGAATATAGGGCCCTTGCTTCAACAGCTTGTGAAATTCAATGGCTTCTTTATGCACTATAAGATTTGCATATTACCCATCAGCAGTCAGCCTTGGTTTATACTAATAGTAAATCAGCCTTGTCCATTGTTAGTAATCTAGTCCAACATGAGAGAACCAAGCATATAGAGATAAACTGTCATCTCATTAGAGAAAAATTACAACAAAATATCATTAACTGTTTCATGTTCCTTCACAATTGCAGTTAGCAAATATTTTCACAAAGCCTCTCAGCTCTCTTCCTTTTCATCATAATCTTCGCAAGATGAACATTCACAATATACATGTTCATCTTGAGGGGGGGTGTTGGAATATTGCCTCGTGGATTGAACAACTGGAGCTGAAATCCAAGGCAACACATCTTAAATTAGAAGAGGAGAAGATGAGTTAGTTAGTGTGATTATAGTTAGTTATCATAGTTAGTTAAATTAGTTAGCTCCATGTAAAACTTGACAGCTGTGAAGGAGCAGGTGGCTAGTCCTTTTTCCACATGGAGTTGTTGGAAGTTGGATGTGGAAATTGAATGGGTGATGGGTCTAGGGCTTGTTTGATTTTTATTTTACTCCTGTTTATTCTTTTTCCTTTTCTTATTTTTATTTCCATTTTTTACGCTTCATCAAACTTAATTAGTTAATTGTGATGTTTTTTGTAGCTTTTCGTCAGCTTGGGCCTTTCTACGGACAGATCTGTAGGAGCCCTTTCAGAACTTGAAAAAAGCTGAGAATAAAAATGAAAACACATGGAAGCATTCTTTTATTTGTATTTAGTTATAAAAAAAAATTATAAAATATATAACTAATTAATGAATAAAATTTAATTTTACCCATCATTAGCATTTGATATTTTTAATCCTATTAAAACAAAATTCATCATTAATAATATTTTGATATAGAGAGAAAATATAATAAAAATAATTTATTTTTCTTTCTTTCTTTCCCTTAAACAGTCCTTGATCTAAACATCATAATCCAAGACTCATTTAGAACTTGGAAAATATTAAAGGAATGAAAGGAAAGGAAAATTTGAAGGAAATCACTTCTTTATGTTTACCTTATCACAGAAAATGAGAAAAAAAAAATGAAAAATATAGCAAATGAATGAAAAAAATTTTGATTTTATGTATCATTAATATTTACTTTTTAAAAGTTTTTTAATCATATTAGAATAAATTTTTATTTTTAACATTATTTGACATAGAAAGAAAATGTAGTGGAAAATTATTTTTCTTCTTATTTTTTCCGTTTCTTTTCTTTCTCCAAATAAAATCTCTTATCCAAACAGGCCTAAATTTTTTTGGTTACAAAATCCAACTAGTATTCGTCAATAGAAAGAATTAAAATTGGGTGGTACTTCAAGTATTGCGTTTATGATAATAATGTTTACATTCATTTTGAACATTACTCTTTGGTAATGGGGTACAATCTCCTGTCTTTTTTTTTTTCCCTGAGATTACAATCTGTACACTCTTAAATTTTTTAACTCTCGAGGGCACAGGGAGAGGACAGGCTACAGTTAATTAGTTGAATTAATCACGTACCTTCCATTGACAGCCTGCTTCCTGAACAACACAAAAATGAGATTAACATATTGTCTCTTTACTTTTTAAGAAAGGAGACAGCAAAGCAGTTAGCAAAGAGTATTTTTACATTATACATATATTTAAAGAAAAAAATTGCATACACTAAAAGAGAGTTGCTTCCAATTCCTGTCAAAACAAAAACGAAACTCTGAAAAAATAATACACATAGCCCGTCATGCATGTTTTACCAAAATAGAAAGAATAATGAAAACAGCTTCATTAATTATGCATTAATACTTGACTACAGAAGATGTAACATACAAGATGCAGGGGATAGACAAAAAATATCTCTCTCTCACAATGCAATGTCCAAGATCCTAAAAAAAAAGGGGTTATAGGGTGTATTTCAGCTGATATTTGCGAAGCCAATCTTCGCCCTTCTCGTAATAATCCATTTTACTAAATGTTTGCTCTGGGAATCGCAAGGAAGCAGCATAAGCAGCAGCTCCACGCCATGCATCAAAAATTGGATCCAATGCCCGAACCACTCTTATAGGCGACCCGCACGGCCGAATCATCCTGACACCAGCTTCCAAGCGCTCACTTATACCAGGGAACAGGCAACTTCCACCAGTCAGAAAGATTGAATTTGTCATTCTCTCTTCTATGCCTCCGCCTGGAGATGGCAACCTCCTCAATGACAGCCCAGCCATCTCATCCAACCCTACTTGGTCTACTCCAAGGAGATTTGGATGAAATAGAATTTCAGGACATCGGAATCTCTCGACCCCAAGTACAATCTGGAAATCTTCCTTTGTGAGAGGACGGAACCTTGGCACCTCAGCAGAAGGCTGAAGAGACCCCAACTCTGTCTTGGGAACAAATGTTGGATCTATGTCCTGCCATGATTAGGATTTGAGAATTACTGAACTGAATTTCCATATCCAGTGCAAATATTTAAGACAAAACACAGGATGAAAAAACAGGTGACTACTGGAACAAATTACTAACCTGAAGCCTAGAAGAGATGCGAGCCAGCTCCGCCTCATCTTCGTCCGGTCCCTCATCTTCATCATCATTATCCTTGCTCATCAGTTTATAGAGTTGCCAATCTTCATCCCTAGCACCAAAAGTATCCTCACCCTTCCCTCGATCAAATGCTGCAGTTGTCAAAAGGCGCATCCTTTCCTTCTGGGCAGCATTCAATCTCTCACCACGGCCAACTCCACCAGACAAATTATGGTTTCCATTCGTATGGTTGCCATTTGTCTTCAGTCGTTTTCGCTGATCTAACTTCTCAGAAAGCTCTCTGTGTTTGGCACGCAACTGCTCTAAATAAAGCTCTGGATTCTCTCTACGTTGAAAAACGAAAAGGGAATGGATCAATCACATGACCATATGCAATGCAAACTCACATAAATTTACCCACACGCAAGCACTAAATAACTCAAAGAAATCCAATGGCTCATCATGTAGTAAAGGATATGCAATTCAACTTACAACAGTGATGCTTTGTTTAACCCTAGCATCCATTTTATAAATGAAACAATTCACAAGACAAAAAATAACAACATACAAGCGTCTTTCCTCATCTTGTTGGTTTTGCCTCTCTCGCTCTAATTCCTCTTCAAAGCGTTTTTGTTTAGCTCGCAACCGACCCTCAGATGTGGTTTTAAGAAACAGTTGCTTCCTCTTTTCCTTGAGCTGTGAAGAAACCACAATATCCAAGGCAGATATTATTATCATTTACAAGAAAATCACAAAAGTGGGGTTCACAGCTTTGAGCTGATCAATATTCAACAAGACTGCAAGGCAACCCCAACATTGCATTCTTATATCCAGCAATTGAAAATAATAGACATATATACATGCATGCAAGAAATTCAGAGCAAGAAATAACATAGCAACTTAATCTTTGGCACCAGAGATTTCATGAAATTTGGTTATTTTTTTCACTTGTCCTTGAACATTTATTTTCAACCAAAACTAACTGTTGCAGCTTTATGAAGACTGGTGCATGACTAGCCAGTTTCTACAAAAGCATACCTGCTCTGGGGACAGCATGTTGTCTGGAATGTTGATAAGAGGGAACTTGTCCGTTGTGGAAGGTTCAGCCTTCTCCTCAGCTTCAACTTGTTCACCCTTTGCTTTTCTCAAAGATTGTGCAACTTTCGCAAGGGAAGACTCTATTTCCTGCTTAGAGACATAGCCAGTCTGCACTAAGAAAGACGGAATGTCATCCTCATCCACTTGTTCAAGCTGCCCTATTAGAAATTCCAAACCCTGCAATTCATTTTCTAATTCATTTATCCTAGAAGATCTCTTTGCCTCAGCCATCTCTCGCAATCGTTGACCTTGTTTCTCCTTTATGGCTGCCTTCCTTGCAATCTCTTCCTCTGATGGTGGTTCCTCAGATGGTGGTGGAATCCAAGGTAACTGCCAATACCTGGTCTTATCTTCAGCTTCTTTCATTCCTTTCTATTACAATTATCGACACAGTTGTCAGAAATCAAAAAAAAAAAAAAAAATTGTGGAGAAAGATTACAAGCTCATTACCTGAAATAATCTAACTTCCGAAGAATAATCTGGTGCAATGTAACAATGCTCCATCTTCAGATCTTCGACCTTTTCCCATGTAATCCTAGACCTGTCATACGCATTTACAAAAAGACAACTAACAGCATGTCCCATTCAAAAGAAGATGAAAACAATTATTAATGGGCTCACATATGATGAGGGTATTTAAGTGAAAGAAGTTGCTTCAAGTAATCGGAGACATTGTATCCACCAATGTTGGTTCGGCAGCTTGCTCTATAAACAGGCTCTCCATCAATAAACTGGAAGTTGAAAGATAAAATATCAAAGATCATCATAACCATCTTTTTTTAACTTTTTTGGTTGAATTATCATAACCATCAACCAAGGACAACTGCAACATTTAGCATCAATTAAAATCACCCAGTTTGTACATTTAAATCTCACTGATTAAAAAGATGAATGAGAATAGTTTATTTGACATAGAGAGAGAGAGAGAGTGAGAGAGAGAGAGGGAGAGAGAGAGGGAGAGGAGCATCTCATGACCAGGAATTAAAATCACAAAATGACACTAAAAAGTTTCCCTCCTATAGAATGAAAGACTAAAAACAAAAATTCTACAGCAAACAGATAATTTATAACACACTTGTGACTATAAATCTATAATACACAGGAAAGAACTTGCATGTAAAGAGACCTGTAATCAGATCGCTAGCATCAGTTGGCCCCACATGTAACAGCCCATATTTTGGAAGATTGCAATCCATGGCATGCTCATCATTTAAAAATATTATAATAATTCAGAAATATTGAACAATTCAGAAAAGATGGGATAACCATGATTAGAGACTTGTGCAGTATATAGTTTTAAAATGTTTTAGGTGTAAGGCAAGGTTTTCCACCCTGCTCATGCTTGAAGCATAAAGCTTATTAGGTGGCAGCTCATCAGCAAGCCAGGTTCCATATTAAGCAAAATATATAAAACAAGAAGGATAGATTTTATATACAGAAAACATGAAAGGCAATTTAAAAACAAAAGTGACTTAATGAAACTTTAAACACAAACTGAATCATGAGACTTGAAATATGACAATCCACTATTATTTGTGCAATTATCTACAATCCATGCTCAGCATTCAAGCATCAACTAGTGAAATGATCAACATGAACAATCAAGGTCATATACGAGCATAACAACCAATTATCAATTAATCGTAATGCTTAATCACAATCAGTTGGACCAATATCATGAATAACAGTATAACAACCTGTATTGTTATAGCCTAAAAAATACAATTATACTGATATCCTCTCCAACCTTCCTTCAATTTGTACCAGCTAGCATATTGTATTATTGTAGCAGGCACTGCCATTGATCTTTTATGGATATGATTGGAATGCAACTTATTGAATGCTCAAATTAATCAAATCTAAACATACTTTTATGTGTACTCCAAAATATATCATATAAAAAAGCAATTCTAACTGAGGCTTAAGAGTGCTCCAAGATCCCATCCCTAATATTCTAAAATTTCAATCTTTTTAATTCATTTATAGGTGGGCCAGAGGACTTCTGAATGCTTCTGCATCATCAAGCTCGAAACTTGTGTGTGTGTGTGTGTTGGCACTGTGGGATTTGAGGAGAAAGAGCGAAGGGGAGGGCCATCAGAGTACTAATTCAAGGCCTTGCATGATTTACAATAGGTGGCCGTTGACTAGTTTGAGTGCCAAAAAAAATACCAGTGCTGCAACTGTACTTGATATTAGGGCTTACAAAGATTTGTGCTCGACCAAAGATTCATGTTCCATTTCAGTGGGGAGTCAAAGAGTGCAATCTTCAAGTTTTTCAAGTCCAAGATATTCTGAGGCAGCCACTGCTCCCTTGCAAATTCAGCTTTAGATTCAGTTTTAGAAATCTAGCATTTGCACTTTAACATCAAGTCTATTGTTTTCTTTTTCTTCTGACACATTTTCTCAACAACCAAACAGATACAGTTTGCAGCAAGGTCCAAAACTTTCCTTTGATAATTAAAATTGTCTAATTTTCATCTTGAATGCCGCTAAAAAAAATTCACTTAGATTTTCATACTTCACCACCTATGGCATGAATTTTGTATCTATTGAAATTTTTTATTAAATGAAGGACCTAACATAAAGATAGGTCTCTCCTCTATCTAATAATACATATCAAATACATTCTAATGGCCTTAATATGCTTACTAACTATCACTAATTAACATAACACTAACACGCTTAATAATAATAAAAGACTAAAATAACCATTAACATTCCCCAAAGCTCGAGCATAGATATCAATTAATTTTATACAATAATAATAAAATCATGCATAGCACAGGATACTGCTAATTAGATTACCATAAGAGAGTTTGATAATTTAAAGTTTCTACAAATAAATTATAAAACATCAGCTCTTGTACTATAAGCATGTCAATCAATAATAAAAGCAAATTTTAAGATTTGAGCAACATACTGGGATAACATGCGTCGCAGTAAATCCAGGACAGATTGCAAGACCATCTTTATCACAAATCCCAAGTTGTTGATTATACTTATAGCTGAATGCCGCATCAACACCAAATGCTGTTATTGCAAAGAGAAAGATAAACTTGCTATGATGCATGATAATGAAGTATAACATCAAAAAACATAAAAAGATGGCTAGCAAAAGCCACACATAAAACAGTTACAAGGACAAATGATAACAATATCAATTGTAGACAGAAGGCCTGACCAGACCAATCACAGTTCACCATCAGTCAATGCATGGCTCATCGACACAAGGTAGAATGCCAGTTTGCTGGAATGCTAAACAACTATAATTTAACAAATCTACATGCCCAATTAGCAAGCCTATAAAAACATCATAGGTTTTAATTCTAAATCAATAGCCATTGCTCATACCTACTGATGGAACTCCATAAGTTTCAAAGAGAAGTTCTGCCATTTTACTGCGAGACTGAACTGGGTTGCACACACATTCTGTTATCAGGACAGGATGATCAACCTGTTCTGCCTTTAAATGAAAAAATAAATAAATAAAAAGGCCCTGTGAATGTACTACCAAAAACAAAATCCTCAAGAATGTAACATTAAGCATTTAGTAGTAAAAAAAAAAACAAGTACCGCCACAAACCAGGCATGTCTTAAAAAAAAAGTAGAACTCAATGAAAACACTTGAATCTTTTCTTCTTCTTTTTTTTGGGGGGGGGGGGGGGGGGGGGGTATGAGCACAGGAAGGGGAAAGTGGAGGAATTTGAAACAGTAGATCAGGTTTGGAGCACAAACTTTTGCTATTTTTTTCTTTTTCCTTTTGAACTTATGAGTTGAAAACCTTTTTTTTTTTTCTTGTTAATCAATTCTATAAACATTTTAGAAGTTTATTCAAGGCAAAAAGCAATGGTACCATTAGTGGAATTGGGCTTGTGTGACATAATCCCAGATTGATTTTTCCTGGAAATTGCAAGAAGACTTGAGAAGAAATTGCTCCTAAGCCATTTTTTTAACAGAAGTCAACGGTAGTCTTCCTGCTATTTCCATGAAATCATTGTTGGCTTGGGCTTTCATACTTTGGCTGCTGAAAGTCTGCATGTTGCAGCTGCCTCCCCAAAAATCCTCAAAAATGAAAAATGTTGCAAAAACCCAAATTCCACTAATGAGTATTTAATGCAGCATTAATTTTGCCTTGAACTGCAGTATTGATTGCAAGAAAAACAGTTGGAAAAACAGAAAAGGGAAAAAAAAAAATTCCTCCCCAAAAACATATTCACTAGTTGGAAGTTTAAATTTTTTCAACATTATATTTTTCAATTTTATCACTTAGAATTTTTCTCCACACGAATTCAAAAAAAGAGTCATTTCAGAATAAGTACAATCATTTTAATTTTCACATTTAACTGTCCGTTGTAAATTTGATTTTCATAAAGCAAAAAATACAACTTTCGAATGGACTTCAAGTAATTAAACAATTAAATGAAAGGAAAATTGCAGACCTGTGATCCATCTGCACCCATTCGCTCAAGCCCATAATCAAGAATCTAAATAAACAAGAATAAATGTGTGAGGGCGCACATTGCCAATGATGAGCATGATTGTTGAATGAATTAATAAGCATGTGGTCTGTCTGCGCATAAAAATAAATAAATAAATGAGCACACACTTGGGCACACACAACCTATCTACTGCAATCATATGATGCCCCGTTGACAAATAATATGTGATTTTGCAAGACATAAAATCATATCCAATCTTTGAAATAAATGCAAAAATAAGATTAATACAATAAAATCAGCACACAAAGAATTAAAATTAAAAACACACACACATACACACACAGAATTGGGAGTATAATGTCCCTGCACTGTTAATGTACTCTCTGAAGTAAACATTGGTAGCATTTCTCATCTTTTAGTCAATCCAACATAAAATGTAATGCAGTGGTGTTGAAGCCAGAATTAATTGAAAAAAAAAAAAAATGTCACACAAGAATGTAATGCTTGCCTCATTAATACAGCATGACATGTACCGGCAGATATTTTATGAGGTTTTCCTTCTTATTTCCTCCTCATTCTTCTTAAAGCCATAGAAGAAGGGTAGTTTTTTATTTGGTTGTCTGATGGATGGGCCATTGAAAACTATTAACTACTTTCTAATTAGATGTACAACAACAAAATTTTCATTAATTTATTAAATGCCAATCAGAGACAATAAGCATTGCAGTCCAAAAATATCATTATTAGCGGTCCCAAGAAAATTAGAAACTTCTCCTGGACTGAAACTGATAAAATGTCTCTTGGAAGCCTGTAGAAAAGGTGAAAATAAAGAAGGCTTCTTTTTTCTTTTTCTGACGATAAATCCCCAGGGCCTGATGAATTCAATGCAAGTTCTACAAATATTGTCAGAGCACTATAGACTGATATGATTGCTGCTGTCAGGTCCTTCTTCAATTACTGTAAGCTATTGAAGCAGGTGAATGCCACTGCGGGAAGTTTTAGTTCTAAAGTGAAAATTCCCTCTAATCCTTCACATTTTAGAGCTATAGCCTGTTGCAACATTCTCTATAAATATGTAACTAAGTTCCCAATTACCAAGCTGCGAAATTTATTTGGCTTCCTTCATAGGTTCCAATCAACTGCATTTACCGAAGGTATATACAGTCAGGATAATGTTCTCCTTGCTCAAGAGCTATTTCACAATTATCATTCTAAGAAATTTGTGTCTGGAGAGCAGCAATTTTGTAGTTATTTTTTAGCTGTTTACCAGAACTTTATCTTCCAAATCTTGTATTCTAGTTTCTTTGGATCTCCTAAGTTTGCTGTAAAAGCGGATTTAAGGAAAGCATGTGATTCTGTTAGCTGGAATTTCACATTCAGAATTTTGGAGAATAATCAACTCCTTTGAATTTTATTTTTTGAATCACTAATTAGATCTTTAGAAGGTTCTTGTGTTAGACAGGGAGATCCCATCTCTTCTCACCACTTCATAATGGTGATGGAGGTTTTTTAGTTTTTACAGAAGTTCTTTTGAAATCTGTAACTCTTTTTCCTTTCCACAGCAAGTGCAGAAAACTCAATATTACTAATATTTATTTTCCTGATGACTTGCTTGTTTTTGCTCATGGAGACCTTAATTCTGCAAAAAAGTAAAAAGCACACTCCTACTCTCTTCTCTAGCATATCTGGTTTAGGAAAAATCTGAGGTTTTTCTGCTCCTACATTCCTCAACCTGTTAAATCTGAAATTTTACACATTTTGGGGATTAAAGAAGCCATTTTACCTGTCGAGACACAAGTACTTGGTTCTGCCTAGCCACCAAGGAAATCAATAAGCAGGTCTGTTCCTTTTTGATTGAGAACATTTCTTTGAGAATGGATAACTGGCTCACAAGTACCTCTCTTATGCTAGAAGGCTGCAACTTCTTAAATCAGTGTTATTCAGTTATTCAGTATTCAAGATTGTTGGTAATCTGTATCTTCCTTTCCTTCATCAGGCTGTCATTGATGGTTTAGTGAAAAAATTTTCAAAGTTTTCATTTGCAAAGGAAATGATTGGAACATGGTTTTGCTACAAGGTTAAATGAACTGATGTTTGCAAGCCTCATTAAAAAGGTGGGCTTGGTCTGAACTCTGAAGCTTATTTCTGATTGGCACAGTATCTTCTAGTAAAATGCTTTGGAATATATGTCTTTCCAAAACCTTTCTTTGGATTAGCCTTTACAAGTTAAGAGGTAGGAGCATTTGGTCTCTTAAGCCTCCCCCTGGATTGTACTTGGACCTGGAGGAGAATTTTGAGGGCAAGAGATTTGGCTTATCCTTGTATTTGATCTATATTAGGTCATGGCAGAGACACATTTTTGTTCTTTGATCCCTGGCATCCTCACTGCCCTCTGCCGGCTCACTATTGTCCCCACATTACAATTGATTTGGTATCTAGTACTGCTAAAGAGGATGAATATGATTTATAATAGATCATGGTTTTGGCCAAGAAGGCAATCTAGTGCTATTGCTGAAAAATCAGTTCTCTACTTGACTTTGTCTGTGATGTTTCTAAAGCTCACAACTTTCTCCGGAACTTAATTACAACGGGTTCTTTCTCACTTTATTCTGACTGGAAACAATTAAGAATAAGGCTCCTGAAATCAGTTGGTAGTCAGCCGTTTGGTTCAAGAACCACATTCCCACTTCCCAGGCATTCTTTTATCAGCTGCCTGGCATAAGAGATTGATGATTCTGGATAAGCTTCAGGCCGCCTTTAGCCAAAAAAGACAAAAAAAGGATATAAACTTCAGGCTTGGGGAAGAGTTTGCTCTCTTCTCTGTCATCTCTGCAAAGAAGCAGCTGAATGCAAAGACCATTTATTCTTCCACTGCAGTTTTAGGAGGGGAATTTGTTAAAAAGTTTTCAGTTCTTTTTCGTTTTCCTAGAAAACCTCTGGATTGGAATGAAGAACTTTGGCAGACTTACCAAAAAGTTGCTAATATTGCTGCCACTATCTGTAAACTCACTTTCGCTGCATCCATTTATCATTCTTGGAAAGCAAGGAATGATCTCTTTGATCATGCTTCTTTAACAGTTGCATATAAATATAAATATATATATATATATATATATATATATATATATATATTAGTTGCTTAACTGAACAATCTAAACAAAAATCTTAAGCTTTGTAAATACTTAACGTTCAAGGAGCTTACCACCCTCTGATTCCAATTGAAGTCCATAAACTTGATAGAAAATAGAAACTACATAGCTAGTACTAGTATTTCCTTAAAATAGATCTCATCAAGGAAGAAAACTGAAAAAACAGAAATTCTATTTTTCTTATGACCAAAAGCTGAACTCGAGCTGTCAGTATGAGGCAACCTTCTAATCTTCTTCAAACAGCTATGCTTGATATGGTTTCAGAAGAACAATTCATTGGCACAATTCAACATTTCAATTAAACTAATACCTCCACAATCCACAAAGCCTTAAATCTCACACCATAGAATATGATTCTGTTTTTTTATCAGCAAAGGAAAGGAAATTCATTAGAGGAAACAGGGTATCAAGAGGATGCCAAACAGCGCAGAGAACAGCAAAAGAACAAAAGCAAAATCCCAATCAAAAGAGTACATCAAAGAAATAAGAATAACAAACATTGTTGACTCTATGAGTCCAATCCTATTTTGATAATGACAAATCACTTGGTATTTGATCTGTGCATTGAGATTGTGAACAGGATCATTACTCAGCATGCACAAAAGGTGATGAAGTCATGGAAGCCACGAGGATTAAAGCTTATATAACCTAGCACAATCCATGGAACTAAAAGAGTAGAACAATGAAAATGCAAACGTCAAGTTCAAGATCGTCATTGGAATGGGTATTTAGAATTGATGTATGTGCATATTTTATATGATATAGCTAGAAACTCAAAATATACCCTACACATGCATCTCATGAAAACCTTCTAGAGTTAAACATGGACTTAGAGAACTAATTTTGAACCCCGGAAAATGTTTTACAAGAGATTAAAGCAAGAGAGCTCAAATGATTTTGAAAACTAAACTGAAAATTCTGAAATTGGTCTGCCTAGACGACTAAAGAGTACCCTCAGAAGTCTGAAGATACAACCTCAGACGACTGAAGTTTTCCTTCAAACGTCTGAAGAATTTCCTCAGAAGACTAAAAAATTAGTTTAGTCATCTGAAGATTTAATTACTGAAACACATAATAGGCAGAACACCTTCAGACATCTGAACTTTAAGTTCAGTCGTCTAAGCTGGGAATTCAGAAGAGTGCTTTAAGGGACATCAAACATCTGAACCCGAATGCTCAGTCGTCTAAACCTCTGGGAACTTTAAAAATCTGAACTTTGGCTAGAAAACACGCGGATTATTCACTTGATCAAATTGATCCAACGGTCAGGACTTAACCTAAGGCCGAGATTACTTATAAAAACAACCTCTAAACCCTAGTGCCTCACCTTTTACACATGATTGGGGAGCTTTGAACATCCTTGTACATCTCTTGAGAGCTTTGAATACTATTGCTGAGAATCGTTGCCTGCACTCCAAAGAATTCATACTTATTGGGCATTCGCATCTTCAAGATCCAAGCAAACTTCTGCTAAATCTAGGTTTGATCATGAGGTTTGAGAAATATTTCATTGAGCTTTAAATTTTTTATTAAACGGTTGTCTTCTCCATTATCCGTTCAAATAAAAATCATCTTGAGAGTAAGAAACTTATTTTCTCATACTTATTTATTGTGAAAAATCTTGTGGGAATAATATTCTAAAGTTTGAATCCTTAAAATATTCAAAGTGATATTTTTAGACAAAGGGATCTACTTTATTGGTAAAAGGAGTATTTGAAAAATTATTGTTTGTTAAATCTTTGAAATACTTAAAGTCATCTATTTATTCAAAGGTTTGCTCTTACGAACTATTTGATAGCAAGAACTTAGATCTTCATAACATTCAAGACTATTTTTTAAAGATCACATTTGGTATTCTTGCATCTAGTAAGTTGAACTAAAATCCTAAGTTCTCCAAAGCATCTACTTATATAATTATTTTGGGAGATAATGATTTAAGGGTAATATTGTGAAGCATATCATTCATATAACGATCTCATCGTTACATACATACTGAACTTCAAGTTTAATCATATGAATATGAGTTAGGAATTTTTATTGTACTCATTAGCCTGTTCAGAAGCATCTGAGTGTTCAGGAATTTTATCAATCTATTGTATTGACGGTTCGGATTGTGAACCGGGAAGGAGGAAGTTATGCCTCTTGTAAGCAGCGGAATAGGAGGAAGTTGTGCCTCTTGTAAGCAGCGGAGTAGGAGGAAGTTGTGCCTCTTGTAAGCAGTGGGTTTGTAACAGGAAGTTCCGTCCCAGTTAAAGAAGCGGAATTAGTGAATCCTTGAGGGTTTTGCCCAAGGCAAGGACGTAGGCGGAGTTTGGCCGAACCTCGTTAAAAATTTGGTGTCTGCGCTCTCTCTATATCTTTTATATTTCCGCATTTAAATTCATATTATATCTGTTGTGCATGTTTTAAATATTGGTATATATGAATATCTAAAATACGTGAGAATAATTGGGTAATACTGAACTAATTGAGATATCCACGGATTAAATCAATTGAGTTGTATAAAACTGAAATTGTGTGTATCCAAATCTGTGTTTGTATGGTTAGAATTTAAATTAAGGATTGAAATATCAAAATATTTTAAAATACCCAATTCAACACCCCCCCCCCCCCTCTTCATGGGATAACACCTAAATTAACAAACATGTATCTCCCAGACAATCCACGGTGCCAACTAGAGACCATAGCCATCCAGCCATCCATGACGGTCAGCAATGAAGAAACCTTCCCTTCGAAAGCCCTCCTATTCCTATTTTTCCAAACAGCCCAAAAAATAGCTTGGGGATCATGGAAATAGCCTTCCTTTTGGACTTGTTGGAGCGGATCCCTTTCCAAGCTCAAATCCATCTTCAACCAAAGCTGCCATGATCCATTTCTGCTTGACCATGGAAGTAGCTAGGATCCAGAGATTCCTAGTCCAAGAGCAGTGGAGAAGAATGTGGTTCACTGATTCCGCTCCTTCAAGGCACAGAAAACACCTATTCGCTGTGGTCAAACCTTTTTTTTGGAGGTTGTCTAAGGTGAGGATTGTCCCCAAAGCAGCCTCCCGGGTTAAAAAAATAAAAAAAAAAAAGCAACTTTCACAGGGGCTGCTGTTCCAAATAAGCTTCCAAGAAAAATTGGTCACACGCCGCACTGGCCTGCAAAAGTGATTATATTAAGACTTGACAGAAAAAATACCCTCTGTGCCTAGGGTCCAAACGGGCTCAATGGAAGAGGCTCGGCTCTGAACATGATGGAGGCCGCTGTAGAAATTAATAAGAGTGTTGATCTCCCAGTCGTAAACATTCCTGATCGAGGAAATAATCCAGAAGGTCCTCTTATTGGTGTGTTCCCGATGGTGACAAATGAGGGCATTTTTATCGCAGGCAAGTAGGGAAAGTAGAGCTGGGCTGGGAATCGCCACACCAAATGTCATGCAAAAAAAATATATCCTCCCTCTCCCACCCTGTTTGGATGAATTCCCAAACACCTGTACCAATTACTTCAGTAACCTCTTTGGAAATCCAGCCATTATGATGAAGGCCGAATTTAGTTGCAATAACCTCCCTCCAGAAATAATTTCACTCAGAAATGAACCTCCACAATCATTTTCCTAAAAGAGCCTTGCTGAAAGTGAGGAGAGATCTAAGACCAAGCCCCCCCTTTTTACATTGGTCATTTAACAACCTCCCATTTAACGAGATGATACTTGAAATCTTGTGTTCCTCCATAGGAATCTTCTTTGGGTCCCTTCCAGTCTTTTGGAAACAACTAAAGTAGACCGGGGGATTGGCTAAGGTGCTCTTGATGAGCATGAGCCTGCCACCCTTTGAGAGATAATTCCTTTTCCATCCAGCTAGTTTCATTTCAAATATGCCAATAATGGGATCCAAAACTCCCTTGTCTTTGAACTTGGCACCCAGTGGTAGGCCCAAGTAAGAAATGGAAAAGTTCTTGAGATTGCAACCTAAGATGTCTGCAAGAAAAGGACCAAAATCGCAAGGCCCCATAGAGAAGATTTCACCACTACCCAAATTCACCTTAAGACCTGTAACTGCCTCAAAACCAAGGAGAATGCATCTAAGGTTAAGGATATGAACCAGATCATAATCACAGAAGATAATCGTATCATCTGAGGTGGGAGACCACTAAGATCTTGTTGTTCTTTCCAATGCTAAGCCCCTTAAGCAGGACATCCTCATTGGCTTAGACTAACACAAGGCTCAAAAATTCCATAATCAAGATAAACAAAAGGGGGATAGGGGGTCCCCTTGACACAAACTGCGCGAAGATTCGAAGAACTCCATGGGGCAACCATTATTAAGCACTGAAAAAGAGGGTGTAGATATGCATTAATTGATCCAACTGCACCAAATGTCCCCAAAACCCATCCTTCTGAGAATATAAAGTAGACAATCCCAGTTCACATGATCAAAAGCCTTTTCCACATCCAGCTTGCAAGCAATGCCACTATTTCCTCCCTTCAAATAGGTGTCAACAACCTCATTTGCAATAAGGGCGGCATCCATGATCCGTCTGCCTGCAACAAAAGCATGGTGATGTTTACCAACAAGTTCAAAAATTTCTGATTTGAGCCTGTTTGCAAGAACTTTAGAAAGAAGTTGGTACAAGCTACCAACAAGGCTAATGGGGCAAAAATCCTTGATGTTTAAAGCCCCCACTCTTTGGGATCAATGAAACAAAGGTTGAGTTGATGCTAGCCACAAATTTTCCTGAGCTGTGGAAATCATTGAAGACACCAAAGATATCTTGCTTGAACGTACCCCAATTCATTTGAAAGAAAATCCATGTTGAAACCATTACGGCCTGGGGCTTTGTCCCCATTGCAACTCTTTAGTCTTCAGAGTTGAAATGATTTCTCTTCCTTAAACGATCTCTTGAGGAACTAAGCCACGGAGAAGCTCAAATTCTTAAAGGAAATACCATTCACAGCCTCCAAGGTTCCTGCATAGTGCACAAATTTCTGAAAAAATTGCAAACACCCCTTTTATCTCCCCCTCCCCCATACCAGGATTTCACCCCCTACCAAGGTGACATTGCTAAATAAATTTTTGTTCCGCCACTTCAGCTTCTCTTTCAAAAGTTTTAATTTAGAGCCAATCACATAGCTGTCCTTCCCCTGTATTGAATGCCACCAATTCTTAATCAGATCGTCAAAACCTTCATGATTAAGCCACATGTTCTCAAACTGGAAGGGGTTTGGATCCCACCTGATGCCCCCAGTGTCAAGCAAGATGGGAAAGTGGTCAAAAATGGGCTGAGGGAGCAAGGATTGAGAAGCCTTTGGAAAATGCTCCTCCCATTCAAAAGAAATAAGGAATCTATCTGCCTTTGAGTGAGAGGGAATCAAGGGAACTCTCTAGAGTTAGACCACGTGACTAAGCCTCCAATAAGGGAAAGATCAATGAGGGCAAAAGCATTCGCAAAGTCATGAAACTCCTGCATGCTGGAAGAATCGGAGGATCTCCCACTCCTTTTGTGGGGACAAAACTAAAATTGAAGTCTCCTAAACCACAAGCCCTCCCATTTTTCTCTAATATCCACAAGCATATTAGAATATGATTCTTATCTCAAGAGCAAAAGACAGATGAAACTTTTGATAAATGGAAAATTCCTAATTGCCCCAAAAGGTTTTTATTTTGGCCAAGTGGGGGGATGGTGTTAAGGCTAAATACATTTATCAAAATTTTTGAGGTTCCAAAATGTAGCTCCAAAAGATAATGTTAAGGTTCATTAGATAACAGTGAAATTTTGAAGAGTAGGAAACATGCTAGCATAGGTAATGGATGTATCAATCAAACAAGTACACATTCAAAGCTAGAAAAACTAGAAAAATTCTTACATATTCCATTATTTCAAACTGATAAACAACATTGCTATCAAAAGCAGAGCGAGGTGGTGACCGTGTGCAATCAAAGTACTTCATCAATGCAGGGTCATGGTCACCTACAACAGTGACAGTCTCACCTGCATCACAAAGAAAGACAAATTGCTCCAATCAACATCACCGCTTTCTAGAAGCAAAGATAGCATGCAAGATAAGATAGGCTCACTTTCTCGTTGATATAAAGAGAAAAAAAAGGCTAATAAAAACTCAAATCGAAATAAATGATACAAACATTAGGCAAGCAGAGATATCGAATTAGCTGTATAAATCAAAGTATCAAACCATATTATATAAGGCCAAAATAATGAGATTACAAATATCAGCCACCAATGCTTCATATTCCTGCCCATTTTTTCAGTTACTTACTTCTAGTATGCAAATGAACCCATGTGTCATGGGAACGATAGGCACGCCCCAAAAGGTGTTTCGGCATATTTGACAAGTTTCTTGTCACTGTTTCAGTATGTTCAACAAGCTGACAACATAAAACAGTCAAAACCATTTTCATCTCTTTTACAACCCCACAATGAGACAGGAAGCTAAAGATAAGTAGATTAAAAAACAATGGAGCAGGAAAGAAAAAGATAATATAGGGAACAAAGAAACTCTGGTGTTCACATAGATTCCTTGAACTGAACAGACTCTTTAACTTTCAGTTTGAAGAATGCAGCTCCACAAACACCAGCCACCCCATGCAGTGTACAACAACCTGCAGTTGTTGTTTGTATGGCCAGTGGCAAACCCCAGGGAGTCCCATGCAGATATACTTGCTCTTGGGTCCATAAACCTCCAAACTTGTTTAGTATAGTTTTAACTACTACACTCAAAATTGTTCAGAAAGACAAACCTATCTCCCCCAAAAAAATTCAAAATTATTGTTATAACCCTGCATTTTGAAATTAATTTGATAGAGGCATCCCTGAGAAAAGTTTTGCATATTAAATTTGAAGCAACATGTGAAGTACTATTTATGGATTCAAAATAAATTTAAAAAAAAAAAAAAGCAAAATTAATATACAGGAAATAAAAGGTGCTTATGGCCTCCTCCTCCCCATAAACCCATTAATATAATACAAATTTAAGATCAATTTACCTGTAAATTTTTAAAAGTTAAGTTATTTTTTTGTTCTAAAATGGACTATCAAAGGAAACCTACACCTTCCACCCTGAACCAAAAAAAACAAAACAAAACAAACAAAAAAACAAAAACAAAAAAAAAATGATAAGAGAAAGCCTCAAAAGCGAAGCATCATGAAGATTCAATCAATCTTTGGTCATTGATCAATTTATTTTTTAGATAACAAACAATTCACTGGAGTAAGAACAGAAGCAATTACAGAGTAAGGAGGATAAGCCATCCTCCATAAGAACAAAAAAGAAAAATAATAAAAAGGAGTTAAATCAACATTGCCTTCCAATCCCTGTGGATATCGAACAGCGAGAGACCCCCAAAAACCCCCAAAAGAATGAGCCTAAAAGGAAGCCAAAAAATATCCTTCTCCCAAATCAAGTTTGGACGAGTCTTCTGGTCTTTAAAAATTCAACATTCCTAAGTGTCCATGCAGCAGCTAAACTTGCACAATTCCAAAATCCCAAAAGTGCACTGCTATAAACTCATGAACAGTCTGCAAAGCCACTCAAACCTCACCAAGCAGAAGAACAAGTTGTTCCACAAAGACCTCACCCCACAATGCAGAAATAAACAACAATTATCTCGTTCTGCTCACAACTACATCCGATCTGAGAACCATGTGAGGCCTCCTAGTCTAGAGCAAGTCATTCATGTTCATCTTGCCAAAGTCCAAATGAAAGCTCGAATGTTAAAAGGGACTTTACCCTTCCACACAACTTTTCTAGATGGAATGAACAGGCATTTAGAGATTTTTTGACATATGAATAAAAAAGGACTTTGAAGAAAAAGACCCTAAAGAGTCCCCAATCCAAAGCCTAGCATCCCCCTTTCAATTAGGGTTTAAAGAATCCGAACCAATCAAGAAGCAAGTGAGCTGCCCTTTATATAATTTTTTTTTATTAAATTACTTGGGCCCATGGTTTTAAATAAAGGTCGCGACTGTTATGTAACGCCGTTACGTAACGGTTTTTTGGGCTACCGATACCGTTACACACTGCAAAATCGATGGGAAGAAAAATCACGGCTGTAGTGGCCGTTATGGACCGCGACCGTTACTTAAAAGCTGCTACGGCTGTTACGTGACCGCTACAGGACTGTTACACTAGAGATGCATTAATTAACAATTTGAAAATACTAACCTGTTAGGAAAATATTTTTATTTTGATAATATGAGTAATATGATATTTATGTTATATATTTTTCAACTTCAACCTATTTCTTTTCTAGCCATTTTATATTTGTATTATTCGTATGTTTTATGTGTCTAATAGATTAATGGAGTGTATAACGTATTTTGTTTTATTAATTAATTTAGCACACATAAGAATTTATCACAGATAAGAACAATGAGAAGTATAAATACGCAGACACACTTAATTTTTCTTTCAATGGTGGTTTAAAACAAATATAAACTTGTTGTCCTTACCAAATAACTTAGTTACTCGAACTAAAGGATCCAAAATACAATAAAACTCTTTCTAAGAAGGACTAACAGCTTAAAACATGCAAGTACACTAACATGCGCAAGGTTGTGCGTGCCTACATAAAATTCACGGCCATTACACCTGCTTCCCGTTATGTAACATCCGCTACTCCTGCTCCCCGTTACACCCGTTACCGTTATGTTACGCTACCCGCTACTGCGATTTAAAACCATGTTTGGGCCCCATTTAGAACTTGAAAAATATTAGGAAAAGGAAAGCAAAAAAGAATGAAGCCACGTTTCATGTTCAGTTGTCATAGAAAGTGAGAAAGAAAATAATAATAATAATAATAATAATAACAATAATAATAATAAAAATATTAATATGCCATTTCAATTAACAGAACTTTAATTTTAAACAACAATAATGTTCGTTTTTTTTTTCTTGTAATTTTTAATTCCATTACAACAATTTTTTTTTCCTTCAACAGAATTTGATATATAGAGAAAATATGGTAGAAAATGTGTTTCTTTCTTATTTTTCTTTCCGTTCCTTTCCTCAAATAAATTGTTGATCCAAACCAAAATTTTAAAATTCATAATCTCGAACCCAGATTCACGAATCCAAACGCATGCCACCGTAATTATTAGAAACGAATCAACGCAAAAATAAATAAATAAATACTAAAAGTGAGGAAGAGATACGAACCGGTCGCTTTGTGGCGGGGCCTTTGAACGATGTTGCGGAAGGTAATACGAGGGTCATTCTCTCCCGCCCATCTGGAAAATTGCAGTAAAACAAGAGACGAACATGAGATTGTAATAAGCTATGCAAGGGAGCTTGGCCAACGTTCAGCTTAGAAAGAATGCTTTGAACAAGAGACTGCAAACGAAGGAGAGTTAGGGTTTTAAAGAGTACCCAATTCGGAAAGAGGAGGCGCCATTGTCGATAACGATGGGACAGCTCGAGGGGAAGAGATTGTAGTCTGATTGTCTCTGTATTCTTGCAAAAGTCATCCTCTCTCTTTCGCGGAGGAAGAAGAATGAGGGTTTTGCGACTGTGCCCTCACTGCAAGCCTGCGAAGTGCGCAGCGACTGAAATCGATGACTTCATCACCCTCACCTGAAGTCCGCTGAAGGGTTTGTCGAAACCGACGATGATTCAATTAATTTAAAAATAAAATATCTATTCAATTTTTAATCTTATTAAATTTTTTATAAAAATACAGTTAATCGCTTAATCGGTTATTTTAGTTAGCTTTAGCAGCTTCAATTAATCGAATTAAATGACTTTACATATACAGGATTTTTTTTTTTTTTTCTACCGCATAAAATATGAGATATAACTTTTATAAATAATATACTTAGAGTAAGACAATGTTTATTAATTAGACTATAATTTTAAAATTTTGTGCAACTATTTTTTCAGGATTTGATTGTGCAATAAAAAAGAAATATACAACACAAGTCAAAACAAGAAATGGGGTAAAAAATGGAACAGTATTTTATCAACTTCATTATTATGGCTGGGCTTGAATATGATTTTACTAAAAATTACTAAAAGTTTTGAAAAATATTTTGTATCGTGAAAATTATTAATGGTTTTATCAGACACTCCTTAAGTTTTATATTGAGGATACTTTTGGTTCGATGAATGATTATTCCTATATATAGATTAGTTATAAATAAGATGGTTATGACAATAATATAAAAAAATTGTATTATTATCATAAAATAAATAATAAAATAAAATCTTTATGCATTCACAGCAATAAGAAATAGATAAGTAATATGTATTACATGTTGGACGAAATAACAAGTAATATGTAAGAAATATTTATTGCCTCTATTTCAAATTTATCATTTTATTTCATGCATATTGTTAAAAAAATAATTATTTCACAAATTAAATATAACCTAAGTTTCATGAACTCACTGTGAAAGAAAGAGTAATAATATTGTAATATTTAACTAAGGAGGAATATAGTTTATGATCATGCCCAACAATTACTAAACTATGTTTACATTTCATGGATGACAATATTGCATTGATCAAACTTCCTCAACATTAACATTCCTGCTATAAAATTAAGGCACTTATGACACTATAAATATTGAAAGTTTAACTAAAAAGTATATACTAACCTAATTTTAATTGACATTCAATTCATGTTCCTAAAGCTTAGAATGCTGCTGTTGATTTAGGTGTATTCTCAAAAGGGGGTGAATTGGGTATTTTAAAAAAATCTTTGAAACTTATTTACCAATCAATCCCTATTTCTATGTTTAACTAATTAATGGTTGGAATTTGATGTTGATTTGAATTATTAAATAAATGAATTCCTTTTTACCCAATTAAGTGCATGTAAAGTTATTTAACAAACACAAGCAAGTTGGAAAATAAAAATGATAAGGGAAAAGAGAATGCAATCACGATTTTACGATATTCAGCCAACCCAGCCTACATCCTCGCCTTGAGCAACTCACTCAAGGATTCCACTATAATCCCTACTCCTTAAATAGGGACGGAGCTTCCCTTACAATTCGCTTATTACAAGAGGTACAGCTCCCTCTTAATCCGCTGCTTACAAAAGATACAGCTCTCTCCTCAACCCCGGTTCACGTACCGAACCGTGAATACAATTTAGGCTCAAATCTGCAAACACTCAATGTTGCTTCTAACAAAAATTGATGAGTACAATTCAAAATCCTAGTACATTGACATGTGATGTAACTTGAAGCTCAAAATATGTGAAAACGATACAATCGTTTATGTATGATATGCTTCAACACATAAATACTCTTTTTATGAAATCTCTCAAATAAAGATATATTTAAGCACTTTGGAGAATTTTAGGATTCTAGTTCACTTGGTAAAAATGCACAAATATATCTTTTGTGAACTTATCAAAAAGCTTTGAAGATTATATCAATTACAATCAAAAAGGTTCCTTTCAAATATTCAATCTCAACACAATCTTTGTTATATGCAAACATGTATATATATAAATAATGATGTTCAACACTTACAAATTGAATATATTGTTGTTCAGAAAAATATCTCTTAATAAAATGTATATTTATAAAAACCAAGGATATTTAATCAAACGTTAATATATCTAAAATATAGATCCTTTAACAACCACACACTAGAATCAAATCATTTTAACCAAAAAAAAAAAAAAACTTAATCAAGTAGTGAGATTGTCCAAATAATCTATGTGAGAATATACTCACTATCAATCACCCCACTTATTTCAACAATAGATTTGGATTGGGAAGTTATTTGAAAAATAGATTTACTCTTGAATCAAACACTATTCAACCATTAGCTAAAACATTTCTCAAGTAATGATCTTGTTAAAAAAAATATTTATATGTATATGCACATTCAAGATCAGTTTCTTTAATGATATTGAAAAACACGTAATGAGATGAGAAGTTCTTGAAAAAAATAACTTAAATGATCAAACCTCAATACTAGAATGAAAATCCAGATGAGTAAACAAGTTCCCTTCAAGGTTCTGAGTTGATGTGCCCAAGTTTGATGATTAGAAATTGAAGTGTAGGCAATCGTATAGTAATAGGAGCAAGTTTTCCAATCTTCTTTCAACAATATGTGTTTTTCTCTTTCTTGTGTGTCTTAGTCTAGTTCTAGGGTTTAGATATTAATATATGTAATATCTTACCTTTAGGATTAATCTCAGCCATTGGATCAAAGAAATAGCTCGCGAGTTCGTTTAATAAAACTCACAATTTTAAGTTTCCTGCAAGTTTAGGTGCCTAAGGGGTGAAGCCTAGGCAACTAAAGTCATTAACCTTTTGAAAAAATTAGCTTGGAATACAGGGTCAGGCGCCTAAAGAGGGAAGTTCAGGCTCCTAAAGTGGGTTCAGGCGCCTGAGGTTCCAAGGTCAGGCGACCGAGGTGTCTTGGTCACTTTTTGTGTTTTCCCATTAATTCTTCAAGCTACCAAACTTAATCTTAAGGGTCCTGAAGAAATTCTTCAGGCTACTAAGGTGGAGTTCAGGCTACCGAAATTTTTTTTTTTATTTCCTTTTTCTAATTTAAAAAAAATGTTTTGCTTTTTTTCTTGGGTCGTTTATAAAACATATATTCCATGATTTCAAAAACATTTATAAGTCCATGAAGGCTCCCTAATGATATACATGAAATGCATGAATTCTAAAATTATTCTAAGTTATGTTGAGTTTCAAATTAAATCATACGAAAATGTAAGTACATGAATTCTAAATACTCATTCTCAAGATGTTATTGAACTTTGCCGCTTGCATCTTGATTCTCGTACTCTTTGAGTTCCATGGATCTTACCAAGATTTGTTAGTTTTACTTTGTGATTTCCATGACTCGTTATCTTTCCATGCATGCTTAATATGGTTCCTGTTCACAAACTCAATGCACATATCAAATACCAAGTGATTTGTCATTATTAAATTAGGATTGAACTCGTAGAGTCAACAAAAAGTAATTTCAATTGTCGAAAAACATTCATTTTTCAATACGCCTACATGTATTTACAGTAAAAGTGGGTGAAGATACATATTTAGACATGAGAGAGATGATTTTGGATGTGTTTTTGGGTTGATTGCTAAACTATACTTAAGCTACACAATGAGAGATAGCTTATGTCTCTTTCCATATTCCTTTTAATTCCTCGTAAAATTTAAATCCGAGACCTCCGATATAAAAGTGTCAAATTATAATCGCTAAAATACCCTTTAAAAGCATACGATTTCAAATTAATTTCATAAGATAGCAATGCTTTGGTTTACACAACCATAAAGTTGAATATTTAATAACTCTACATTGACCATATAATATTTGGTTTAATTTTTTAAAACAAAAATTACATTAATTTATACTTTGAAAAGCAAGGAAAAAACATCTATGTAACATAGATTAAAACTAAATTTTATTTCCATCTTGAGTTGCCATATATTTATTTAAATTTTAAGAGAAAATTTTGATCTTTGAACATCAAAAAGAGCAGTGGACAACGAACCGCTGACCCATAATCCAAATTCTACATTGACTTTTCTAGTTGAACAATGAAAATCAATTCAGCCCATCAGCATCTATATCAAAATGGTTTTGGATCTTAGGCCCAAGACAAAGAGCAGGCCCGGTCCACTAGCAGACCCCACTTAGTGGGCTTCAGCAAGAGTGAAAGGTGAAAAAGGGCAAGCCTGCCAGCTACTTTGGAGAGTCAACCTTTTGGGCCACTTGCCACACGTGGGGCACCAAAGGTGGCCCTGACGTCCTATAAGAAAACGACGTAGTCAAGGAGACTTTACACGCGCCACACGCAAAACCATACGGGTTTTTGCCAATGGGCCCGCAAGGCCCATGGAGGGAATAAGAATCCTATGCTGGGAGCAGTAAAGCCCAGCCACACGAAATGGGGGGAAAAAACCAGCGGTCCACATTCAAACCCAGTACCCGGAAACTTCTGGCGCGGAGCCGCCAAATCAGTCAGATGCTGCCACGCGGTGGAAGGCACAGTGGACAAAAGCGCACGGCGTCATGCCACGCTGACTCCACGTCACCACAAGCTTGGGTAGCTTTTCCACCACGATTAGATAAGAAAAGAGAATTAATTAGCCGGGAAGGAGCTTCCAGAAGAAGCCAGACACACCTACTCCATTTTATATATTAGCCTCGGTGATGTTCAGAAATTAATATTGAAAAGTTTGAAGCGAGTGTCGGAGATGGAGAGGATGAGTGAAAAATACGGGGAAGGAGGAGAAGGGTGGACAACGCCGAGGCACAGCGGGTGTCGGATTCCGGCGGAGGGGGTGTGTCCGCCGCCGCCGCCGAGGAAGAAGCCGCTTTACTACGGGAAGCAGGGGCGGCGGGATCCGCCGAAGAATGGGTATTTCCAGCCGCCTGATCTCGAGGTTCTTTTTGCGGTGGTAACCTCCAGGAGAGAAGCCTGTGCAACTAACTAATTAGGAGTTAAGACTAATTATGCTGTTAATGTTTCCCACACTGCGTATTTTTAATTATCGGTTTAGAATTGTAAGTTAATATTAAAAGTTTTGTGGCGATTAGGAATATGTATGTATTTTGTTTCTAATTAATTTTTAGCAGCAGCTAAGTATATATATCTCACATGATTCCCTCTCTCTCTCTCTCTTTCTCTCTCGCTCTCTCTCACGCACACACAAAAAAAATGTTGTTGGAGCTGGTGCTTTGATTTGGTTTGCCCTTTAAAAAAAAAATTGCAGTGCTAGCTGCTAATATGGATCCAGAGACAACGGAACACGTTCTCAAATTTACAGAGAGATGTTAGTAGGGGTGAAATGAATGTATTTTCCGATGTAGAAAAATATCAAGAAATTGGAAAATAGTTTTGCAAATCGAAAGATCTTGATGATATTTGTAAGCACGCTTTTAAGCTTTACAGTATATTTTAAACTTCTACAACTTGGTTGTTTTTTCGGTTTGTGTAGTGTTCTTTGGTTTTTAGTTTTTCCCCGTGTAAATTTTTTCTCCTGTACTCTCTCTTTTAACAAATTTTTTAGGCACGAAGATGATGATTTTATGGCACTAAAATTCTTTTAAGCAGCGGCACAGAGATTTTATTTAGAAAAAAAAAAATGAGAGGGAAATAAGATGGAAGTTTGTTTCTTAGTATATTTTCATAATGAATATTATGAAAAGTAAAAAAAAAAAAAAAAAACTGTTTTAATAATTAACATCAATTAAAATTTATAATTTTAATTTTTTATTTTAAATTGATAATTAAATATGAAAAAAATTTGTGTATTTTTAAATAATTTGTATAACCACACGATAAGTAAAAATCATAACTTAAGTTTAATTACAGATCTCCTAATCCAAAATCATATATGGCCACTAACCTTTAGTGTTTACATTAGGTTTGAGTCGCGGATTCAGCCCATCCACTTAAAAGGGGGAAAAATGCATGCAAATTTTATTTATAGTCATTCACTCGGAAAGAAAAGGGCTTGGACCTCAAATGCAAGACACTGAGCAGGTCTGTCCCCTATTCAAATTTTGAGTCATTTTTGTCGAAGTGTGGTATCCCATTACATTTAATACTAAAGTCACCTAATTAGAGAAATTTTACATGTGCTCCTTTTACTATTTAATTATTTTTTAAAAGGTAAATGTTATTTTTGTGGTAGTCTTCCTCTTCTTCCTCTTCTTCTATTATATTAAGTTTTATGATTTTCCATAATATCTTTAAAGACTAAATTTATCATTAAATGTTTTTAGAATTTTGTCGCGCAATGTTTTGAAAAAGGATCCACTAACTTGATTTTTATTACCTAATTGCTATTTATTGTTTGGTTTTTAAGTTATTCTTAAGTCGAACTAATAGTCTTACTTTATTTACACCATAATTCGAATCGAAAATTCGATTATGTGAGGGTAAGATATTAACATCCTCTACACACCCGCTCTATGAAGGATGCCTAATTAATCATTAATTTTCTCTAAATTGAAGGTAATGGTCTTTAATTAACATCTTTAAAATAAACAATTAAATACATAGCAAATGAATAAATAAATAAGTAAAACGAAAAAAAAAAAATTTTTAAAAATGAAAATCAAAGTGTGATTAGGAATGTCTAATAAGACCTTCATAAGAGTGGATTTTATTAGATAAAACCCCTAAGAGCTAGTATAGGCGAGGTTTGAAATACATTTTTATACTTTTTAAAATCATTGGGACGTCCACAAATAAAATTTAAGTAAAATCATCATATTGTAAGCAAAATAATCTTTAAAAATATTCTCAGATTTTTCTAAAATTTTGTTGAAATTTTTTCAAAATTTTCAATATTTTCCTATAACTTCCTAGGAATTTTAAAGATTTTTTCCTCATTTCTTCGTATTTTTATTTTTTTTTATTTTTAAATTTGAGCTAAAATAACTCAAGTATTTTTCCTGATTTCAAAAATTTTTTTCTAATTTTTTATTATTTTTCTCCAATTTTATAAAAAAAATTTAAAAATTTAAATAAATAAATAAAAAGCTCAAGAAAACATACCAACTCAACCTGTCTAAAACAGGTCAACTGGTTCAGTTCAGTGAATCACGTGTTCACTAAGAGTAGTGACACGTGGCACCTTTTATTCCTTTTTTTTTTTTTTCTAAATCACTTTAGCAGGGTGACGTCAACATGATGTGCTGCACCCTACTACGTGCACCACCCGATTCTCCCTTTTTTTTTTTTTGAAAATTACTATGACAGGGTGACGTCAACATGACGTCACTCCTTACCATGTGGCACTCTCTGAGTGGTTGACATCACCCCTTATAACGTGGCACTCTTTGAGTGGCTTTCGAAGGATGCAAAGATTGCTGATGTGACAACAATCCAACCGTCTAAAGAAAAACACAAATCTAATGACTTAGATTGTGACACGTGTCACTCTACGAATGGTGAAAATAATATAGACTGTTGATATGGTAACAATCTAATCGTCCAGAGAAAAACAAATCGAACGGTTCCAATTGTGCCACATTGCCCGTAAAATACTTGCACTAGATTTTGCCACGTGTCACACTACGCGTGGTGACACGTGGCCCACTAACCCCTCGTATAAAACCCTCTTTTTCTCAATCTTCTCACATTTCTTCTAACAATTCCCTCTCTCTCTCTCTCCTCTTCTTTGTGTGCTCTCCGTATCTCTCTTATTTTATTTTTTTTCTTCTTTCTCCTCCTTTTAATCTGAACATTTATTCTCTCTCTCTCTTTCTCTCTCTCTCTGTTCATTCTCTTCTCTCTCTTTTCTCCGTTATTTTTTTAATATTCTCTAATTTTGTTCTATTTCTTGTGTTTCTACAAGGTCCAAAACAAATTGGGGGAGGATTCTAGGGCTTCAAAGATGAGTTCCCTCCCCCCCCCCTACCTTTAAAATCTTTTTATTTTTGTTTTTTTAAAAAAAAATTTTGATCATATTCTGCTAGATTGGTGTTTGGTGTTCACTGTGGCTTGATCTGGGTGAGTTAACTCATTGAACACAATAAGTTTGAGTTGAATTGGGATGAGTCAACTCAATGAGTGATGGTTCGGATTGAAATAGGGTGAGTCAACCAATTAATTGGGGTGGTTTCTATTTTGGGTTAAAAATTTGTGCTGTGGGTTGCTTTAAAATGGGCTTTGTTTTCAAAAAATGGGTATAAGCCCTGTATTTTGAAGAAGAACGTGGGTTGGGTTTAAAAAATTGGGTTTAGGCCCTTTTATTTAAAAAAAAAGAGGGGCCTGGATTATTTTGAAAATGGGCTTAAGGCCCAACATTTAAAAAAGTTGTGGGTTAAAAAAAATTTGGGTTGGGGGTCCATATTATTTAAAAAATCAATGAGTTAAAAAATTTGGACCTCAGCCCAATGTTTGTATTTTTTGAAAAAATTGGGATTTTAAAAAAAAATTGGGCTTCGGGCGCACTATTTATTTTAAAAAGGGGGGCTTGGTTTAAAAAAATTAGGTTTGGGTATTTAATAAAAAAAAAAAAAGGGGGTCCTGGGCCTTTGTTTTAAAAGTGGAATTTTATTTTTAAAAATGGGCCTAAGGCCCACTATTTTTCAAAAACTCTAAGTCTAGAAAAAGGAATTTGGGCCCGAGGTTAAACAATGGACTGCATCCATGGACCCAAGTCCAAATGGACCTTGGTCCTGGGGAGTTTGGGTTAGGTCAATGAGTCCGGCTAATGGGTCGGGTTAACGGGTGAGCTTCGAACCTACAGATCGTATCTAATTGATTTCAGAATTCTTTCATTCTTATTTTTTGAATGAATTATTAAATTAATAACAAAGATAATTGAGAATAATGAAAAGAAAATCTACTTGTTGTCTTCCCCTTCTTCAATCTTTAAACAAAATGCTTGATGCCCCTTTTGATTAAGTGCTTTCTGAATATCAAAACCTCCATTATCTTGAATTGCTCCACTTTGATGAATTGCCCTATACAGCTCTCTAACCGCTTTGTGATTTTTTTTTTCTTATTTTTTGTTTCTTTTTTTTTTTTTTATCTTTGACTATTGCTCTTACTTCCTTGTAATCTCTCTAGTTTTTCTCTCTAATTCGATTTTTTTTTTCTGTCCTTCATTTGCTTTCTTTGAACCTCAATTTATAGGCTAAGGGAAACATTCAATTTTAAACCCCTAACCAATTCTATTAATTGCTAATCTCTAACCTGTCAATTAAATTTTAACCTCCTTTTTTGTTTCTTGTGCAAGCATGCAGGTGTGCAGTGTTCCAAGACCCCATTTACTTCTGTTGTATTTTAGTGTTTTTTTTTTTTTTTACCTTTCTCTGTTGTATTGCATTTCAATTTTTTTTTTTTTTTATTTTTCCATTGTATTTTGTATTTTTCTAGTTGTTGTAATTGTAATAAATAGTGTATGAATAACTATAATAATATATATTTTTTTATATTGGATCCCTGAACAAAATGGTCTGGGTGTCTACAAGGTTCTCTTATTCTATTTTTTTATATTTTTATTTAAAAATATTTCACATTAGGATGCTGGCTCTCATCGTCTTTATCCATATTCCAGTCTCTCATCTCACCATACTTTGATTTCTCTAAGGAAGTTAGTTTATACTTATACTCACTATTTTGGATTTTATATTTGCATTAATAGTGCGTGTCACTTCCTCTAATTCTTCCTTTTTTTATTTTCTTTTTCAATAAAAATTTAATGGACTTATTTAGTCACAAAATATTTAATATTAAACTCAATTATGTATAGAACAAGCATCTACCAGTACACGTTTTTGTATGGTTTAGAGAGAATGGATCTCCTGAATGAGGTAGGAGCTTGATTTTGCATTAATGGACACAACCACTATGACCACTGGACTATACTGAGTTTGACAAACATCATTGTTCTGCTTCATGAATCTAAAGGGTCTAACTGAGCGCTCACTACGATAATCTAGAAAACAACTAAGCTGCAGATGCAGTTTACTAGGCTGGTCCAGACGGCTGCAACGTAATTCAAGCATTGTCTTCGAAAGTTCTTCCTATCCTCATGGATTGCGTAGTGCATACCATGGTTTTAAAATTTGAATTGATTTGATAAAGTTATTGAACTAGTTAAATCCATGCGTCAAATTGATGATCAAACCAATTAGCATGATATATATATATTATTTATAAATAAAATTAGGTTGATGTGAAATATATTTTAAAGATATAGTCATAATTTTCTAATAATCAATTGTAATGTATAAGAGCAACTTGAGATTATTACTCATAGTGGTAACATGTTGTTCTAAGATTACTTATAATTTTTTTTATTTAATATCAACATATAGTATTTTTTTTTATTTGAAAAACTAATAAGATATATAACGCAAGATAGTAATTATATTATGAAATTTTAACATTTGGACTCTTAAATTTAAATTTAAAAAGAATATAAGATATAAGATAAGAACTTAATTATTTTTAATTATATAACGCAAGTTGAATGTACATGTGCTCTTTATGCATCCAATTACCTAATTAATCATACATTTAACATGTAAAAATATAATTAAACTAAAGAGAATAAAATGGATCACTTGATTTTCTCATTCATAAAATTTTCATTGGGTAGAAGGATTAAGGAACTCCTTGTTCCAACTATTTTTTGACACGTGGCCAGTGGAAGAAGATCGAGTGACTGCTCAATTGACATTTTATTAGACGATTGGAGGTGATTGGAAATATGAAAGAGAGAGACACAATATTTTATTTATTTATTTATTATATTTAAGGAAGAAGTTTACATATAGATTATATTATATTATATAGTTGGGGTGGGGGATCATCTCAATCAAGACATTCACATCAGATGGACCGAAGTGACGAGGTGGGATTAGGGGGCGGCGACGCAATCATAATTAATTTATTCTATGAATGAATAAAGAACCCTTCCATAAATTTTATATTTGTCCCAACATAAAGAAATTACGTGAATTGAATTTAAGTTTTTTTTTTTTTTTGGAATAAGAAATCTTTTACATGTCAATAAGATAAAACACCCTGTGCAGGCGGAATCAAAATTGTTCTACAAACAGGAGCCTTACAGATGTTGTTGCCAAAAATTGATTGGTGTATATAGATTGATTTTCGATCGCGATCACCTATAAGAATTCAAATAAAAATAATTTAGAGGACTAAGGGTGTAGTCAGAGAGGTTTTTTTTTTTCAACAAAAACTTTAATTTTATTAATAGCCCTTATTCATGACGGAAAAATACCGTGATTATAATCAAGACACATGAGATTTATAAATAAACTATCAAGATTATCACATGCATCAAAACCAATACTAAAAAAAAATCAATATCATTATCCAATCAAAAACAATCTAAACATGCCTATATGTAATTAAAACTAAACAAAAAAAAAACATAAACAAATTACCTGCAAAATGATGTCGGTTACCTGCAAATGTAAACAAGAGGAAAACCAAATGATGTCAATTAAAGACGAAAACTTAGAATGCTTATCTTATCCATACGAATAAGGCATCTCATTTTATTCGACAACACATCACCTACAAAATATCTACTCGTGTTGCCACCTTCGCCTTGACGAGTCAAATATCTACTCGTGTTGCCACCCTCGTTTTGACGAATTTACATTCTCTAAATTCGTGCTTTATAAAAAACTGAAGACCTTGTAACTCCTCTAATAAATCCCAAAAGTCTCATAAGCACCAAGAGGAAAAAATTCCAAATTTGAGTCATCACACCAACAATTTCGAGTTGCTTTCAATACAAATATTCAGATATCCCAACTCTTTACAGATCCGAACACCACTAGTAAGAGCCTGTAACTCTGCTCCATTGTTAGTACCTAACTCAATTTTTTCAGAGAAAGTAGCTTTGATATTACTTGATGAGTCATAGATGATACCACCACCACCACAAGAACCCGAGTTTCCTCTACAAGAGCCATCTACATTTGCTTCACCCAACCTACTTGAGGCTTTTCCTAGACTACTTTTCAAGGAGTTCTAACCTTCGGTGTTTTCATCTTCACCTAGAACCCTTCCAATAAATTCTTATTTATAGAGGGCAGAGAACCCTCACGTCTTCTGCAATTTTTGCGAACCAAAACCTCACAAATAACCAAAATACTTTCCCCGACTCATACTTATCTTCCATGCGGGCTTTACAACGTCTAAGCCATAGTCTCCAAGAAATTATAATACGTAACAAACCGATGATCATGCCTTTTTGGGTTGATTTTTTGGCACATCTGAGCCATTTACTAATTTTCGACCTCCATGGTTCAACATCAAAATTTAGAATTTCTAAGATAGACGTTGCTCTTTTCCATATCATACTTGCGATGGATCCCATACTTAGAACATGATTGAGAGACTCCCCTTTCTTATCCACACAGAAGTTGCAACATGAGACCATATCAAATCTAAGTTTCCACACTCTTTTATTTACAGGAAGACATTGGAACATGACTTTTCACATATGCAACGATACTTTCTTAGGAAGTAGTTTGTGTCAAACCCACTCTATCCATGGGCACTGCTCCCCTTTAATTCTTATCACCTCCCAAGCCGAGGCGGATGAAAATTTTCCATTTGTGCAAGGCTTCCAAATAAACGCATCACACCTCACTTTGTGCTTTATAGACGACAACAAAATCTCATCCCTTTTGGGGACCCCTACCAATTCTTTCAGCATATTAGTATCCTGTTTCTCAAACTCCCAGTAGTCTTGAATATTTAACTCAGGATATTGGATCGTGTAAGAACACTCAGCAAGGGGACTACTGCTCAACCACTTATCAAATCAAAAAGAAGTTTTTCCTTTTCTAACCTTTACATAAACTTTCTCATATACCACTCGAAAAACCTTTAAGATTGTCTTCCAAAACCAAGAGCCCTCAAGAGTAGAATTGGTTGAAGTCATGTGACCTGATTTAACATATTTAGCCTTAAAGAAACGAGTCCAAAGACTACCTAACGTCATAAGTCTCCAAGCAAACTTCATGCATAAATATCTTTGAACATCATTAAAGTCCCTCATGCCAACACCCCCTTTACAAGCCTTTGACCAAGCACATCATTTCATCTTCACCTTACCATTACTCTCCCCCTAGAGAAAAGGAGAGAGAATGAAAATAATATTTCTGATCACCACCAAAGGGACTGAGAGAACGGCTAGCATATGTGTCGTCATGCATGATAAAACATGCCAAATAAGGATTAGACAACCTCCATAAGACAACAACCTCATCTTCCAACTAGTCATCTTATTTCAAAATTTTGAGACCAACGGTTTAAGCATTATAGCAGTAAGGCGTCCAAAAATCAAAGGTGCCCCAAGGTACATCATTGGAAGTTTTCCTTCGGCCAAACCTGTCAATCGAAATAGCTCCCTTCTTTTGGAAATGTTGATCTTGTTGGACAAAAAAGAGCATTTCTCCTTATTGATTAATTGGCCAGACCAACTTTCATACAAATCCAATGTCTTCAAAAGCATCTTCAAAGCTCTCCTTTTTCCGTTAGCAAAAACAAGCAAGTCATCCGTATGTAATAAATGAGAGATTAAAGGAGCTTCCCTCAGAAGATAACAATTTCCAATCCTGCCTTCTTTAATATTTTTTTTTTAATAATCTATAAAGAATCTTTTCCATCAAAATAAATAGATATGGAGATAGTGGATAACCTTGTCGAAGGCCTTGTTAGGACTTGAAAAAACTCTTATACGTACCATTCATCATGATCGAAAATCATGGGGTCTTAACACATTCAGCTATTAAGTTACAAACTTGACTAGAAAATCCAAAACCCTCCAAGACCCAAATAAAAAATCTCCAGTCAACCAAATCATAAACCTTTTCCATATCCACTTTTATTACTCCATTCCCCCTTTACTTTTTCTATTGATTGAGTGAACCATTTCCCTCTCTAGAGTAGTATTTTCAAAAATATATCTATTAGGGAGAAAAGCCCTTTGTTCCAAAGATATAATTCTATTCAGACACCACATCAATGGACCTATAATAATCTTTGAAAAAAATTTGTAGGCAACAGAACATAGACTAATTGGTCTAAACTTTTCAAAACTTATTGGATCTTTCACCTTAGGGACAAGAATGAAATAAAAAGAAGTGAAAAATCTGGGGAGAGCCACTCCATTGAAAAGTTCTTTGGCAGCTTACAACAAATCTTCTTTAACAAACTCCCAACAAGATTTGTAAAATCCTGAACCAAAACCATTACGTCCTGGACTTTTATCTTTTGGGATAAAATTTAGAGGTGTTGTCAAATCTATTTCCGAAGCTTCTTTCACTAAATCTTCATTTTCTTCATCTAATATCTCCTTAGAAATAAGCTAGCTTAAATCAGGTAAAGCTCTAGCAGACTTTTCAGAGAGAAAACATTGAAAATGCTTAACCGCACCTTCCTAAATCTCCTCAGGGGATGCCAAAACTGTACCATCCTCTAAGACCATAGAATTTATCATCGAAGAATTCCTTCTTTGATTAAAAATCGCATGAAAAAACTTGAAATTTTGATCCCTCCACCAACTATCGCTTCTTCGCAAACTGAGAAACACAGGTTTCCTCCCTTTTTTCCCAATAGTTGAATTCACATTTTGTAACCAGGAACTTTGTCTCCAGCTCCTGATTATATCCCCTTTGTAACTGCTCCTCCATGTCAATCATTCGATTCCCTAAATCCTTGATAGTAAGGTCACTTGGCCAAAGACCTCTACATTCCACCTCTTTAAAGCAACTTTAGCCTTTTTGAGCTTAGCAACCAACATACACATGTTTGAAGCCTGAACTGGATCCATCCATATCTAACGCATAAAAGAAAGGAAATTTTTATGAGAACGCCACATATTTTCATATCTGAAAGGAGGTGGCCCATATCTTGTCGAAGAATTTGAGAAGTGTATCAGCATAGGCTTGTGATCTGACGTCTTCCTAGCCAAATAATACAGCCTAGCAGTTTGAAAACAATTACTGAACATCATTTTCACAAGAGCCCGGTCAAGTTTCTTCCATCTCCTAGTTGGACCAACTTGCCCATTAAACCAAGACATGCACCCACCATGGAACTTTAAATCAACAACGCCACAGTTGTTCAAACAATTATTAAACTCTTCCATAGCAGTCAAAGGTCTAGGCTGCCCCCCAATTCATTCCCCGACCTCCCAAATAATGTTAAAGTTCCCCACAATAAGCCAAGGATTCAACTATAATTGTAAAGCTTCCAAATCTATCCAAAGACCCCTATGCTCATAAAAGGAGCATTTCGCACATATAAAGGTGACAAGCACTTTTATCCTATTTAAGACCACCCATCCCGTGATCATTTAATTCGACATACTCACCACTTCAAAATCATCATGCTCATTCTACATTACCCACACTTTACCTCCCATTGCTTCATTCGAACAATATTTAGGACAATCTTAAAATTGTCTGAAACAAAACATAGAGTCCTCCTACATAAATGGTTCTGAAATGGCACACATATATGTCGAATATTTCCTAACCAAATTCCTTAAGCGTTTCTTTGATGTGCCTATACCATGCATGTTCCACACCATCATTTTTGTTCTTATAAAATAAATTTTACATAACGTGTAATAACCTATTAGGGTTGCCTCACTCCATTACTGGAAGTTTTTAACAATGGAATTCGGGGTTGAGATAAATTATCTTTCGAATCATAGCCCTTGTCAGAAGCCAAACCATGTAATTTGCTCTCATTCTCATGTGTAAGCTGAAATTGTTCTAGATCCAATCCCGTATCCCTTACATCGGAAGTAGGTTCAACAATCTCCCATTCCTCTATCACCATATTCTTTCCAAGAATCTCTTCACCCTACACTCTTTCGCTCGACTGACGCACAACACCATCTTCAACCACCTCTGGAATTTCTTTTCCTCCCTTACTACCTTCATTCACCACCAATGCGTTAACACTCTTGTTGCACTTCAAGTTGTACGACCTCGTCCTTCTCAATTGCCTGAGAATTATTTCTAGACCCACCAGCATGCATTCCCTCATCAATAAGGATTGGTTGAGGACTACCCTCATCTAAAACTTGGTTTCCTTTATCCACGATTAACTTTTCCTCCTTTCCAATTTCCTTAATATCAGACACAATTATAGGATCCACCTCCACATTTTCACTTGTACCTTCATTTAAATTCTTGTTCATCCATCCCACCTACTTCCAAGATTTGATATCCCCTTTCTTCCTTTCAATCATCATCTCATTCTTATTAATTGGTTCTACCTTGACAAAATCACCCAACCTACAAGCAACCTCCATATAGCCCTGACGGAAACACTTTTTGCAATAAAAGCCCCGCTTCTCATACAACACTTCCTGCCAAACATGATGTTTTTGACCTACCACCAATGGGAAGCCACGAACTAGCTCCTCCTGCCAATCCACTTCCATACAAATTCTTGCCCTCGAAGCACAAGTTCTATATAGTGTGACATTATTCGTTCCAAGAAACTTTCCAAACCTTGTAGAAAAAATTTGATGACAATCCAAGCGATACAAGAGCAACGACAAACCCAGTAGGAAGATTTATTGAGGAGCACTGGATGATGCTTTTTTGACATCAAAATCAACCATGCATCTAGCTGAACAAAAGGAACTAACAACCAACCACAACCCATTCCTCCCTCACCCATGTATGCAAATAATCTTTCTTATTAGCTAGGTGCAACAACATTTGATATTCATCCATAAAGCTAATCATCGGAACTTAATTGAAACCCTCTGAAGTCGCAGCACATCAATTTACGGCCTCTTCGATAAAAATTTCAAAACAAGTGCAAATTAAACTTCAGATTCTCAGCCGCTCTATCCATCTTAACATCCGAAAAGATGAAGCCTAATTCCCCGTTTATGATCTCAGGTTTCCGCAATGGTACCCGAAATTTGGATTGAGGCACAGGTCGTTGAAGTCCCCGCGCAAAAGAACGTCTACCACCCAAAGCATTGTTTTCCTTCTCAACCATCTTTCCATCTCGTACAGCATCCAACCCATCCACCTGGGACCCATACTTGAGAGCCCTCTCATTCCCGCCGGCGAGAAGGGTCACTGCATGGAAGGCCGCCTATGAAGGGCAAGGACGAAAAACCAAGTGTGCACGATAAAATGTGATTTGAAAAACTCAGGTTTATAGTTTGAATCGAAAAGGTAGTTTGTGGTTTTAGAATTTTTTTTTTTTTTTTGAGGTTGAAATATGATATGGGTTTGAAATCAATTAGAGGTTATATCATGAAATCAATAATTGTAAGAACATAGAGAGAAACTAGAAGAAAAAAGGCGACGAGGAATAAGGTTTGTACCCGTGCTAGAGGTCAGCGTTTTCTCAAGTGCATGGTTATATATGCATAAAGGGTAATATTGATGAAATAGACTGCATAAAGTCTTTCTTCTTCCACACAGTATCGAAATTTTTAGTGGCGGTGCGACGACGTGCTTGGTGGCAGCGGTGATCGATGAGTATTTTAGTAATGGTTTTTTTGCGACGGCTTGCTTAGCAGCAGTGATCGATGAGGATTTCGGCGGGAGGTTTGGTGTTGTGGCTATCGATGAGGAGTATGGTCGGGGCTTCTATGCTGCGTCAATCAATGAGGAATACGCTCGGGGCTTGGGTGTGGCGCTCCGATGCCAAAGTTAGGGACCGTGGGAGGTTTAAATTGCAACTGTAAGAGAGAATGGGTGAGAATAAGATGTTTGCCTCATCTTTGAGTACCCTTTTATAGTGGTAGAGACATGTCCTCCTTTAATTTTAAATTTATAGGCGCATTATTATGTTAATGGGGGTTATAGATAATTTATGGATATTTATGTGGGCATGTTAATGGTTAATTTAAAACCATAGCTCTTCATGAATGTACTTATTGCTTTTGGATATATCACATGAGATAATTTAACAAACTCATGTAAACATGTCAAAGCAAATTTAGCACAAAAATTTTTTAGGGAGTTAAGATTTCGTTCAAGAAAAGCAAAATATAAGAGATGTTATTATAGATGTTTAAAATATCACCAAAAATGGAGAAGATCGCCCAATACAACATTTCCTTTGTTGTAAATCATCCAACACTTCCTTGACATTTGAGAGAATCAAAATAGAATTCCAATGCTGATGAACGACTGTAAACAAGACTTCTCTAATAGCCCAAATTTTTTTTCTTGAAAAATTGAGTTGGTCTAAGATCTGCAACTTTTAAGAGAGCAGAATTTAAAAAGTATTTCGGCAAATCAAATCTACAACCACAAATGAAAAAAAGTCCAATATGAAAACCCATCAAGTTTTTTTTGAACATGTGAAACAAATCGAAATGTAATGAATACAAGTTAATAATATTTGAATAATGAAGTAAACAAAAGTATTCTTATGATATCGGCCTGCTTCAATTAATTGTGATTATTGATGAAACTAAAATAAAATAAATATTTCATGAATTTCTTGATTTATCTTGGTTTAGAACCCAAGAAAACACATCGAAGAGCATGGGGAGAGAATTTATCGAGATGTTGGTGAGCGGTTTGGGCATAGTACAAGCATCCAAATACTCGCAAGTGTGTATATGATGGTGGTTTCTGAAAAAGAAGTTCATAAGGGGACTTATTATTGAGGCTGGGAGAAGGAGTGCGGTAATTAAATAAGTAACTGTGAGGATGCATTCACCCCAAAAAGAGATGGGAAGATTAGCTTGAAAAGGTAAACATCGAACCACATTAAGAAGATGACAATGTTTACGTTCGGCAACACCATTATGTTGAGGTGTATCTACAAATGTGCGCTCATGAAAAATGTCGTGATCATGGAAAAATGTTTGAAGTGGAGTAAATAGAAATTCTCTACCATTATCAGTGTGCACGTGCTTAACAGTGCAATTGAATTGATTTTTAACCATGACTTAAAAATTCTTAAGGTAAGTGAAAGTATCATATTTCATGCGTATAAGATAGAACCATGTAGCATGCGAGTAGTCATCCACGATTGTTAAAAAATAATGTGCACTAGAAAGTGAAGTTGTAGGATAACCACCCCATATATCACAATAAATATGATTAAAACAAAATGTGTTCTTATGTGTATTCAAAAGAAAAAGGTAAACGAGTGTGCTTTACTCTAGCACAAACATCACAAGCCAAAGGAGAACAAGAAATATTTAAAATTTTTGAAATACATGAAATAGAAGGGTGATCAAGCCGTTGATGCTAAAGAATAGTGTTAGAAACACGCTGATAGTGGAAAATGGAGGTGGAGAGAGGCTTGTAGTGACAAAGTTCATCTCGTACTTCACCTATTCCAATCAGCCTCCTTGTTGATAAGTCCTAAAAAATACAAAAAGTAGGAAAGAAGATAGCAACACAATTGAGATCAGTGGTGAGTTTGCGAATGGACAATAAATTAAATTTAAAAGAAGGCACATAAAGAACATTAGGAAGAGAGAGATTAGGAGAAAAACACATAGTGCCGGTATGAGTTATAAGAACAATGTCACCATTAGGAAGCTTAATGGGGCATGGTTGATTAAGGAGTTGAATATTGTCAAGGGAAGACAAATTGGAAGTTACATGATCTGAGGCACCTGAATCAACAATCCATTCAATATTAGAAAAAAAAAAAAAAGCAGAATGACAAGAGGCAAGGTTACCAGCAAAGTTGGTAGAGTTGGTGTTTGAGGGCGATAAGAGATCCAATAGCTGATGGTATTGCTCGTTGGTTAGACCAGGGACAGCAATCTCAGAAGAAGTGGAAGGACCTGTGACATTATTTGCAGCCATTGAAGGACTAGGTTTTTGGTCGGGTGTGCCACGAGACTGAGACTTGTTCTTGGGAAAATCGTGCAACTTATAACATTGTGCTTTCCAATGACCATCACGACCACAATGGCCACATTTTGGATGACCACGCCCTCACCCCTTGCTATTAGAAGGATGAGAAAAAGGACGAGGAACCGCCATGGAAGCAGATTCTGTTGGAACACTGGAGATATGAAGAAGGCGCTGCTTCTCTTCTTGATGCAAAATTGAATAGACTTTGGTGACGGAAGGTAAAGGATCCATGGCCAAAATTTGGCCGTGGATGGACACATATGAGTCATGTAGCCCCATCAAAAACTGAAAAACTCGCTTAGTGTCTTGCATTCAGATTAATTCGGTTAAGACACCACAAGTGCACTGTGGTGTGGAGGCAAGCATGGCGAGTTCATCCCAATAACCTTTAAGTGTTGTAAAATACACAAAGATGGTCATGGAACCTTGGATAAGATTAGCAATGTTACGCTTTAACTTGAAAATACGAGGATTGTTGCTTTGAGAGAAATGACTTTCAAGATCTAGCCATACATCACGGGGACATTCATGAAAGATCAGACTATGAACAATGGATGGATCAATGGAGTTAAGGATCCATGATAAGAACATATCACTGCAACGTTCCCACTATTGAGTTTCTGCTGAGGAGGACGTTGGTTTGGGAAGGGTACCATTAACAAAACCAAATTTATTTTTAGCATTCAAGACCATTTTCATAGCCCTCTTCCAGGTAGGATAATTGTCACCATTGAAAGGAGTGGACATGAGGATGGCACCAGGGTGATCAGTAGAATGGAGAAAATATGGAGAAGACACGTTTAGAATTGATGAGGATGTTGCTTTGGAGGAGGAGACCTTCGCTGATGTGATGTCGGACATGGTTCAGATGAACCAAAAAAAAAAAAATGTAATAATGTTAAATTTCCTAGAATACGATGCACTCCTCAATTCCACGAAATCATCAAAATAACCGCCTAAGGTGCGACAAATTTAGAACACAATTAATCGAACTGGCCACGAACTTGCAGGCGTTTCTCCATCAAACTGGCAATTGAATGCAGGTCCAACTAAAGTTTCTCCTTTTCTAGATACAAACAAAGCAGACAAATCATCACCAATTAGAATCGACTCAAACAATCCGAATGTGTGAAATCTTCAAATTTTCAATGAACAAAATAAATACGTTTAGACACAAAAGGAAATAAAACGAAGCCTCTGGCGTATGGAAGTATCCGCAGAAGAGAAGTTGCCCAAAGGAGACAACGGAGACGACGAGAGAGTGTTGGAGCAGAGTGCCGAGAGTTGCAGCAGAGAGGTTCCGGAAAGAGAGAGAGTTGAGATGACGCTGGAATGAGAGAGTGCCGAGATAGAGTGAGACGAGAGAGTACTGAAAGTTGCAGTAGAGAGATGCTGGAAAGAGAAAGGCAGCCAAGAGAGATTGAGAGCTTAAGAGAGGTAGTCTGCTAGTGACGAGTGACGAGGACGAGTTGACGACAACGAGATAGATTAATCAGCCAAGGATGAGCGGAGACGGACGAGGTGCAGGGTGGCTCTTCCTTTAGGCGGTTGAGGTGCTCGCCTTGGGGCCCCCAAATTTTTTTTAATATAATAATATATTTTTGGGGCCCTAAATTTTTTTTTAATTAAATAATTTTAACATTATTTATTGTACTCTCTTCCCATACATTGAGTTCCCAACTAACAAATAAATGAAATTGTATTTTAAAATATAAAATAAATGCAATTTAATTTTTTTTTCAAGTATCATTGACTTCCCAACTAACAACTTTATTATATTTCTAACTATCTATTACTCTCATCTCTCTCTCTTAGCCTCTCTAAAAAAATCTTTCCATCTCTTACACTCTCTCACTCTCATCTCTTGGTCTCTATGATTTTTGCTCCGACTCTTGTGTTCATCATCTTTAGGCCTTCGATTCTCTGTAATTTTCATCAACCTAATTTCGATTTCAATGTTTGTGCATTATTTTTCTATTATTTTTACTCTGAAAATTTTTTTTTTCTATTTTTTCTTTGATTTTGGAAGTTTTGAGATTAGAGCGTTGTATCCGGCAAGAATCTGATATCTCTAAAGCCTTGCTCGCCGATCGATTTGCAATAATAATAATAATTAGGTTTTATTACTTCAATCTATTATTTCTATAGATTTATTAAATTTATTTTTATTTGTTTACATAATTTGTCAATTTATAGTTAGTGTTAATTTTGAAATCTAATTATGTCAACGAGAAAATATGAATCCGGATATGAAAAATGAAAAAAGAAAAAAAAATATTTAACAAAATATTAAGGGTCCCTCATTAAATCTCGCCTTGGGCCCCATATTGTGAATAGCCGGTCCTGACGAGGTGGAGCGAAAAACTAAGACGTCGTCGGGAGCTACTGCTGCTCTTCGCTGGAGAAGACGACGTCGGGAAGCAGGGTCGTCCACTGCTGTCTGTTGTAGAGAGATGGAAGAACCGAGACGACGACGAAGAACTAAGAGGTTGCGGGAGGCTGCGTTCATAAACGAGCCAGAGGCTGCGGCAAGGAAGGTTAAGGAAAAGAAAGAAAAAAAATTAGGTTTTGAATTTTGCTCTGATACCATGTTAAAATTGGGAGAAAAATTAATTTTTCTCTATTGATTCACATATATTACAAGGATTACAAGGGTATATATATACATGAGAGAATTTCAAAATGGAAATTGTATATTTCTCTAATATGGGGTGTAGGTTACTATATTGTCTTCTAGTACAAATTAATAATCTTGAGTGTATATATATATACTATTCAAACAAAAAAAATATAAATTTATCATTAAATGCAAAGAGAAGTATTTAAAAATAACGAATTAATCAAAATGAGTCCACTAAAAATAATTATACTTTTTTAAATTTCAAGTTTGAACTTTAGATTTAAATTTTTAATAATTTGAACTAAATGCAATTTTTAGTTTTGTCTAAATAGACACAATTTGAATGTGAGATACGAATTATAAACTCCCAAACATAAAACAAGAAAATTTGTTTCATTAACTTTCTAAAGTGTGTATAAAATTCCAAATATTTTTCAAGAACATAGCAAATAGGGCATCATTTTAAAATTTTAATCAAGTTGTTTGAAAATAAATTTTACTCTGGGATTTATGAATGTTTGTTTAAGAGGATGTATTAGGTGTTTTAAGTATATACAATGCACAAATCTTTCATCATCACGTGCAAGAAGCTCTCTTAATTTGGTATTAAACTTTCTAATTAGGAGCCAACCTCTAACACAATTTATTATTAATTTTAATAGTAATATAGTACTATGGAACATGTGTATGTCATGACAGATTACACACTATTGCTCTCATTGAATATCTTTCACATGAGTCTGTGTCATCACGAGCACACATCCTCTAGTATTTTTTAATTTTTTATTAATCACATGGGTCTGCGCCTAATATTTTTCTTGATGCATCTCAATTACAAACAATTAAATGAGAGAGAGAGAGAGAGAGAGAGAGAGAGAGGGAGGGAGAGTAGAATAAGGGAAATTAATAGGATGAGTAGCAAAACAGGAAATGCATGGGAGGGCTTTTGCCTTCGGCATGAACTTACCCATCCCACAGTTTCCAGTAAGAGACTCTCTCTCTCTCTCTCTCTCTCTCTCTCTCTCTCTCATGATCTTTTTTTATGTGGATGTGGATGTGGATGTGATGGATTCAATGGGATCCAATTTTCATAGAAAGGAAACAGATAATGGGATGAGAACACGACTACCTCCCTAAATACTTATTTATTAGTTAATTAATTATATTAACATTAATCTTAATTGCAGCAGCTGCTTCATCTTAATTAATTACATTAATTAAGTATCCCCGACGAGATTAATTAATAAGCAGTGACCACTAATAATTAATTATGCCAATGCCAATGCCAATGCCAATGCCAATGCCAGCCACGCACGTGTTTGGAATTAATAATTAATAAAGTTTTGTAGAATTAGTGTGGAACAATAGCTGGATACGCCGACGCCCCCTCATACATAGATGTGCACTAGTGCCAGGCACGTGTATGGAATTATTAATAACTAATGTTCGTAAAACCGTGAATTTAGCCCATGCCCCTCATCAACTAATTAACCCTTGACCTGCGACTTTAAATACTACACAGGTTAATTAAAAATAAAATTGATAATTAGTTGTTATATAATATTTATTTGAGAGTGAGAGTGAGAGTGAGAGTGAGGAGATGGCGTGTGGGGAAAGAGATTATGAATTTCCATTTGAAGAAAGATAGTGCGTGCGTTGTATTTTTATACAATATAAAATACAGGAGGCGACATTTGTGGGGGTTTGCGTTTGACAGCTACGTAAATCCTACCTATATCTCTACCTATATGTAGCTACCCTCCACTAGGTTATTTACAATCTATTAGTTTTTTTTTTTTAAAAAAAGTAATTGTTTTATTTGCACTATTAATTAAAAACATGGAATTTTCTATCGAAATATTAAGAAAAAAATTTAAAAAACACAAATATAAATAAAATGAAAAAATTTACACAATTGTAATTTTCCAAAAATAGGCTTGGACTTTAAAATAATAATAAAAATGTCAGTCATCAACTCTCATGCACATGCATGGTGCTTCACCAATTTTCATTGCATTTTAAAAAAATTTTCTTATTTTTTTTTTTTAAGATTTTCATTAAAAATAAAGAAAAATTAATTACTTAACAAACAATCTAATAAATATAAACCCCCTCATGATAATATTAAATATCTAAACTTACAAGGATACAAAACTTTAACCTCTTGAAATTTAACACCAGAATATGATTTTCTTCAATAAGGATTTGAGTTAAGAGTGCTATCATATGAGTGGGTCTTACACAAATGTGTAAATAATTTCGAGAGAATGTAAAAAATTAGACGAGAGAGTTTGCCATTGAATATGTACAATAGAGATCACTCTTACGAGAACGTCAGAAATCTGATGGAAAAGCAGTGATGATCGCATATCGGATGTGTGTTTTGGAAATCTTGAACTTATAAGGAGGCTTTGAGCTCCAACTATATGAGATGTCCCTTAAAGGATAAATATGTGAAACTACAATACCTCATTGAGTTGGACTTAAGACAATTACATTAAGTTCAACAAGAAACTTTTTTTACACATCTTCTTGAAATTTGATCCAACATGAGATATTTACCTTATATTTAAAGAGATTTTAAATTTGAATTTGTAAATAATTTGAATAAAATGTAATGTAAAATTATATTGAAATTGAAATGTAATATTAAATTGAACTAAAACTCAAAATTTATGTTCTCAAGCATAACATTATTTCTTTTCTGACAAATGTTGGGTGTCCCTCCTTGTGGGGCCCTTGGCTTGAAAGTTGAACCATTATTTATTGTTGTTGTTGGCTTCCCATAAAGGAAAACAGTGCAGCATGCGTTTTTTTGTTTTTGGGCTCCAAGGGCTCACGCACAGTAAGAGTTGCCGCCCCTTCATCTCCTTTTTGTTTCATTTGCATTTTTTTTTTCTGCTTGCTGCCATTGGACTCTCGGTTTTTCATCACTGGCTCCCAACGCCTGCAGCAGCTAACACCTGCAGCCAGCACCTGCTGCACGCCCACCCACCAGCGCTGGTCATCTTCTCCAGTGCAGCTACTTGCTGCTGCTTCTTCTTCGTGTGTCTCCAGCTGTATAGTATTTACATCATATTGGGATTTCTTTTATTGTGGTCTTTTGGTTGGTTCTTTGGAGCTTTGTTCAGAATATTTTGTGAGACATTTCCATCTTGCTACATTTATTTATACACTCTTGTGTATTTGTAAGGCTTGTGCCTTTTGTATCCACTTTGTACAACATATTTGTTGATAGTGGATTTGGACCGCCGTGCCCCGTGGACGTACCTCAACATTTGAGGGAACCACGTTAAATTTCTTGTCTCTCAATTTTTATTGTTTGCATTACTCCATTGATTTATTTGTGGGAATTAGTTCATATATAATATTTTCCCAACAAGTGGTATCAGAGCTGTGTTATTTGTACGCATTAAATTTGTGTAAATCATGGATGGTAATGTTGGCCGTATGATTAGCTTCAATGGAAGCAATTGGGTAACTTGGAAAACAAAAATGTAAGATCTTTTATTTTGCAAAGATTTGGATGGGCCTATTGAGGGTGATAGCCGAAAGCCTAAAGACACGAGTGATGATGAGTGGAATAGGCTTAATAGGAAAACCGTTGGTGTTATTCGGCAATGGATTGATGATAGTGTTTTTCATCATGTTTGTACTGAAACTTCAGCACATGAATTGTGGAAAAAATTAGAGGGTCTTTATGATAGAAAATTGGCTACAAATAAAGCCTTTCTTTTTCGAAAATTGGTGAATTTGAAATATAAAGATGGTGGTCTTATTACCGAACATTTGAATGAGATGAAAAATATTATCAATCAGCTTGCTACTATGAAAATAGTTTTTGATGATGAATTGCAAGCCTTAATGCTTTTTAACTCTTTGCCGGAAAGTTGGGAAACTTTGGTTGTGACTGTTAGTAATTCGGCTCCCGATGGAATTGTTACTATGAACCAAGTAACTAGCAGCTTGTTGAATGAAGAAATTAGAAGAAAATCAGTTGGCTCTTCTCATTCAGAGGTACTTGTGATAGAAAACCGGGGGAGAAGCAGAAGTAAAATCAGATATTCTCACCGTAATGATAAATCAAGAGGTCGGTCCAGCTTAATTTCGAAAAAAGATATTGAGTGCCACTATTGTCATAAAAAGGGGCATATGAAGCGAGAGTGTAGAAAATTGAAATTCAAGGAGCAAAACAAAGAGAAAAATTTTGAGAAAAAGCATGAAGACACAACTTCAGTTGCATCTGATGGTGATCTTATGGTTGTTTGTGATGATAGTTGCATTAATTTGACAAGTCAAGAGACTGATTGGGTTATTGATTCCGGTGCATCATTCCATGTCACTTCTCGAGGAGATTTCTTCACTTCTTATTCCAAAGGAAATTATGGAGTTGTTCGGATGGGAAATGAAGGTCTATCAAAAATTGTTGGCATTGGAAATGTTTGTTTGGAAACAAATTTGGGATGCAAGTTGGTACTCAAAGATGTGAGACATGTACCTGATATTCGACTAAATTTGGTATCTACCGGAAAGCTTGATGATGAAGGGTTTGACAATCATTTTGTTGATGGAAAATGGAAGCTCGCAAAGGGTAATTTGGTGGTGGCTAAAGGCAAGAAAACTGGTACACTTTATATGATGCAAGGTAAAATTGGTAATGGTGTTGTGAATGCAATTGAAAGTCACTCTTCCACCAATTTGTGGCATAAGCGGCTTGGGCACATGAGTGAAAAAGGAATACAGTTTTTGTTCAAAAAGAAGCTCCTACCTGGGATGAAAGTATCTCTCTTAAAGCTTGTGTTCATTGTTTGGCCGGTAAGCAACATAGAGCTCCTTTTCATGCAAAGTTTGTTACTAAAAAATCTAATGTTTTAGATTTGATACATTCAGATGTACGTGGTCCTTTGAAAGTTAAATCTCATGGTGGTGCACTTTACTTTGTTACCTTTATTGATGATTGTTCAAGAAAAGTTTGGGCTTACACTTTGAAGACTAAAGATCAAGTCTTAGATGTGTTTAAGCATTTTCAGGTTAAAGTTGAAAGAGAAACTGGAAAGAAGGTGAAATGTGTGCGCTTGGATAACGGTGGAGAGTACATTGGCCCATTTGATGCATATTGTTACAGCTAAGGAATTAGGCATCAAAAGACCGTTAAGAAAACCCCTCAACAAAATGGTATTGCTGAAAGGATGAACCGCACTATATAGGAGAGAATGAGATGTATGCTCTCTCATGCGAAGTTGTCAAAATCATTTTGGGGTGAAGCAATGAGGACGGCGGTGGACTTGATTAATTTGTCCCCTTCAACTCCTTTACTTGGTGAAGTTCCTGAAAAAATTTGGAAAGGTAAAGATGTTACTTATGATCACTTGAAAGTGTTTGGTTGTTGTGCATTTGTTCACATTCCAAAAGATGAAAGATCCAAACTTGATGACAAGACAATGCAATGTATTTTTCTTGGCTATGGGCATGATGAATTTGGATACAGATTGTGGGATCCGGTTGACAAGAAAATTGTTAGAAGCCGAGATGTTGTATTTTTTGAAGATCAAACAATTGAAGATTTTGGCACGGTTGAGCAACCACAATCTGATGGGAATGATTTTGTTGACTTAGACTTACCTTCTCCACCTTTGGCACATGATGAAAATATGGAAGATGTTCTTCCACCTCTTGAAGATATTGGAAATGATGAAATTCCTAATGATGTTGAAGATGAAAATGAGGAGGAGCAACAAGTTCATGAGCAAGCTCAATTGAGAAGGTCTTCAAGAGAGTCAAGACCTTCATCTAAATATCCATCAAGTGACTATGTTACTCTAACGGATCAAGGGGAACCTGAAAGCTATCAAGAAGCCATGAACCATGAAAATAAAGTTGAATGAGTGGAGGCTATGCAAGAGGAAATGAATTCCATAGTTGACAATCACACCTATGCTTTGGTTAAACTTTCTCCTGGAAAGAAAGCTTTGAAAAATAAATGGGTGTTTAGGCTGAAAAATGATGGAAAGAATCTTCGGTACAAGGCTAGGCTTGTGGTAAAAGGCTTTGGTCAAAAAAGGGGAATTGACTTTGATGAAATATTCTCACCGGTTGTAAAGATGTCATCTATTCGGGTTGTTCTTAGCATGACAGCATACTTGAATTTAGAAGTTGAGCAACTAGATGTGAAAACTGCTTTCTTACATGGTGACTTGGAAAATGAAATTTACATGGAACAACCGGAAGGCTTCAAACAAAAAGGGAAAGAGAATTTAGTGTGCAAATTAAAAAAAAGTTTGTATGGGTTGAAGCAAGCACCACGGAGATGGTACAAGAAATTTGACTCTTTCATAATTGATCATGGTTACTCAAAAACCTCTTCGGATGATTGTGTGTTTGTGAAAAAATATCCGAATGGCACTTATATTATTCTCTTACTCTATGTTGACAATATGATCATTGTAGGACAAGACTTCTCCAAGATTGACAAATTGAAGTTGGAGTTGAGCAAGTCTTTTGCTATGAAAGACTTGGGACGAGCAAAACAAATTATTGGCATGAGAATTGTTCGTGATCGTGAAAAAGGGCAAATTTGGTTGTCTCAAGAAAGTTACATTGAAAAAGTTCTTGAAAAGTTCAATATGGATAAAGCAAAACCCGTTGGTTGCCCACTTGCTAGTCACTTCAAGCTTAGTTCAAAACAAAGTCCTACAAGTGAGAAAGATAAGGAAGAGATGAAGAAAATTCCTTATGCTTCGGCCGTTGGTTCCTTAATGTATGCAATGGTTTGCACAAGACCGGATTTAACTTATGCTGTTGGAGTTGTTAGTCGGTTTCTCTCTAATCCAGGAAAGGAGCATTGGTTAGCGGTAAAATGGATTCTCTGATACCTTAGAGGCACTTCAAAGGCGCCCTTGTGTTTCGGAAATAGTAAATCTACACTTCATGGATTCACGGATGCCGACATGGCCGGTGATGTTGATTCTAGAAAATCCACTTCGGGTTATTTAATGACTTTTGTAGGGGGAGCTGTGGCATGGCAATCTAAATTACAGAAATGTGTTGCTCTATCTACTATGGAAGCCGAGTTTATTGCCATTACAGAAGCTTGCAAAGAATTGCTTTGGTTGAAGAGATTTTTGAAAGAGTTGGGGATGGAACAAGAAAGGTATGTTCGTTATTGTGATAGCCAAAGTGCAATTCACTTGAGTAAGAATTCTATCTTCTATTCAAAGTCAAAACATATTGATGTTAGATATCATTGGATTCGGGATGTGTTGGATAAGAAATTATTGCAGCTTGAAAAAATTCACACTGATGATAATGGTTCAGATATGATGACTAAAGCATTGTCAAGAGACAAGCATGTGAAGTGTAGAGTTTTGGCTGGATTGGGGGAGTCGTCCCCATAAGTCGGGAGGGGGAGATTTGTTGGGTGTCCCTCCTTGTGGGGCCCTTGGCTTGAAAGTTGCACCATTATTTATTGTTGTTGTTGGCTTCCCATAAAGGAAAACAGTGCAGCATGCGTTTTTTTGTTTTTGGGCTCCAAGGCCTCACTCACAGTAAGAGTTGCCGCTCCTTCATCTCCTTTTTGTTTCATCTGCATTTTTTTTTTCTGCTTGCTACCATTGGACTCTCGGTTTTTCATCACTGGCTCCCAACGCCTGCAGTAGCCAACACCTGCAGCCAACACCTGTTGCACGCCCACCCACCAGCGCTGGTCATCTTCTCCAATGCAGCTACCTGCTGCTCCTTCTTCTTCGTGTGTCTCCAGTTGCATAGTATTTACAGCATATTGGGATTTCTTTTATTGTAGTCTTTTAGTTGGTTCTTTGGAGCTTTGTTTAGAATATTTGGTGAGACATTTCCATCTTGTTATATTTATTTATACACTCTGGTGTATTTGTAAGGCTTGTGCCTTTTGTATCCACTTTATACAACATATTTGGTGATAGTGGATTTGGACCGCCGTGCCCCGTGGATGTACCTCAACATTTGAGGGAACCACGTTAAATTTCTTGTGTCTCAATTTTTATTGTTTGCATTACTCCATTGATTTATTTGTGGGGATTAGTTCATATATAATATTTTCCCAACAACAAATTCATACAAATTCAAATCTAATTAAAATTCAAAATTTATGCTTTCAAACATAATATTATTTATTTTATGAGAAATTGTCGTATTATGTTTGTCAAATTTCAAGTTTGAAGGTGATTTTTTGAAATCTAAATAGATGACCCATTGATAATTTCATGAAATTTTTTTAAGAAAAAAACAAAAAATTCAAATCCCAAATTTAGCCTACCTCTTTTTAAAAAAAAAAAAAAAATACTCCAGGATTCAATAAAGATTGTTTTTTAATCCGAAACACAAATAACTATTCAATAATACAGCTCCTCTTAATTTTAATAGTGACAAACGTGTCAAACACTCGCCCGCTTCCCAAGTCTCAAGCACAGTTAATTAGGCGCCACTTGTTTTCCTTCTTCCCTTTAATTAATTTCCCACTTCACTTCTTCCATTATTCTCCTTTAATCCCGTGTTTGCCTCCTAATTAATTGCAAATGCTATTAATACAAATTAATATCTAAATGCTCGCCGGATCTGTTTGCTTTGGTAAATAAAATTTATACAACTTCATTCATTAATAAAATTTGTATTTTTTTAATTTGAACACTTTTTGAATTTCTCAATTTATTGCTTTTGTATCAAAAATAGTAATTTTAAATTCAGTAAAATTGAAGATTTAATATGATTGACAGAATCAATTTCACTAGATAATTATTATTTTTCAACGTTTTAAAAATATTTCTATCTAATTACAGTACTCTTAAATTAATATGATCACAAATATTTTTCGATTATGCTTTAGAAGTTGATCTTTGTAATTAGATTATTAAAATATTAACACATTGATCTTGGGTTTAACTTTTAAGGTAAAATTATCCATGTGTCCACATTTATTTTGAATCCTCTAATACTATATATTGGACTTAGAAAATCAGGAAAAAAAATTTCTAGAAGGGGGGAGGGGGAGGGCTAGTATATTAAAGAGGTATACATTATTATTATTTCTTAAATGGGTTGGGAAAGGTGGACAAAGAATTAATGTAGGCCACTAGAAGGGCAGGGAGTCCCCACCCCTTATGTAAAAAGAAGATCTCCACCAGATCTTAATGCCCAGCCACACCTCCTTGTCTTCTCCTCTCTCTCTCTCTCTCTCTCTCCCTCTCTCTCTACCCCAAACTAATATATATCAGTTTCTAATTTAGATTTTTGTAGAGTTAACGTTGAGATTAATTTTTTAAAGAAATATAAATTTATTTATATGTTGATGATAATTTTTACAAGCTAAAAATTTATTAAGTTGGGTACAAAAGTAAGATGCAGATTAAAATTATGTGATAATACTAGCTAATGGACTTACATTATTTAATTATGCTTCTAAAATTCTAAATTTAGGGAAGTTATTAAAAATTGATGAAGGTAGTGTAAGATGCGTGGATAATTTTAAAAGCAGTAATTTACTAATTTTATTAATTATTACATTAATTGTAAGTATAAAATTATATAAAAATTACATTTTAGGTAAATAAGAAAAAAAATACAAATTATCTCATCTTCCGTTCACCAATGGAAGAAACACTTTTGTTTTTTTTTTTTGGATTACGCACCGGGTTTCTACGTGTCCGTTTTACAGTTCACGTGACTAATTCTGCGCCCCTTGAAACCGACCCCACAACTCCAAAGAGAGGTAAATTTTAGGAATCCGGGGGCGAAAACGAACTCGGAAGGGTTTGAACACCTGATCTCGTAAGAGGCACTCCCGCAGTTCGCATTATCACCTGAACCACACCCTGGGGTAAAAACACTTTTGTTTTGTTTTATTTATATTTATATTTATTTAAGGTCTAAGACTGAGAGGTGGAGGCATGCGCCAGGATGGAGGAAGAAGGAGGATTCTAGAGCCTCTGCATCTTTAAAAGTTTTTTATTTTTGTTTTCTAATATCATTGTGGTGAAAGCTAAATCAGAATCAAAAGCCAAAAGGACGACTGTGATTTGACGCACCACTGAAGATAGAGAGAGAGAAGTAGAGGATGAAATTTCAAACCCTTAAGCATAGAGATAATAATTATGTGCACGTAAGATGCCTGCATTAATGGATTAATTTATTTAATTGGGGCGGGAAAGTCGCACAAGATGGAGAGATTGAGTATATATAATATATATAAAATAAGATAGATGCATGCATGCATGCATGGAGTCCACTGTGGTAGGGTTTAAAGTAACTTGAAATAAGTGCATATCTAGAATCCTCCTCTTGATTCTAACTTCTAACCCTTTCCATTAGATACAATCATTATACTCACTTGACCAAACACAAATTAAATTGCATGGTAGTAGTTCATCCTAAGTAGCTCCTTTCAATTTTTTAAAAAAAAAAATTTAAAATTCAATTGAATATATATTTTTTAAAGTCTACCCTCTAATATTATACTTGTATCACAATTTTGGAATTCTTTTCTCATTTTTATTGAAAGAAATTCGAGATACATTCTCGTTTTGTCTAATACTAGTGTTATTGATGATATTTCTAAAGCAACATGCTTCTCTTGAGATTTTGCTGATTAATAATATTTGAACCCTTTAATTATAATCAGTTATCTTTTTATTGTTTTAACTTTATTAGTAGGGATTATAATTCTCTTACTAATTTTGTCGCTATATTTGTCCTTGCATCTCCTAAAGATCTTATTAAGTACCCTTCATTTGGATTTCTACAATGTAATGATAACTTCGATGTCTTTGGACAAAGATAAACTCTCCTATTAATAATTATATTTCATCCTTTTTTCCAAAAGAAAATATTAGTTCTTCAATATAAAAAAAATAATGCTAAAATTAATTTAAAAATGAACGAAGCGACAAAATAGTGTGAAAGTACTCAAATACATGATCTTGTATGGGAAGAATTCAATTAAATAATTGCGCCCGAACAACTCATTTTTTGAGTAAAAATTTTAAAAATTCAAGTAAAATATTTTGCTCAATTAAAACTCTGATAAAATTATTCCAATCCTTTTCCTACCAACTTGGACAATTCAACCCAATCAAAAGGTTAATCACCATGATTTGACCTTTAAATTGATTTTGGATGATTCGTATAACCAATTTGACCACAACAATGATGAGAAGAATAATGAAGTCCTTAAATGGCATGGAAATTGATCAAAAAGTACTCTAAATCACTTTGACTCATTTTTTAAAAGGGTTAGGTATTATTATTATTATTATTATTATTATTATTATTATTTTGAAAATATGCTTGTACATGATCCCCATAGGATTTGACTCATAATCTTAATGCATCCAAACATACTAGAAAAAAATCATAAGGTCTCAACTATGTCCTAATGGGGACTTAATCTTCCATTTGCACCACCCCCCCCCCCTATTTGTGAAAGATACAACAACAACAACAACAACACAATCAAACCAAGCCTCATTTTTTTAGGAAAAGCTAACAATAAAAGGAAGATGCACAAATCTAATAGGGTACAAGCAAACAGCTCAGTAAAGCCCTATTGACAAGAAATCAAATGTTGGCAACAATAATTACTACAAAAATCAAGGTTATTAGTGACGATTTTGTAAGTATTAGTACTAGTTCTAAATTAGTCGCCAAATATGTTGTAACTAATACTTTTTAGTAACGAATTTCGAAAATCATCACTAATAATAGAGTATTAGTGACAGTTTCATTCCGTCACTAAAAGCCTAATACTGTCACTATAAATTCTACATTTTATTGACTCAAAATCGTCATTAATGTTCATGGGATATATATGTATACTATAATTAAAAATGATTTGATAGCAAAATGATCAGACATTCGGACATAGTTAAAAAAATGATACAATTGTAAATAGTTAAGTTTGATCAGTTGGAATTCACCTCACTTGGTTTGGACTTCGTATGCTTGACGTGGACACGTGTGTGCTAAAATCCACTAAATTTGCTAAGTTTTTTTGTATTCTAACTTTGCTTCTAAATGGGCAAAAAGCTCCAAGGGATGATTTTTAGAGCACCATCAGCTTTGGCACGTCCAGGTCAATGTTATGGATGTGTTGGGACTGAACCCATTCAGTTTGGACTTTGTATGCCCGAATTGGACACTTGGGTGCTTAAAATGAACTAGGTTTAATAAGTTCGCCTCTAAGCGCATAATTTTCAATCAGGGACGAGTTTTTGGGCACTGCAAGCTTCGGTAGGTTTAGGTTAATATGACGGACATGTCAGGACTAACCTCAATCAGTGAGGAGTTTTTGGACACCGTCAACTCCGACACTTCCAGCTTAATATGATGGATGTATCAGGACTAACCCCACTCGGTTCAAACCTCGTATGCATAAATTGGACACCTAAGTGCTTAAAATGAACTAAGTTTAATAAGTTTGTCTCTAAGCTCATAATTTTTAATCAGGGAGGAGTTTTTGGGCACCGTCAATTCTGGAAGGTCCATGTTAGTGTCACGGACGTGTCGGGATAGATCGCACTCAATTTGGACCTCGTATGCCTGAATTGGACACTTGGGTGCTTAAAATGAATCAAGTTTATTAAGTTCGCCTCGAAGCGCATAATTTTCAATCGGGGAGGAATTTTTAGAGACCGTCATCTCCGGCACGTCCAACTCAATGTGACAAACATGTTGAGACTAATCTTACTTGGTTCATACCTCGTATGCACAAATTGGACACTCGAATGCTTAAAATAAGTTAAGTTTTCTAATTTTGTTTGTATTCTAACATTGCTTCTAAGTGAGGAAAAAGCTCTCGGGGATGATTTGTTGGGCACCGTTAGCTGTAACACATCCAACTCAATGTGACAGACGTGTTGGTACTAACCCCATTCATTTTGGACCTCGTATGCCCGAATTGGATACTTGAGTGCTTAAAATGAACTAAGTTTACTAAGTTCGCCTCTAAGCACATAATTTCCAATTGAGGAGGAGTTTTTGAGTACCATCAGCTCCGACGGGTCCAAGTTAATGTGATGGACGTGTCGGGACTGACCCCACTTAGTTTGTACCTCGTATGCCCGAATTGGACACTTGTGTGCTTAAAATGAACTAAGTTTACTAAGGTAGCCTCTAAGCATGTAATTTTCAATCGGGGATTAATTTTTGGGCACCGCTAGCTTTGGCACGTTGAGCTCAATGTCACAGATGTGTTGGGACTAACTCTACTCAGTTTGGACCTCGTATGCCTGAATTGAACACCTGAGTACTTAAAATGAACTAAGTTTACTAAGTTTGTTTGTATTCTAACTTTACTTCTAAATGAAGAAAAAGCTCACAGGGAAGATTTTTTGGGCACCATCACATCCGGCATGTCCAAGTCAATGTGTCGGACATGTAAAGACTGACCCCATTCAGTTTGGAACTCATATGCCCAAATTGGACACCTGAGCTCTTAAAATGAACTAAGTTTACTAAGTTCACCTCGAAACACATAATTTTTAATTAGGGAGGAGTTTTTGGGCACCGTCAACTCCGGCATGTCTAGCTCAATGTGACAAACGTGTTAGGACTGACCCCACTGAGTTGGACGTTGTATGCCCAAATTGGACACCTGGGTGCTTATAATGAACTAAGTTTATAAAGTTTGTTTGAATTCTAACTTTACTTCTAAGTGGGGAAAAAACTCCGGGGGAGGAGTTTTTGGGCACCGTCAACTCCGACATGTCCAACTCAATGTGATAGACGTGTAGAGATAGACCCCATTCAAATTGGACCTCATATGCCCGAATTGGACACTTGGGTACCTAAAATGAACTAAGTTTACTAAGTTCACCTCTATGCGCATAATTTTCAATCGGGGATGATTTTTTGGGCACCGTCAGCTCCGGTAAGTCTAGGTCAATGTGACGAACATGTCGAGACTAGCCCCACTTAGTTTGGATCTCCTATACCCAAATTGGACACCTGTGTGCTTAAAATGAACTAAGTTTACTAAGTTCGCCTCTAAGTGCATAATTTTCAATCGGGTATGAATTTTATGGGCACTATTAGCACCGACATGTAAAGCTCAATGTCACAAATGTGTCGAGACTGACCCCACATGGTTTGGACCCCATATACCTAAATTGGACACCTGAGTGCTTAAAGCCCAATATCATGGATGTGTCGAGACTGACCCCCCACGGTTTGGACCTCACTTGCCTTGTAACGACCTCAAAATTCTATCATTTTTTTTTTTATATACAGTAAACATTCCTACGCCGCGGAAACATATATCATGAAACCATTTATACATAAACTGTACAATACCAGATTTTAGAATATACAGACCATACAAAAATGCCACTCCAGTATCATCTATCCCAAAAACATACACAATTTTGCCAAAAACTTACCCTATAACCAGGGTGACCAAACACTCTCTCTATCCGCGAGCCTGATCTGTTCGCCTATTTGGCTCACCTGAAAAATGTTAGAATAAAGGGGTGAGTCAACGCTCAGTAAGTGGAAATATGCTATCACTAGTGTGTGGCAACTAAGTTAACTATGCTTTTAAAATAATAACTATTTTGTAATGCAATAAACAATCTGTAAATCATATCTTTCAAATGTATCTTTCCTTCTCAATTTAAAGTACACTGTATCATTTGTATTTTTCTACTTTTCATACTAATAATATCATACTATACTGTAAAACTGTAAACATATATATAAATAACTGTGCTTTTATTCCTAGGACTCTGTACGTCATGATTTGACCCCTCATGACAAGGTTGTGCGGCCCGTAGGCAGGACTCTATCTGGTCAGCCCTCCAGATAAGTCATCATACTCTACACTACCTCAGTCAGGCCAAACTGCATCCTCTCCTAAGCTCAGGACTGGCTACTACCTCGTCAAACCGGCCCCCTCAACCCAGTATATTGGGGAGCTGCATACTCTCCAAGTACGGCTGACAGTACCCACATACTATCTGAGATATGTGGTTGCACTCTATCTATATCTAGCAATGGTACTGTGCTCTGTAATCTGTATCTGTCTGTGTAACTTTTCTCATGGATCTGATACTATATACATATATACATATATATACTCTTTTACTGTTTTCATCGTGTTTCCAAAATTACCATAACTCTGTCTTTCTGTACTGTAAACACTGTATCTGTAGCATCTTGATGCTACCTCTATATATCTATCTATGTATTCTGTATATATATTATGTCTGTGTTCTGTATGTTATGGTAATAGGAAAAACATGGCATGTTATAATACTGTATATATGTATATACCGTTCTGTAATAAACTGTAATATAAAATACTGATCTAAGCATCTGTATACATGTATATGGGTATATGTATATAACTGTTTCGTGAAGCCATCCATATAGAATCTGTATAAGCATGTACATTTCTTTGTGAATATAAATCAATATCTGTATAATCTCATATGCTGGAAAACTATATCAAATATATATACTATCCATATCTTTGTATCTAGTATAGTATGATGTTTCATAACAACTGTATAAATTCATTTTTTACATGAAAGTCTACTTAGGCCACACAAACATTTATGCTCATTTCCTATAAAAGCTGTATAATAAACTGGCATGAAAATATGTTTATAAAATCTCTATTAATTCTATAAAAACTCCTAACATAGCATATTTCCCTTACCTCAACTTTGAAAAGCCCTTATAAAAATTTGGCTGTATACCCGCATGATTCCTAACCCAACATCCTGAAAACGCAATCCCCCAGAACAAAACATCGGTATTTCCTAGTCTACACCATTTTCTATAACTATCAGGAAGTCAAAAACTTAATAAAAGACCTTACCCAGAATTTGGGATGAAATCCAACTTCGTTTCCTCGATGATCCGCTCCGGTAAACTTGTAGGGAATTTCACAAGGAGTGTCATGATAGACTCGGATGGTCGATCTGGCGACTGGTGGGGCCGAAAATGAAGAGAGAAGGGAGAGAGAGTCGTAGGGAGAGAGAGGAGAGAGAGAGCTCGGAGGAAAATGATAAAAATCCCGGATTTCAACTATTTATAGAACAAGGGATTTAGTTGACGAGACCCTGTATTCGTCAACGAGTGCTTCACAAATTTCATCGATGAGGCCTTGTATTCGTCGACGAAATTCAGGCTGCCTCAGAACCCCTCTCGGCATTTTCTCGTCGACGAAGCCCTGTGTTCGTCGACGTAATTTCTTGAATTTATTTTATTCTCCAAAATGCAATGTCATCGATGAACGCGGAGCGTCCGTCGACAAAGTCCACAGCTTCCTTCTGTTTCTATATCGATTTTCCTCTCTCTTTAATATTTGAATATGAATATTTTCTGGGTTGTTACATGCTTGAATTGGACACGAGGGAAAGCATAGCCGTTGATGAGGTGCCAAATCCAACGGCGGTGAAGAGAGGTGCCCCTCAACTTTGAATGCGCAAGGAACAAAGCTGACGCATGTCGCATGGAGGAGCAAAGGGACAGGTACGCGTGCAAGCCACAATAAATGCTCCTGACACTGTGAAATTACCACCGTTGATATTGCGTAGGGATCCAAGGGTGGAGATTTGATTCAAGTAGATTTTTCTTCGTGGCATGATCCAATACGTCCACTAAAGGTTTGATGCGACGGCTATTGAGAGAGCTCGCATGCTTCAATGTGCATTAATGATGAGGGAGACAAGCTTGCCATGTGTCACCTGGCGAGTGGAGAGGCGTGCAGACACTTACGGTGGCTTCTAAAAGAGACGATCTTGATCGTTGCTGATCTGTGAGGATCGTATGGCTACCCATATTATTGACGTGGTGAGATCTAAGTTGTTGATGGGTGATAGAAACGGACGGCCGCAAGGGAGCCACATGATTTTTTTGATTGAACGGATGAGGGAACGCCACGTGGTCGAATCCTATGGCTTTAGAGCCATACACATTTAAACCCAAAATTTTTGGTTTCCCCATTTTTCATTCCCTCTTTCTCTCGAGTACTCCTTTTTTTCTCTCTTTCTTTCATCTCTTCTCTCTGTCTTGTCTCTCCTCAAGTTCTCTCCTTCTTCATTTTTCCTTCTTCTTCCTCCTGTGACGAAACCCTAGTATCCTTTATTCTGAAACCCTGAAACGCGAAATCCCTTAATCGTTTCTTTCGATCCTACTTTGTTTCTTTGAATCCTAGATTCTCATTTTCAACTTCTTTGATCCTTTTTTCTGTGAGCAGAGATTAGATCTTGAGAACCCTAACCTCGGTTCCGACTCATGTTTACCATCTCAAAACTTAAGTTTTCGACCTTACTCTCCCTAATGAGGGCGAAACACAGAAAAACTAGAGACACTCGTTGGTGGGGTGACCATGGTGGTAAAACTCCCAAAGACTTTCGAAGGAAATTATCAAAGGGGTTCTTAGAAAGGTTCATTCGAAGTTTACATAAAAGCTAAGTTCCTTTTCCTTTTCCTCTTTAGTTCCTTTTTTTTTTTGTTTGGCCTATTGTTGAATGATCCAAATTGTAGAGACCTGAACCCATAAAATAAATAAGAAAAGGGTAAAAAGGTAACTTTAGTAGGGTTCATCGACAAAGCCAGTATATTTGTCGACGAAATCCATTCAGTTCTTCATCGCCAAAATTCAGTGCATCATTGACGATGAAATACCGAGCGAACCAAGGAAAATATCCGGATGGGGTTCGTCGACGAAGGTAGAGCTTCGTCCACGAACTGAATGGCTGGTTCATCAACGAAGGCATCGCTTCGTCAACGAATTTGACTTGGTCAAAGGCTCTATAAATATCATTTTAGTTGCTTAGGGGTGAAGAAAACCCCGAAAGCTCTCTCTCTCTCTCTGGAACCAGCGAGTTATCTCTCTCTCTCTCTCTCTCTCTCTCTCTCTCTCTCTCTCTCTCTCTCTCTTTATGATCCTTCGCCGTTCGTTGTCTGTTTCTATGATCGGAAGTTTCTGCGTGGATCAGGTGAGGAAACTCTACTGTTATAGGGGATCAGATCATCGTTTTGAAGATTTTCGGGATTGTCCTTAAAATCGAGGCAAGGATCTAAATTCGTTTTCACTTTTCGTTTTCACTTTGGTAGATCTGTAGTAGATTAAATAATATTGAGGTATTGTTTTTCGATTTATAGGTTTTTAGAACCCAATTCACTGTTTTAGGAGCCGTATAATTTGTGTTCAGAAATTCGAAAATAGGTAACGGGATTTGTTTACATCAGTTATTTTTAGAAAACTAAACCACTAAAAAGTTAGCTTATGCTTATATGCACATATTGACTGCTTATTTGTAAATTTTCACCAGGTAAAAATGTTGGTTTTATGATTTTACAAATTCGGTAAAAAACGAGGGTTTTGACGTATGATCTCCAAACCTTTCAAAACTTCTTTATTTGCATTAATCTTAACGTAGGAGATGCTTGAACCTTTATTTTCTATTTAAATGATTTATCGAGTTATATACTATATAACGGATTTTTGATCAAATGAGTGTGACATATGATATGAAATGGAATATGTAAATCTGTTTAAATACGTATATGAACTATGAGAATTGGAGCTCCATTTTACTATGTGAAAAATGTGGAAAACAGGTGTCAGTTATATACCAAGCTATAAACATAAAAAGGGTTAAACTGAGAGGTTGTGTGCTAGTTTATGCCTTAGTTTGATTGCAAGAGTTTGTTAAAATACTAGAACTATATAGGTGATTTGTGAATGTGAAACAAGTTAATTCATTTTAACGTTAATTGTATATATGATATTTGAAACCACAGCTTGCTACTATTAGAGCCCTAAAAAGCTCATCGTTATATGAGAGCACTAAAAACCTCATTGTTATATGAGAGCCTTAAAAAGCTCACCGTTATAAGAAAGCCTTAAAAAGTTCAACTTTAAGCACGGTTCCGTTGCTTTATATATATTGGATACAGTGCAACCACACATATGATTTTCAATGTGGGTATCGAGAATGTTGGCTGGATGTTGGAGTGGCCTCTGGTGGATTAATGAACCAGGTGGTACCAGTCGGATTACAGTAAATTGCATAACTCGAAGCCAAGGGGTAATGTGTTGGCATTTGTTATTATTGTATCTAAGCTAGACAGTGTTCTAAATATGCATATTTATGATTTGAAAACTAAAATGGGCAAGGTCACTGGTTTGAGTATCGAGCGGAGAGATCAAACAGTGTATGAGCTTGTACTCTACTCTAACCTTGAGAACTCTCGCTTGTTATGATGCTAAACCATCTATCATGGGAATTATGTCTATATATATATATCTCCTATATTACAGTATTGAGAATATGCTATATAAATGTAATTTCTTTCTATTGGTTTGAATATGTATGGACACATACTGATGTCATATCTTCCACCTTACTGAGAAGTGTCTCACCCCAACATGCAACCTCTCTTTCAGGTCTTGCAGGACGTCTGTAACGTCCCTCAATTTCTTAACATAAAATGTCACATAATAGATCAAATGGTTAACCCGAACCCGTGGGTAGCGGGGACACCTGTCAAATACAGCGGAATTCTACGCAGCAATAAACATAAAATCCAAACATCCATCCATAAAGCATAACACTAGAGCTTTTTATAACATTATAAAACTGTACTTCTATACATCCTCATATACATCAAAATATCTCTAGGGTCGAACACAAAATAACTTTGACCCTATTACAAAATCTTACCCTTCTTATAGGGTAATCTCACTAGCTCAATGGCGGCCTTGACCCGCCGGTCTCTTAGAGGCTCCTGAAAAATTAATTAAGTTTGGGGGTGAGACACTTCTCAGTAAGGGAAAATAAACTAAATACAGCTGTGTGGCAACATGAATATTTAATGCAATTATACATGTACAGAACATTTCAGATTTCGTAAACGTTCATCATATCATATTGAATAATCACATGCTTTCATGTTTTCTAGTAAGTCATATCATACATAAAACATTTGTTATACCGGTAATACTAAAAACAAACCCAGGATAAATAGCTAGCTGGTGTCATGTATTAGCCCCCATGACAGGTTGTGCAGCCCGAAGGCGGGACCCGATAATAGCTGGCCGACCACTGCCGAGTCAAATATGTCTGTAAGTACGATGAGCCGCCACACCCTGGTCCAAATTGCTTGGTGGACGTCCACACTCTACTGAAAGCCACATCGACTATCCATCTCCCATCTCCCATCCCCTCGTGGGATGGTTAGCACTAATCAGACGTAGATACTGATCTACAATATAGCTACGGTACTAAGCCCCTGAACTGAACTAAACTAACATCCTGGTTGTGATAACATATAATGCATGATCATATATATAACATCATTACGGCCTCGTGCCGAAAATATAATAATTACGGCCTCGTGCCAAAATCATGGATAAATACGGCCTCGCGCCGATATCATAAATACGGCCTCGTGCCGATAACATAAATATGGCCTGGTGCCGATAACATAAATACGGTCTTGTGCCAATAACATAAATACATGGCCTCGTGTCAAAATCGCTTCAGGTATATATATTCTGAAAATAAATCATTTATCATACAATCGTCAAAATCATCACAACATAACTCATCTTTTCATAATACCTGAAACCATGCTTTGTTCGTAAAATCTTTCACATCATAATACATTTCACATAAAATAATATTCATGCCACACATATGCTGTTAAAAGTCATACTTCATATTCTAAAATCGTGATTTTTCGGCATCTCATACATACATATATATATTTTAATCATCATAGCAGTATTTTCCCAATCATACATTTCATTCATAATAAATAATATAACATATGCTTTTCGGAAAATAAATTTACTCATAATTAATAATAATTTGCATGAAAAATAACTGCTTTAGTATATTCCCTTACCTGGCTACTGAGAAATTCATTAGCACCCAAATCCTATGCCCTTGGCGCCCGAAATTTAACTTTTGTAATTTATATTTTTCCCAGATTAATTAATCTATTTCTTTAAAATAATACTCATCTAGCCTTCCCTAGGCTCCATATATCTCAAATTAATATTTAAACTATTATTTAACATCCCCATTTAATTTTCTAAATTTTATCTGCGGGTCCCAAAATTACACCTGCAGCGCTCACCCGAACCCTAAATTCCAAAAATCCTACTTCAGCCTCAGATGCTTAATATTTTAGCATTTCTAAATTAATGCTAATTAATTAAAGGTAAGCCCTTTACTAGTACCCCAAATTTGGGGTTTTGGCCCAACACCCCCACGAGAATTCCGTCCTGCTAGACTTATAGAGAATCATCCCTAGATTCTCGTGGTGATGTCCGTTCGTCGATTGGGCTTATATTTTGCAAGAAATTAAAAAAAAAGGAAAAAATGGCTTACCCCAGGGAACACGCTTACGCCGCTCCTACCACCGATCAGCTCCGGTAGAAATGACGGTAGCGGCAAATGGAGTCCAGTGGTATCTTCAGATTTTCGATCGGGTGAAAATCCGTCACGAAATCAAGGAGAGAGGGAGGGAGAACGTGAGGAGAGAGAGAGAGAGTTCAGAGTTGCAGGAAAGAAGAAAAGAAAAAGTAAAGAAGAAGAAGAAGAAGAATAAATTCAATTTTGAATCTCTTGAAGCTTGCTGAAACTTCAAGAGGATAAATATAATAATAATAATAATAATAATAATAATAATAATAATATATTTAATTAATATTAATAATAATATATTTAATTAATATTAATAATAATATATTTTATTAATAAAATAAAAATAAATTTTAATTAATTTTTTTCTTTTTCTTTTAAATTCGATTAATTAATTAGTTAATTAATTAATTAATTAATTATTTTTAAAATCAATCAACTAATCTTTTATATATCTTTTTGGGGTTTTTACAACGTTGGTCTTAATCGATAAAGGGACTTGGAGGGTCGTATTGTGGTTAGCTTACGTAAGTGTTTTGTATATGTAATAGACTCAGTTCAGAACGTCTTTTTGGGGATTGTAAGAACAGGTTATGTTTTAAGTATGGATGTATGTATGTAATAAGTCAGTTAGAAACTCAGGTTTGTCTTATAGATTTCATATGAATGTTTATGTTTTCTGCTGCGCATAAGATTATAGATTAGTATGAAACACCCGTATGACCCTATTCAAGGCGGGTTGTATATGTATTTTTATTAGAGACAGGCGTATTATACAGATGTAGTAGCACTCTAGGGCCGTATAATGGGTCGGGGCATTACAGTTGGTATCAGACCGTTAATCAGTCGAAAGTGTGATATGGTTCACATTGCCTGGTTATGGAAATGCTCGGAACTTAGGTTGCTAGGTTCTGTAGATTAGACTTTACTAGAGTTTTGGATATGAATAAGACAGTTTTTCGTTGTATACATGGAGACAAAAATCCATTAATAGACTTTTTTTTTTTTTTTGATCAATCGAAAGGTTCAGAAAATCACGGAAATCCATTAATGGTTTTGTTTCCAAGTGGAAGGGCAGAACTTGAGTTAAAATGAGAATGTTAAATTAATTGAGTATGTCAATATTAAGAATATGGATTTAGGGAACTCAGTCTATAGTATTGTAATATTAGCTGATACTTAGGCTATTACCCTTCTAATGGATGTTCACAATTGCTTTTCAGGATGGAATCCAAGGACAATACTACCAACGTGGGAGGTAGTAGTAGTGAGGGTGCCGGCCATGAGGCTGGCAGTGACTCTACGAGTGTATTACGGGATTTTTCACAGAAGCATATGGCTGAGGTGGTTCGAACAAATAGGGGGCAGGATCGTCCCATAACTGAGATGGGATGCTCTATTGATCAGTTCACTAGACTGAAGCCTTCAGTTTTTATAAGAAGTGCAGATCCGATTTGAGCTGAGAATTGGATATCCAAAAGATCGAAAAGATCTTGGATGTTCTAAACTGCACCTTTACAAAGTTCAAGTTGTTAGGGGAGGTAGAGATATGGTGGGTGTCGGTAAAGAAGATGGAGGAGCACCGACCGATACCAATAGCGATGACGTGGGTCTGTTTTAGAGAATTATTCTTTGAACGGTACTTTCCAGCCACGGTTAGAAACGTGAAGATGGAGGAATTCATGAGCCTGACGCAAGAGTCGTTGACAGTGTAGCAGTACGCTACCAAATTCTCGGAGCTATCCCGATTCGCTGCATTCATGATACCGGATGAGGAGATGAAGGCTTGGAAGTTTCAAAGGGGTCTGAGGAAGGAGATTTGGATACAAATAGCGATCTTGCATATAACGACCTAATTTTTCTTACCATTTTTTTTCCTTATAAATATATATATACTGTGAAATTTCTTTGCTTTGATACCTTTTAATGTAAATCAAACCAACATCACGGACCCGATAGGACTCGTGGAATCTGAGAAAAAATAAACCACCTAAGTAGCGAGAAGCAGAATATATACAACCATAACCATATATATATATACAATACCAGAGTGTCAAAATCTTTTCCAAAATATACATACACAACTGTACCCAAAATACCCTCATTTGGACCTAGGGACTACTCAAAATAACTTCCCAAAATACTCACCCTATAAATAGTGCAGTTTTGTTGTAGAGACCCGAAGAAAATATATTAATTAAACAATAAAAAAGAGGGAAAAGAAATTGTAAAAGGGGTCACAACATGTCCTTGTCGACGAACGTGAAGAGTTCGTCGACGAAGTGGCTTGTTGGGCTGGTCGACGAGGACACGTGTCTCGTCAACGAAAAGATACCGAGAGGCTATTTTCATTTTTGAATTTCGTTGACGAAGAATGGGTGTTCGTCGATGAAATTCCTTCATGACCTCATCGACGAAGTGACATGTCTCGTCGATGAAGGACAGTGTATAAATAGCCTAAACTCAAATTTTCTGTAGAATTTTCTCGCGAACACCCTTCTCTCTCTTTCTCTCTCTCTCTCTCTCTCTCTCTCTCTCTCTCTCTCTCTCTCTCTCTCATGTTCGTCCCTTTTCCCTTCTCTCTAAGATTTCGAGCCAAATTCCTGCAAGTTCGACGATCCGAGGCCACCATGACACTCTTGGGAAAGTTCTCTTCAAGTTTGTTGGAGTGGATCGTTGGTGGGACTGACTGGAACTTCATCCTAAATTCAAGGTAAGACTTTTCATTCAATATTTGCCTTCCCCACAGTTGTAGGAAATGTAGTACTCGAAGAGATACTGAAATTTTGTTCACGGAGATATTATTTTTAGGATGTTGAACGGAGAACCCAGCAGGTGCAGGGCTTGTTATTGTAGGGGCTTTTCAGTAGTCGGGTAAAGGAGTAAAATATAGCAGTAATTTTTCATGAAAATTGTTATTATTTATTAGCATATTTATGTTCAGAAAGCATGCATTATATATAAGTATTATTAAGAAAATGTATATTTGGGGAAATACTGCTGTTATATAGGAACATATATTTTTGGTATGAAATGTTAGAAAATATGATTTCAGAACAGAATTTATGATTTTATTGAATATTGTGTAGCATGAATATTATTTTACGCATTTTGTATTATGTAAAGACAATTTTACAGAAAAAACATGTTTAAGTTATTTTTAGGAATAACATGATAAATAGGAAATTATGATTTTAGAATATATGATATACAGTACATTTATTTAGATAAGCATTTATGATATGTTCGGCACAAGGCCGTGATTAATAGTTGGCGCATGGCCGTGGATTATGCAAGTTTTTGACGCAAGATCGCAGTTATGAATATAATCAGCGCAAGGTTGTAATTATTTATGTTATCACATAAATTAGACAATGCTATCAATCTAATTACGTTAAACAGTATATTATTATGTATTATATGTTATCAGAACCCGGATGGTAGTTCAGTTAGTTTCAGGAGCACGGTATCGTAGCTATACAGATCTGTTCAGTTTAGACTTGTGCTAACTGCCCCTACTAGTAAAGAGGGGTGGGAGATGGATAGTCGATGTGGCTTTCAGTATAGAGTTGTAGACGTCCACTTGACAGTCCAGACCAGGGTGTGGCGAGCCCTTCGCACTTACAGACATTTTTGACTCGACAGTGGTCGGCCAGCCATTGTTGGGTCCCTCCTTTGGGCTGCACAACTCGTCATGGGGTTGTATCAGATGATTTTATGAACAGCGATATGCAGTATGAATTAGTATATTTACGAAATGATATGTTTAATCAGTTATGATATTATCACTTCCAAATATGTGAAATGTACTGTATGTTTATTATAGCACCTAAATATTCATGTTGTCACACGACTGTATTTAGTTTATTTTCCTTACTGAGAGGTGTCTCATCTCAACTTAAACCATTTCAGGGAACCCAAAACGATTGGCGAACCGAGGCTGTTGTTGAGACAAATTTTATTACCCCGCTAGGAGGGTAAGTTTTGAGCTAGGATCAGCTGGTTTTTAGTACTAGATCCTAGTTTCATCTTTTGGTGACTTTGAGGATTGTATATTTAAATTGTGCATGGTGGAATGTAGGTACTCTGATATATTGTGTTATATGGTTTGGTGAATGAAATTTATATTTACTACTGCTTAGGTTTCCGTTGTGTATAACAGATGTGTCCCCGTTACCCATGGGTTCGATTTGACTTTGTTATGCTTTAAGTTAATGATAATTAATATGGTTCATTAGGTAGTAAATTAGGAAGGTCGTTACAACTGTAATCCCTCTATCTGCAAGCTCGATTTGCTCGCCTAACTGGATCACCTAAAAAATGTTAAGTCACTGGGATGAGACAACGATCAATAAAATGAAATATGCTATTACTTGTGTGTGGGAGGTGAGATTACATATTTATAAAACTGATTTGGAAATACCATACATAATTGAATCTAAGAAACACATACAAATATTACAACATAACTCATACCTAGGTGGCTTAACATAAACTGATTCTCGGAATATTCTATTTATAATACTTCTAGTATTTATAGGTACGTCTACGGTTTTTGTAATTTGTATATATATATATATATATAATAACTGAGAAAATTTCCATGGATGGATAACTGAAAATCATGATTTAACCCCTCATAACAGTGTTGTGCGGCCCGAAGGCGGGACCTATCCTAGCTGACTGACCAGAATAAGTCAACTGAATTCCGAAAGTCAGATCAGCCTCCATAACATAGGCACGATCGACTACTGAAACCACATACTATCTGAGTTATGTGGTTGCATTCTGAACTGAATATAGCTACGGTACCGTGCTCTACTGACTGAATTTGGTCCATCAGGGTCTGATACTATATACATATGTAACTGATATATCTATATTACTATTTTACCATGATTTTGTAATAACCAAAACACTATAAAATTGATCTGCTAATCTGAATAACTGACTGAATATTTAATATCTGCATATCTGATTATCTAACTAAAATCGTGGTATTCTGAAAATCCTGTAAACATATGTTTCTGTACATATACTATAAATCATGGTATCATGTAAAATATATAAATTATGGTATTCTGAATATTTTGTAAAATTTCTATCTGTATGAATTCTGAAAATTTATCATTTTATAGAACATATATTTATTCCATGATATTTTCTATCTAATACACTGTAAAATATGGTATTTGTAAAATGTATAAATGTTGTACTAGTCTGTTCCAAGCTCATGCCACACAATTAAATAATAAGCTTCACATGCTCAAAAAATCTGTATTTTCTACTATACAAATATTTTATAACCTGAATAATAATAATCTGGTAGAACATATAATTTCTGCTGATAATCATACTAAAATTCCTAGCATAGCATATTTCCCTTACCTGACTATCTAAACACTAGTTGCTATCTACAGTCTCACACGTGCGACATTTATAATTTTAACATCCTGAGATATGCATATATAATTTCCCAATCAAACAACTGAATTCACCTAAAAATTATCGCATACATACATCCCCAAATCCACATATGCACAATTCCTAAACTATAATTCATATATCATTTTACCTGGGTTCTTGAAATACCACTGACTGGGGTCCTCAACCCTTGCCTGCAGGATCCCAAAACACCCTATTCCTGAAAATATAATACCCTGATTTTACTTCACAAAACCTCAGTATATTCTCATATAATACAATATCTGAGTTCAAATGAACTTGGTAAAACTAACTATGTAACGTCCCTCAATAAAATACAACATAATAAATAAATGGTCAACCCGAACCTGTGGGTAACGGGAACACCTGTCATACACAGCGGAAAACCTAGCAGCAGTAAACATAAAAATTCATACATCCATCCATAAAACATAATACCAGAGCTTTCTACTAACATCAATATACTGTTCATATGTACAATCTCCAAAAAGTCAAAATAACACTAGGACTATGCAACAAAAATCTCCTAGTCCTAGCTTAGGGCTTACCCTTCTAGTAGGGAAGCACCAATCACTCAACGGCGGTCCTGACCCGCCGGTCTCTCTGGGTTTCCTGAAAAATTTATTAATATTGGGGGTGAGACACTTCTCAGTAAGGGAAAGTAAATTAAATACAGTTGTGTGGCAACATGAATATTTAAAGTGCTTATACATATACAGTACATTTCATAACTCTGAAAATAATCATAATATCATGCTAGATAATCATGTATTTTCATATTCGTTAATAAATCATAACATACATAAACATCTGTTGTAACTCGTAATACTGAAAATATACTCACGATGAATAGTTAACTAATGTTATGTATTACCCCCCATGACGGGTTGTGTAGCCCGAAGGCGAGACCCAACAATGGCTGGCCGACCACTGCCTAATCAAATATGTCTGTAAGTACGATGGGTCCGCCACACCCTGGTCTGGACTGCTAGGTGGACGTCCACACTCTACTGAAAGCCACATAGACTATCCATCTCCCATCCCCTCGTGGAATGGTTAGCACTAATACGGCCTCGTGCCAAATCTGATCTACCCATAGCTACGGTGCCGAGCTCCTGGTCTGAACTAAACTAATATCCTGGTTGCAATAACATATAATACATGAACATACATAACATCAACATGGCCTCGTTCCAAAAACATAGATACGGTCTCGCTCCGAAATCATACGTATGGCCTCGTGCCAAAATCATAGTAAATATATATATATGGCCTCGCGCCAATAACATAAATACGATCTCGTGCCGATAACATAATAATACGGCCTCGCGTCAATAGCATAATAAATACAGCCTCGCGCCAATAACATCAATACGGCCTCGTGTCGAATCGTTTCAGGTATTTACATTCTAAAAAAAAATAACTCTTTTATCATATATTCGTCAAACTCAATATAGCATAACTCGTCTTTCCAAAATACCTGAAAATGTGTTTTACACGTAAAAGCATACATATCATATCTCATTTCATGTAAAATAATATTCATGCCACACATGCTCTGTTAAAAGTCATACTTCATATTCTAAAATTGTGCTTTTCTATCGTCTCATACATACATATACGTTTCATCATAATAACAGTATTTCCCAAACGTACATTTCATCTATAATATACAGGTATATCATATGTTTTTCTGAAAATAAATTTACTTATAATCAATAATAATTTGCATGGAAAATAACTGCTTTAGTTTACTCCCTTACCTGGCTACTGAGAAAGCCCCCTAAAATCTTAGCCTGACCCCGTAGGATTTCCTACTCAATATCTTGAAACTCAAAACTCCCTGTATTAATCATCAGTATTTTCATACGTACGTCAATTTCTATAACTACCATAAAGTCTAATTTGGTTTAAAAAGCCTTACCTCAACTGTGGGATGATTTCCAACTTCGTTTTCCCAATGATCCGCTTCGGCAAACTTGCAGGAAACTTCGCCAAGAGTGTCGTGGTAGCCTTAGATCTTTGATCCGGCGTAAAACCCTCCCAAAATCGAAGAGAGAGAGTGAGAGATCCGAAGAGGAGAGAGAAGAGAGAGAGAGGCTTCTTAAAAAACTGAGATTTTTCCCAGATTTCCATATTTATAAAGCAGCGAGATTCGTCGACGAGCCCGACCTTCATCGATGAGTCCTTCACAAATTTCGTCGACGAGACCCTGTATTCGTCGACGAAATTCAGGCTACCTCAGAACCCCTCTCGGTATTTTCTCGTCGATGAAGCCCTGTGTTCGTTGACGAAATCTTTAAAGCCTTCATCGACGAAACCCTGTGTTTGTCGACGAAGCTTGGCAACTTCCCTTCTTTTCCCTTTTTCAAATTTTCCTTTCTTTATTATTTAAATTTCATTTAAAAATTCGGGTCGTTACAAACTATATTCAAATATTCTACTTACCCTGGTTTTGGGATGGTTCCCAAACTTCTCAAACCAACATTTCGCTCCGGCTATATTATAGAGAATCTCCCCAGGATTACCGTGGTAGCTTCTGATGGTCAAATCGGGGAGTGACGGAGCCAAAAACTTAAAGAGAAGTGAGAGAAACGTGTTTTTAGAGAGAATTTAATGAGAGAGAGAGAATTTCCTTCACTGAAAACTCGTTTCCTACGTATTTATAGATGTCTTGACATGTGGCCTCGTTGATGAGCCACGTCACCATGTCGACGAGTCCAAGAGGAGTTTTGTCGAAGAACCCTTACTCCTCATTAACGAAATTCAGGTTCTAAAAATTGTCCTCTCGGTAACTTCTCGTCTACGAGACACGTGTCCACATCGACGATCCCAATAAGCCTGTTCGTTGACGAACGGGAGACCCTGCTGACCTTCTTAAAATTTTCCTTTTCTTCCTCTATTATTTTATTATTTAATTACCATAATTCTACGGGTCTCTATTGTAATGACCTGCTTATAAATAAATTCTCTACTATTTTAAATTAAAACAATTTCCTACACACCGAAAAGCAAATAACATGGAACACAACCTTATATATGTACAATACCAGAGTGTCTAAATATTCCACAAATATTACATATTTTGTTGTACTCTCAAGAACTACTCCTACTAATACCAGGGCTAACAAGATTTAACCCCAAAAACACTCACCCTTAAAAAGGATAGACTAAGAGCTCCTCTATTTACGAGCCTGCTTCGCTCGCCCAACTAGCTCACCTGAAAAATAATTCAACACTAGGATGAGCCAAAGTTTAGTAAGACGAAACATGCTATTACTAGTGTGTGGCTACTGAGATGTGGATCTGTAAAAATTAACCGGAGTTAAGAGTAGTACAAATAACTAAAACTGAAAATGTTGATACTACATAACATATTATAAAACCTTTAACTACATAATTTAACATGTCAAATTGTATGAAATTACTTTTCATAATAATACTACTATTTCGGAAAATCTGATAATACTATAATTTCTGAGAATATTTCCCTGGATGGCTGTATGTCATGATTTAACCCCTCATTGTGACGACCTGCTTATTTTCCACATTTTATTTATTTATAAATAATCAATATCACCATTCCCAGCTCCGTAGATCATAATATACCTGGACCCGTAAGTACCAGGGATAAATCAGAACACAACACGGAAGCCTAAGCAATAGGAAATATATAATTACAATATTAAAAGTACAAAAACATCCATCTCATTACTGCAAATACCAGAGTCGCTATATCTACTGTATTTAAGTATACACATCCCAAAACAAACAAAATCTAGGGACACTTCCCACAAAAACACAACTGTCCCTACAAAAACGTACCCTTCAAAAAGGGCAGACAACAACTCTAATACAGCGGGGCTTTTCCCGCTCTTCTATCTGGGGCTCCTGAAAAGTTTATAAAATTTAAGGGTGAGACACCTCTCAATAAGGGAAATAAACTAATACCAGTGTGTGGTAACATGAGTATTTCGTGTTCTATATATATCATACATAATATACATAAAGTAACTGTTTCGTCAAATCTGGGAAAACATATATATATATATATATATATATATCAAATCATGGCAGAACGTAATGCATTTTCATAAACATATTTTATCTCATATAATATTAATAACATAAAAATATTCCTGGGAGGTTAGCTGGCTGTTGTCATGTATTATCCCCACATGACTGGGTTATGTGGTCCGAAGGCGGGACCTAACAATGGTTAGCCGACCATTGCCAAGTCAACAGTACAGTCTCTAAGTCCGATGGGTTTGCCTGACCTGGTCCGTACACCAGGGGCAATCAACACACTTCTTTAAGAAAAACCACAACAACCATCCAATCTCACACCACTTCGTACAACGGCGTTAACACAGATATCATGATCACGAGGACTATGGACACATAGCAACGGTACTGTGCAAGTGCTAGCCTAGACTAAGCCAACCAGGTTCTGATATCATATAACATATGTTGAAACTATGATATATGGATATTTCATATCATTAATTTTCGCATCAATCATATCATTTTTCATATATACGTATATCATGAAAATCATCGGCCCGTACGCCAATATTACACATTTAGCTCGGCCCGTATGCCGGCAAATCATAGTACAGCCCGTACGCTGGCAAATCACATCCATAACTCGGCCCGTATGTTGACAAACATAACATAGCACAGCTCATACGCTGGCAAATCACATTCATAGCTAGGCCCGTACGCCGAAAAACATATCATTGCACAGCCCGTACGCTGGCAAATCACATCGTAGTACAGCCCGTACGCTGGCAAATCACATCATAGTACAGCCCGTACGCTGGCAAATGTATATATATATAAATCTCGGCCCGTACGCCAGTTTTCCCAATTATAAAAATCCGTATCATAATCCCATTCCAGAAAACAGTATTTCACAATATTTTATACTCATGCCACACTGAACAGATTTTTCACGTATTCAACATATCCTCATTTAAACAGTATTTTTCCAAATATAAATCATATATATATATATATATATATATAAACATATTTATTTTCCAGAAATCAAATACTATATATGCATACATTTTCTCAAAAGGAACTAGCTTAGTTTATCCCCTTACCTGGCTACTGAGAAAGCCCCCAAAACAATCTAGTCTAACTCCCATAGGATTTCCTAACCAATACCCTGAAAATGAAAATTGCCAGTATTAAATTTTAGTATCTTCATGCGTACATCATTTCTTATAACTACCCTGAGGCCAAATTTGGCTTAAAAAACCTTACCTTAACTCTGGGATGATTCCCAACTTGCTTCCACCAAGGATTTGCTCTGACAGACTTGGAGAGAACTTCCCCAAGAGCGTCATGGTGACTTCAAATTGTCGATCCGGCGTAAATTTCGCCCGAAATCGAAGAGAGAGAGAGAGAGAGAAAACTGAACGGGAGAGAGAGAGAGAGAGAGAGGAGAGAGTTGGCTTCTTTTGGAAGATAAAATCCGAATTTTCATATTTATAGAACAGGGGAATTCGTCAAAGAGCCACGTCATTCGTCGACGAATCCTTCAATAATCTCGTTGATGAAATTCAGTCTTCGTGGATGAAATTCAGTCGGCTCAAACCCTCTCTCGGTATTTCTTCGTCGACGAAGTCGACTGCCTCCTTCTGTTTCGGTTTCCATTCCTCTTTCTTTTATTATTTAAATCCCATTATTATTCAGGTCGTTACATTCATGACAGAGTTATGCAGCCCAAAGGCTGGATCTATCCTGACTGGCCGACCAGGATAAACCACTCTACTCCTTGGTCTGATCGGCCTTCCTCAACCCATATCTGATAGGGAGTCTGTCCACAACTAGGCACGATTGACCACGTACCACTTACTATCTGAGTTAAGTGGTTACACTCTGAATTGAATATTTGTATATCTGTAGCTACGGTACCGTGCTCTGCTGTCTGATCCATCAAGGTCTGATACTATATAATACGTTTCTATATACAACTAACTGTTTTATCATGATTCTATAATAACTGTATAAACCATGATAATGTATTATTCTATAACTATATCAATTGTATTTCTTTGAGATAAACTGTAAATCTACCTGTTATGGTACTATAAAACTGTAAAATCATGGTATTCTGAAAGATATTGTAAACACATTTCACTGTCTGTATATTCTGTAAAATATATTCCTGAATATACTGTAAAAACATGTTTCTATACTGTTTTCATACTCTCATGCCACACCATAATTTAAAATATTTTAACATCAATAATAAATTGCATAAATTTCTGCTCTGAATAATAATCTCGCAAAACATAAACTTTATACTAAAATCATACTAGGTTTCCCTTACCAAACTGTCGAAAAGCCCCTATCGTATACTGATCCTATACCCACAGGGCTTCTTATTCCACACCCTGAAAACCACATTTTCTAGAACAGAATATTAATATTTTGTGGCCTACATCATTTCCTACAACTACCAGAAAGCTAGAAACTGAATAAAAAGTCTTACCCTGGTTTTGGGGCGAAATTCGACTCAACCCCATCGACGATCCACCCCAGCAGACTTAAAGAGAACTCCGCCAGGAGCGTCATGGTGGCCTCAAATCGTTGATCTGGCGACTGACGAGGCCAAAATCGAAGAAAGAAGAATTTTAGACTTCCAAGAATCCACTCTCGGTATCTCCTTGTCGACGAAATACTTCCTTGTCGACGAGGTCTTCTTGTACCCTCGTCGACGAGTACCCTGTGTTCGTCGATGAGACCCTGATAAATTTCTTTGAATTATTATGTCCAAAGTGTAATGTCGTCGACGAACGCTTCTTCCTCCTTCTTTTATTGTTTCCATTTTCCTCCCTCTCTATTATTTAAATATCATTATTTTTTGGGTCACTACATCTATATTCTCCCCTCCTTATAAAAATTTCGTCATTGAAATTTACTATCTATGTGGACACCATCCTTTAAAGAAAATGGGTTACTTATTTTATTACTAATCCTCACTAATGGCGGAGGAATATCGTGGTTACATTAGGGTCTTGGGATATTACAAATAGACCTATCAAAGAAAATTCTCCCAAAACCAAAACACTACCTATCCTATATCCTAAATTACAATTACACATTCGTCACTCTGTACTAAACAAAATAAAATTGTCATTGTTTAACTTACAAATCACTACTATACCCCACTAAACAGGTGTGGGTATTTATGTTTGATTTCTTTCTCAAGCTTCCAAGAAGCTTCCTCCCTCGCGTGATTTCTCCACAGGATTTTTACTAGTGGTATTCTTACCGCGCAATTCCTGTTCTTTTTTGTCTAAGATCTATACTAAAGCTTCCTCATATGCTAGATCATCACTGAATTCTAAGTTTTTATTCAAGTGAAACACATCTCAGTAAGTGAAGAAACAATGTATTAAAATAGTGTGTGGCCAATATGAGGTTTGTATATAACATATTATTCATCATTTGCAAATCATTAACATAATTTCTGAAATCATTTTCTGATCCCATTCAAACACATGTAAAATATTTTACCCACGAGATTACCTACGGATAGGGTGATTATCCACCCATAAAAGTAGCACCCCTCTGCTCTGATACATTAGGCAACCCAAAGATCACAGTTAAAGCATATCAGGGCACTTACCTTACTCAGTAAGCCCTCAAGTGATAAATTACTCTTGTATTCACATAGTTCATACAAAAGTTTACCGGCAAAGGCTCCCAAGAATAGGGAAACCTACCCGCCCATACAAGTAATTTCCCTTTACCCTAACACGTTATGTAACCTAATGCTACACCTGATACAACCAGGGCACTCGCTTTTCTCAGTAAGCCCTCGGGGGAAAAGTTTGCGTCGCCCAAACGTAACATATTTTACAAGCATAAACACTAATAATACCATAATACATTATTTTTTTTCCATTATTCTGCATTTCTCAACTGTTCATGTTTTCATATTTTACTTTTTATTTCATTTCACTTTAAGTGGCTCTTCCCTATTTTACATTGTTCACATTTCACATTTCATTTCTGTTTCATTCATTTCCATTTTCATTTCATTTCATTTCATACTCAGTATCTTTCAGACGTTTTACCAGCATCTTTTCAGCTGTTTTACCCAACATGTTTTAGCTGTTTTACCTAACATCTTTCAACTGTTTTACCCAGCATCTTCAGTTGTTTTACCTAACATTTTTTAACTGTTTTACCCAACATCTTTCAGCTGTTTTATCCAATATTTTTCAACTATTTTACCCAACATTTTTCGTCTGTTTTATCCAACATTTTTCAACTGTTTCACATTGTTGCATTAACACTCACATCCAACATATTTTGTATAACATTTTCATACTCAGTTCATTTCCTGTATATCCTGCATCTCATACATATAACATATTTCCACACAACATTCCTATTTACTCATGTCACACTATTTAGTAGTAAAATTCATATATATTTCCTATAAAATAAGTCAAATCACATTTAACATTCACATACTGGAAAAAATACCTTTAATTTCTTACATAATTATTCTGAAAAATATTTCACTTTCATCAGTTCAATTTCACATATACGTATCTAATAAAACAACCTTAGGCTGGAAAAACATAATATAAATGGTTGGCATTTTAAACTCATAAAAAAAACATATAAACGTATACTAATAACATATTTCATTTCCCAATTAATTCATAAAAATATGGTTTAATATATATTTCCCCCTTACCTGTTCCTGAAGAACTACTTAAAACCTTCGAAACCACCAAAACCTAAGCACACAAATCTGCTGCAGATCGACGGCCTACGTGTCAGGAGGAGGGAGAAAGGATTGAAGAGCACCCAAAGATGATCCGGGAGGCTTTGGAGAGAGGGAGAGATGGGAGATGAGAAAGAGAGAGAGAGAGAGAGAGTAATGTGAGAATTATGAAAAAAAAAAAACATAACTTAGCCCTTAAGTAACTCAGCCCGTAGGAAAACCGTTGACGATTTTTCAAGGCTTGACAAAATCATCAACGGTTTGGCACTTAAACTGTTCTCTGCAGCTGTAACCGTCGACGGTTTTTCTGAACCTCCCTAAAATCGTCAACAGTTTGGTCTCGTGGAAAAACCAATTTCCTTCTTTTCTTTTCCTTTCTATTTTATTTTATTTATTTCTTTATTTTCTTGGTTCGGGTTACTACAACAAAACACACTGAACAGGACACGTGTTGGTCTGTAGGGTCAGTCATTAGTCTGATAAGGCCCGACCCCTGATTGTCTAGTCCAGGTGGCGGAAGAGAGACGCAGTACTCCTTGATAGACCTAGGTTGGAGTGTTACAAAATGGTATCAGAGACATTACCCAGCCAGAAGTGTGATGAGATTCACATTGCCTGGGTTTGGAAATGTGGGTTCGCATCGAGGACGTTGCGTTCTGTAAGTGGGGGAGACTGTGATACCCAGTGGAAGAAAGGCTTAAAAAGAATTTGATGTTACTACACATATCAATAAGGTACACATTTCTTTTCGGGAGCCTTCCCATAAAAACTCCACGATTAAGCGTACTTGATTTGGAGTAATCTTGGGATGGGTGACCTTCTCGGAATTTTTCTTAAGAAGTGTGTGAGTGAGGACAAAATATACTGAAAATAACACATGTTGGTCTGTGGGGCCAGTCATTAGTCCGATAAGGTCCGCCCCCCTGTTATCTGGTGTAAGTGGAGGAGGAGAGACGCAGTGCTCGCTAGCAGACTCAGGTTAGGGCATTACAAAATGTCACTGTGGAAGGTTATGTAGATTATACCCCTTAATATTTCCTTTAAATTTTAGAGAAACTATCCCCTTTATTAATTGGATTTCAAAGTCATTATGAAGCATAAGATATTTTTTTATCCACTTCTCCAAAATCATTTAGTTTACGACTAAATGAGTCTTTATTGGAGTTTAAAAGTTAAAAGCCAATATACTCCAATTTTGTCTTTTTCATTGTTGGGCCTCCTTAAGCCTTACAATTGAGGTGCTCCATAGGTTGGAGATTAGGTTCATGTTGCTTTGTTAGTTGGTCTCAACCAGGTCCTTGCACTTTTTTAAAATTCAACTCAATTATAGTTATAATTATGGTTTTTTCGATATGTTGGCAGTCTGAAGCAATCAAGAGATAAAAAAAGATAGGAGACCCTCAAAGGCTTTTGAGGTCATCCCAATGCTCTAGTTAATAATGGTAAATAGATGATCGAGCATGATAAATTTAGCTTAAAAAAGTCGCCTCTGTCAAAATTTATATGTCGACAGAGACTTGTATATATAGTACTAACCTTATGGCTTGATCTTAAGATGTATGTACCTCTTGTGGTCTTAGTTTTACCTAATGGTGTGGTGTATGCACCTGTCATGGCCACCTCCATGAGGAGTCTTAAGTTGTTAAAAAATTAATTTAGCTATGTTCATTTTTTAAACTCTCAAAGAGATACTTGTCACTAATTTTAACTTCTTTTAGATAGAGGCATTAGTTACACCCCAAATACAGTGCGAGCTAGCAAACACCCATGAAATAGGATTATATTGTGGTTCAGTCGGGCCAGCTCAAGTGACCACAAAGTCACGAGTTCGATTCCCCCTTCAAGCATTATGCCGGTAAATTACCATTGGTGTGTCAATGGGCGGACGGTTTTCACCCACCAGATTTGGTGTCACATCGTAACGTTCAAAGTGATGCAATGGTGGTTAGAGTCCTTGAGTTATAAAAAAAAAAAGCATTATATCCTGAAACAAGAAGAAAAGTTATTTACAAAGATAATAATATTTATACTACCCATATTTTTTTTAGTGTACGTCCTTAAAATAACTCTAATTTTTCCGCTTGTTCACAAATAATTTTTTAGTTTTAATCCAACAACTTGCCTACAATTTTTACTTTTTTTTTTTTTTTTAAAGAATTGCCTACAATTTTTACTTTAAACCCAAAACTTTGCCATTAACAAGTTCTTTGTATCATAAAATTTTTACCTTTCGTAGACCACAAGCAGTTAAAATAAGCCTAAGATCTACTCTCAAAAAGAAAAAGAAAGAAAAAAGAGTATCCCATCTGAATCCGATCGTGTAAGAGATGTTTTTAGATCGGTAAAAGCTAAAAGAAACAAAAGGTTCCAAAAACAGAAAAATAAGGAGGTAGCGTATACATACTTACGCATAACAATTAAGGAACAGAAAACCCTAGAGGAGGAGAAGGAGGAAAGGAGACCCCCCTTGAAATCTGGCAGTCAGCCTCAGGTAGTGGCCGTCAATTTCGCCTGCCCACTACATTTAAATGCTTGTAGAGGACGCAACGATATCCTCCAAACTTAAACGCCACCATCACTGTGTCTCTGTGTAAGTTTCCGTTTTCCATTTTCTATTCTCATAACCATCACCCGTATCTCTTTATAAATATAGCTGTAGAAGAGAGAGCTGAGCACGCCTCAGAAGGGTTTAGAGGTTTTAGCCATTTTTGTATATAGGATTGCGATGGATAACAGTTGTTCTGACCACTACTCTCTCTCTCTCTCTCTCTCTCTCTCTCTCCAATCGTAAATTAAACTCTATAAATATGAGTTTATATCGGCTAAGTCCTTAGATGAGTTCTGAAACAGCTAACTTTGTGCTGGATTTTTTCTTCTGTTTTGCTCTCATGGGGTCCCTTCGTTTGAGTTGTTAATTTGTTCAAGTTAATCTGCTTTTGTTATGATTGAGAGAGAACCACAGGTGTATGGCTTTTTGTAGGAAGTGGGTCTGCCTCATTTCTCATATTCCCGGACATGGGGGGGTTGTTTTATGCACTTTGAAGCTTTTTGGTGGTGTCTTTTCTTGGCTTTGCTTTTCCTTTACTTACTTTCGCCCTTCACCATCAACACAGCATTTTAGGGTTAGGGTTGAAGGGCAGGACTCTCATCCATCCATCCATCCAACCTTAGCTCTCCTCCTCCTCCTCCGATCGATCGATCTAGCAAACATTAAAACTCTTGCATGGACAGCAAAGATGGGATCTATGTGGAGAAACCAGTCACTGTTTGCCGATGGAGCATCATCAAGATTCACACACAGTGCTTTTGGTGCCTTATTTGCTTTAACTCTTCCTTTTAATAATCTCCACCTTCTCTCCAATGGCTCTTTGGCATGAGAATCTTGATGATGCTGCAGCGGCAATTAATGGCTATTATATTATATGTATATATATATTTCAAACTCTGCAGCAGCGTGAGTGACGTACAGCATAGGCTTCAAACAGCGAAGGTAATGGGAAAGTTTTTAATTGTTTCAAAAGGTAAAAACCCTATTTTTGTCTCTTAAATTTAGATTATCGAAAAAAGGGGGCCTTGATGCTGCTGCTTCTGCTGGCAGTGGAGGGTTAATTGATCTGTGTTTTGTGTGTGTGGATGTGATGTTTGAACAGCATTTGATGAAAATGGGTTTAAGCGGGGGTTCACAAGTTGCACCAGGCATGGGGGGGTAGGTTTAAGCCTTAAAGGCGTGTTTGGGAGGGGAGATCCATGTGGTAATCTCTGGGGTAAGCGAGCGGAGCCCTTATTAATTTTTAGGATTGAGTGGTGGGATTTGTCTGACCTAATTTCCAATACATGATGGTTTTGTTCTCGCAGTACTAGAGTACTAACTGATGAAACTAGCTATATACCTGGAGTTGATAGGTGGTATGTCTGTACTTTGGTCCAACTCTTGTACAATGAGACATCATAGGATGATGCTTTTAATTATTTCCTGGACACTCACTTGGGCTTCTTTCATTAATCTCTCTCTCTCTCTCTCTCTCTCTCTCTCCCTCTCTGTGTGCGTGTGATCTTGATCATCATTTGACAAATCTTGTATGCCAGCTTTCAGATCACGAGTCCAAGTATTTCTTACCCCCAAAAAATGAAAAATAAAAGAAAACATTTACATAATGTTTGATGTGTTGGGCATCTATCAGCCAGATAGAGTGGCATGTACCACGTCCAGTGATTCACTGAACAGTTTTTGCACATTTCTAATAAATAATAATATGGAGTTTAGCTTCAGCTGGTTTCTTAATATCCTTTAGATTTTAGATTCATAGAGTTTTGTAGAGTAGAAACTCCACAAACACACACACACACACACACACATGGGGAGAGAGAGAGAGAGAGAGAGAGATGGATTTGTCAGTTGTATGGAAGGTGAAGTATAATAAGTTAGATTGCATGTCTTGTGTTATTTTGAGTCTATACTACAGTGTAGCATGCCTCATTTGTATCATGTAATTTGGTCAATAAAACCACTATATTTGTCCACGCTTACTTTTTTCCTGTTTGAAATATATTTCCTTTGCTAACAATTTATTTTCTGTACTTGAAAAACAGGTGTGTGTTTTTAGGATGGTCTAGATTCTAGCAACTTTCATTTATTATAAAAAAATTCAAAAAACATTGCTTGATTTTTCAAAGCTTAAGTTTTTTAATTTCTTAAAGATCGTGTTCTAATGATGCATATGTACCACTAGAAATTAAATATATGTAATGGAGCCTCTCGACATTCATGAGGTTTGTCTTGGAATATTTTGAATGATATTATCGTTTCTAGTATTCTTATAATTGAATGCACGATATAATATATATGTGTGCATTTGTGCGTCTCTATGAGTGTGAGTGTGTACATGTATGTATATATACATGTAGTAGCAAATTCAAATTGATGTAGACATTCTATTATGTAGATAAATTGTTGACATTAACTTCATTTAAACTTGAATTAATATTTCATACATGACCAACTAATCTATTATTAATCATAGAATTTGTTTTCGAAGTTCTAAGTTGCATCTAGTTATGTTGTTACTATTGTTTTATTAACATGAAAATAAAATAGGTTTGGGGTCGAACAGACCAAACATAAAATATGATTTTTCACCCAAACAAAAAATAGTTATGTAGGATTTCCTCATTGCTCAACTCTTGATTGATTACTGCAGGAAACGAGTTTCAAGACAAGGCCTACCAAGCTACTTTAATGCCCTTCAAAATGCAAACAATGCAAAAGCTAGCTCTCTATAAGAAATAAGTGGAAAATGAATATTAAGGATTTGAAGGAAGTCAAGCAAGACTTGAGAGGAATGAATTTCAAATTGCAAGTGTATGACTGCAAGACTCAATTCTCAAAACAAAGTTTAGCTACCTTAAATCCAATAGTGACCAACTTATAGTAGTTCAAAGAAACATGAACCCTGTTGAAAAGAGATTCGTGGCACATTCTTTTACCCTCTAATCAAGAAATTAAACCCCTATTTGGATGGGATAAATCCCTCTTCTTTGATTGAAGGTTGCTTCGTCATAAGAAATAAGTGGGTATTTTGCTCAAATGCAAGGTGTCATGAATCTGTTGCCACTTGATGTTGTCAAAGAAATTCTTATTCACAATGGATTCATGTAGTTTCAATGTGATTCATGATCTCCTCACCAAAAAGAAAAAGAAAAAGAAAAAGAATGGCCCCTTTGACTTATATATGGAAAAGTATTTTTTCCATCAAACTTAATTTTCATTCACCGCATAGTCTAAAAAGAATTATTTTTGTATCCATTACGTGTTTGAATAGAAATCTTCTATGCCTCTATTTGGTGCCACACCGCAAAAATTTTAACATAATTCACATTTTATTAAAAAAAATGCATTTAGCAAGTTATGGGTGAAATTTTTAAATATTATAAAATAGATGGTGGCAAAGGAAGAATGTAATGTTGTGTTTGTGAGCATAAATTTCAGACCTTAAATTTGAATTTGGATTGATTTGGATAAATTTTACACAATTTTGTATTACATGTTATCCAAATTAATCCAATACAAATTCAAACCTAAGGCCTCCTAACAATGAAGTTCAATCTCTTACTATATTTAATAGTTTTGTTAGCAGTAGTTGTTATAGGTTTGGATGATGGCAGCTTTAGCTATCACATATTAAAATTTGTTTTGATATATAGTTTTTATCTAAGATAAATAAAGTTTTCTTGTAGAAAGTGGAGAGGTCAGGAGTATTTTTGTTGGCCTCAATTTACTCTTCATGATAAATGTTATTAAACTATACATGGAAGTCCAAGAAAGATTTTGCTTTGATTTTTTTTTTTTTTGGACAAAATATATAATTGTGAGACACACCTTACGGTAATGTGAACTCTAATATAATGAAAAAAAGAAAAGAAAGAAAAAGTAATGTATAAGATTTGAAAATATCCCTATGTTTACGAAACCCTACAAAAACTTTCACTATGATATAATATCCTACATCAATTAAATTCAATTGTCTTATAATTTCGAACCCTCATATTATATAACTCATGTGAAAATTCTCAAAAATACTTGTCGAACTCCTCAACATGCATGTCAAATCTCAAAGGATTTACAACTTCTAAGTTCATGACTTTTTTGAATATGAATCATATAAAATCTAAATAACTTAATTTTTACATTTATTTTTATTAGGTGATAACCTGCAGGCAAAGGAAGCAATGTAGACTACCAATTAACACATGATATATATATATATACACACGTATGTATGTATATGTATACGATATTGATTATGCATGTCCAATTTGAAGGCCTACATGGGAATGGACGTACTGTCTTTACCCTAGCTAGCCACGTAGCAAGCTGCTACCTGCTACCTACGTCCATGGCCATCCTTATATATATAAAATATGTGTAGGATGTGTAAGAAATAGGGACATGAAGAATTTAAGGCAAATCTTAGTATATGTATATATATTGATTTCATGTTTGTCGGTCCCATGTTGTAATAAATTAAATCCGCCTTTAGTTTGAAGGGTATGTGGTGGTGGTGGTGATAGTAGTAGGTGTAGGGTATGTAATAGGACTCCCCCACACACGTGAGACTGTCCTCTCATTAGTCCCATGGCCCTGATTTGTCATCTCTGCTGTCGTCCCACACATCTCCTATCAAGCTAGCTTCGGAAAATTAAGACCAACATGCGTGCATTATATATTAAGGCCTAAGGTTAATTGTCCCAACGGGCATTCATGTGATACCATGCCCCCTCTGTTCCCACCACCTACGTGCCTAGCTTCATTGGTTGTGAAAGGAATGATTGAGTGACACTGTGCATATATTATATGTGTGTGTGTATATATATATATATATAGTGTTGAGGGGAGGATCCACTTAGGATTACATATATTTTCCTTTTCGTATTCTTTCTCATCAAATTTTTTTCAAGAAAAAACATGCCGCATGTGGTCAGAATTTATCATTTTGATGCACATGATGTGTCGTTGAAAGAGTAAAATAAAGATGACGTCATTGAACAACTTGTATAAGTTATTTGTGCCTATGTCATAATGTTTTAAATAGTTTATTTAGGTTATATTTAGGGATATGGATATAGGTAGATTTAAAATAAAGAGAATTTGGACAAGTTTTTGGTATGTGGAAAATTTATGCAACTTTATTAAGATTCGCAATTCTAACTTGCGTTTCTTGGCTAGTTATGTATTTTTATAGTCGGCTTTTATCTACAAGTGTTTGATCCTAAAGTAGCAGCTACTAAACTTGTTCAACCCCAAATATTTGAAATCGCTAAAATGTTCTAACTCTTAATTGTTTGAGAACCTAGAATATATTTGAAATTATGAATTTAAAGTTTGTGAATTGAATTTATATAGATTTTGATAAAATTAATATAATTTTATCTTGTATATTGATGAATTCTACATACTATATTCAAATCCAACACTTGAAATAATCAAAATTCCCAAATGTGGGATGGAGTTTAAACTTTACATTTTAATTTATGCTCCAAAATAGGCTATGTGTGGTTCAAACCATAGCCACTCATTTGATAGCCAAGTGAGACTTTGGCTGAAACACAAATTTCAAAATTCATATTTCATTCAAGTCCTTTGAACACTTATTAATTAAAAATAAAAAAAATAGAAAAAAGAACTCATGATAATGAATGATTGACACTGTATTAGCATGGACTTGCGTTAAGTTGTACTTTTAATTCTTTTGATAAAAAATTCAAAAGAAAACCATTTCATGTGCGAGTGGAGAGGATCTATCATTTCAATGCACATGGTGAATTGGTGTCAGAGTAAAATGAGACTTATGTATGAAATTTCACACCGATATTTTCATATCACATAAAGTTTTAAGCGATCCACAACCAAAAAAAATAATAATTCTACCTTTAGATTGCATTTGAAAAATATAATTTTAAGATTGCAAAATTAAAATAGAACAATTTTAGACAAATTCACATGTAAGAATTTTATATAATTTTGTCCAAATTCAGTCTATTTCAATTCAATTCTAAATTTGCATTTTCAAATATCAACTTAAAATTTTAATTTATGTATTTTAACAATTTATTTTAAGTTTCTAGATCTCTTGTTTTCCTTTAATTTTGTTAAAAAATTTAAGAGTCTAGTTGTCTAGACGTGGTCAGCCCTAAAGCGGCAGGTGATAGGCTTGCTCAATCTCCAAATCTTTTAAATACCCTTATCTCGTGTGTTTGAAGTTTAGATTATATTTGAGAGTAGTAGATTTCAAACTTTAAATTTGATTTTTATGGATTCAGGCAATCAAATTTTTGTTATTAATTTATTATTATATTTTTATTTTTATTTTTATTAATAATTAAACATGAAAAAGTAATTCTTTTCATATTTAAAAAAAAAAATATTTTTCAAGGTTCAAATGGAGTCTTAAATAGTTAGACTTGTTAATTAAAAAATCACATTAAAAAAAAGGAATTAAAATAACTCGGGATAATGTTATTATTACATTATATTTATTTTTAATTCCAAGAGAAGCTTAGGTGAGAAATTCAAGGCGCTTTGTGATTAAATTTGTTACGACTTCATAATTTAGATAATATTTTAGTATTTAAAGTGGAGAAGGTAAAAAGGTGAATCTATTATTCCAATGAATTAGTCAAGTGTTCAAAAAGTTTTAGATATAATTATTTTTTAAAAAATAAACAATGGCAGAATTTTTTAAAAAAATTCTTAAAATAATAATAATAATAATAATAATAATGAGCTAGTCCCACATTGATTTTGAATAATATGTTTGGTTGTGCTCAATCTTCAGGTTTCTCACCGTTCAAAGTAGGCCTGGCAAAACGGGCCGGCCGGCCGGGTTTGGACGGGTCACTAATGGACCAGGTCATAAACGGGTCGATGTTAAACGGATCACACAAATGCCAACCCTAACCCGTCCGTTTAATAAACGAGCGGATAACGGGTCACCCGTTTAAAAATATATAAATTTTTTATTTTAAATTTTTTTAAAATTTCATATAAAATGACATTTTTTTTTTATAAAAAAAACTACATTTTATTTAAAAAAAAAAAACTCCACAGGTCCACCTCTTGTCGGCTGCCGGTTGGTCCCCTGCGAAGTCGAGGGGGGGGGGGAGATTGACGCTTGTGGAGAAGTGGTTTGTGGAGCTGGGGGGGGGGGGGTTGATGCTTGTGGCAGTGGTCCGTGGCACATGGAGGAGACGACGACTCGATCTGCTCAAGGTGTGGAGTGGTCTAAGTGGATCGTTCATAGGAGACGACGACTGGCAGGTCCGGCACGGCGGCACGTAGCAGCGCACCAGTCACCAGAGAAGAGGAAAGACTGCCTAACTGGAGAGGAGAGCTGGAGAGGATTAACTGAGAATCTGAGAGACAAAGAGAGTGAGAGCCAAGAGTTGAGAGCCGAGAGGTCAAAGACAACCCAGACGGCTAGCCGCCAGACGAGGAGATTGGAGACTGGAGTGGACTGTGGAGAGGCGCAGCGCGGGTTAGGGACTTGGGGTTACTGGGTTAGGGAGTCAGGAAGGGGAACTTTACATAGCCTTAGGGTTTTTTTTTTTTTTCTTTTAAGTGTGTGTGATTGTGAAGTGCGAACCGTGAGGGTGACTGGTGAGGCGTGTGAGAAGAAGGAAGAAGCACTAAACTGAAATTAACGGGTCACTCATCGGGTGACCCACCCAAACCCACTTAACCCGTGACCCGCCCAATTATTAAATGGGTTAACTTTCTTAAACTCGGACCTGTTTAAATTGGGCGGGTCCGGGTGACCCGACGGGTTATGACCCTTTTTGCCAGGCCTAGTTTAGAGCACTCGGGCCTTCGTTGGGCCATCACTTTGCAGGTAATGGGCTTAAAGCCCACGTAGCTTAAATTATGCTATGTCATCTCTCACTAGGCTTAGCCCCCAATTGGGTGTCTGCAAAAAAAAAAAAAAAGGGTAGACTTTCATAAAAATATATTTTATTAATACTCATACCAATAAATAGTGTTTGATTTACACTTAAATAAGTATTTTATAATTTTTTATATTTCTATTTTTAAAAAATAAGTACTTTTTTTAAAAAAGTACTAATCTAAAAAATAATTTTTGTTACTGCCAAAAATCATCTGGTTAATGCAAATTAATATTTGACCATGACCTTTTGCAAGGAATCGAATAAGAGAAGCTTGGCAGACTCGGGGTGTACTTTGAGGGTTCGCTCCGATACCTAAGTCAGGGACTGTGGGAGGATAAAATTGCAACAGTAAGAAAGAGTGAATGAGAATGAGATGCTTACCTTATCTCTGGATGTCTTTTTTATGGTTGCGGGTAGCATGCCCCTATAAAATTTGGCATTTATTTACTAGTTATTTTTATTGTGGGGGTTTCATCTTGGTTTAATGGTAATAATTGAAAATTAATTGCAAAACCTTGATTTTCGCCTTTCAGTAGTTTGTTTTTTCAATCTTATTTTTATGTCATATCAGTTGTCTCTCACCTTTATTCTCGTGTTAAAGAAATTTAGTTTGAAAATTTGAGAGGCTACTTTGAGCTGGTGGCTTTGGTTCAATCGAAGTGGTTTTGTGCGTTATTTGAGAAAATCAAGGCTCGGACATTTTTATAAGTTTTCACCCAAACCACGTGATTTATTCTAGGCCAACCTTGAGGGCCCCAGCTCAATCCAAGCTATTGAGTTCGGCCCATTTTGTGCTAATTGAAGGGCTTGTGGCTCAATCTGAGCCGATTAAAGAGGCTTTGGCTCAGTCCAAGCCGTTTGAGGGTTGATCAGCTCATCTGAGTCAAATTGATGAATCTCCAAGCCACTTAATGAGGTTCCCGCTCAATCAAAAAGTTGTATAAGGGGGGACTAGAAGCCTTGTATTACCATGGAATTTAATTTAAATATTTTTCCTTTACCTCAAGATTTGATCACTCTTTGGCTCACTTTGAGTCGGTTTGGTTTGATTTGAGCCAATTGACCCACTTTTGGCTCAATCTGAGTTGTTATTTTGTTTACTGAATAACTTTTTTTTATCTACTAAGCAACTCTTTTGCTAAACAGATTCTATCAGCTAAGCAATTATATCTGCTGAGAAACTCTTTTATCTACTTAGTAGTTTTTTTATCTACTGAACGACTCTTTTTATTTGTTGAGCAGTTATATCTGCTGAGCAACTCTTTTATCTGTTGAGCAATTCTATCTGCTCATCAATTTTATCTACTGATGAGTTGCTTTCTAATCTGCTGAGTAATTCTTTTGTTGAATAGATCTACTAAGCAGTTCTTTTATTTGTTAAGCAACTCTTTTATCTACTGAGCAATTCTTTTGTTTATCACATTATATCTTATGAGCAACTCTTTTATTTATTGAGCAGTTTTATCTACTAAGTAACTTTTTTATCTGTTGAGTAGCTTTTTTTTTTCATTTACTGAGCAGATTTTATCTGCTGAACAACTCTTTTATCTACTGAGTAGTTCTTTTGTTATGTAGATTCTATCTATTGAGTAACTCTTTTGTCTACTGAGTAGTTTTATTTGTTAAGTAGCTCTTTTATCTACTCAACAACTTTCATCAAGCATGCATTTTTAGGCCTCATGTGTAGTGCTCTTTGGATGGGTTGGGCTTTGATCAACTATGGTATTTTGTCACCTCATGAGCTGTGCTCATCAACTAGACATGTCTTCAAGTAGCAATGCTCATAAAATAGGTCATTCTTGCTAAACCATGCTCACCCCTGAGTTGCCTTATGAGTTGTGCTTATCAAGTAGGAATGTCTTCTGGCCTCATGAGCGGTTCTCGTCAAATGGGTCATTACAGATAAGTTGTGTTTACTTTTGGGTTTCCTCATGAGTTGTGTTCATCAAGTGGGTATGTCTTTGGGCTTCATAAGTGGTGCTCATCAGATGGGTCATTCTTGGTGAGTCGTGCTCACTCTTGGGTTGCCTCATGAATTGTACTCATCAAGTGGGCATGTTTTTGGGCCTCATACGCGATGCTCATTAAATACGTCATTCTTGGTGAGTTGTGCTCACTCTTTAATTGCCTCATGAGTTGTGCTAATCAAGTGGGAATGTCTTTGAGCCTTATAAGCGATGTTCATCAGATGGGTCATGCTCACTCCTAGCTTGCCTTATTGTTGGATATAAAGCTCATATTGAGTGGAACACATGCGATAAGAAAGCATGGTGAAGTAAAGAACAAGGAAGGAGGCTACAAGAAGAAATCGTCGACGATTTCGGTCGGGTTTCAATCTTCAGGATTGGCCTCAGTATTAAATTGTCGACAGTATTATTTGGCATAGATCACGGATTTTGAATCGGGAGATCAATAGATTAGGAGATTTGGAGGATTTTCCTTTGGGATTTACTATAGAAGTGTTTTGGATGCATTTTAATTCTTCTGAATGTATAAGGTTAGAATATAATCAATATTTGTAACCCTTGATGTAAGATTTTTGATGATTGATTGTGAAAAATCAGTTGCTTGCTCCTATGGACGGAGGCACATTACCGAACATGTAAATTCTTGTGTCGTGTGTTTTATGGCTTTGTTAATTATGTTTGTGTGATCATGTTTCTGTATATTCATTATTGGTTGCTTGCATTGCACATTCCAATTTGATTTGTGGTTTCTGTTGTGCATTGGCATTCAAAACTTTGTACATAACACTTATGAGTTGTGCTCATCAAGTGCAAATGTCTTTGGCCCTCATGAGTAGTGCTCATCGAATGGGTCATTCTTGGTGATTCGTGCTCACTATTGGGTTTCCTCATAAGTTATGCTCATCAAGTGGGCATGTCTTCGGGGTTCATAAGCAGTGCTTATCAGATGAGTCATTCTTGGTGAGTCGTGCTTACTTATAGATTGCCTCATAAGTTGTGCTTATCAATTGGGCATGTCTTCAGGCTTTATAAACAGTGCTCATCAGATGGGCCATTCTTGGTGAGTCGTGTTCACTGCTAAGTTATCTCATGAGCTATGTTAATCAAATGGGCATGCCTTCAAGCCTTATAAGAGGTGCTAATCAGATGGACCATTCTTGGTTATCCGTGCTCACTCCAAGATTGCCTTTTGATTTGTACTCATCAAATGGGCATGTCTTTGGGTCTCATAAGAGGTGCTCATTATTTGGGTTATTCTTGGTAAGCCATGCTCACTCCTATGTTGCCTCATGAGTTGTGCTCGTCAAGTGGGCATGTCTTCAAAAGTTTACTCAGCAATGAAGTTAGCTAAGATCTGCGCCTTTATTGTGAGCCTTATATTGTAATGGATATCGAATACCCCCAATTCAGCTAACCACTTCATCATCCTTCCTGATTACTTTGGGTGCTGAAGGGTTTGTCTCAAAGGCATGTTGTTGAACATGGTAACACTGTGTGCTTGGAAGTAGGGTCTTAGTTTCCTAGCTATGGACAAGAGTGTGAAGGAAACCTTCTTTATTGACGAGTAATTGATTTCTACTCCTCATAACACCTTACTTGTGTCATAACCTGCTCATTTTACACATTTTTTTTATATCAATAACACAAATGCCACATCCAACTCAACAGGCCACCATTCACCTGGACCCATGGGTACCAGGGATAAAACACAACATATAGCAGAAGCCTACGCAGTAGAAAATATACAATCATATTCATTTCATCATAACATACATCACAATGTACCAGAGTTACTACAGTCACTGTACTCCCATATCTACATCTCAAAAATGAAATCTAGGGACAATTCCCACAAAACCATAGTATCCCTACCAAAACTTACCCTTCCAAATAGGGCAAACAACTGATCTAGTTCAGCGGGGCCTTTTCCGCTCTCCTATCAGGGGCTCCTGAAAAATGTATGAATTTTAGGGGTAAGACACCTCTCAGTAAGGGAAATAAACTAATACTAGTGTGTGGCAATACAAGTAATCAGTGTTCTACATATAACATACATATCATATCTAATACTGTTTAACAAATCTGGGAAAACATACGTATATCGAAATCATGGCAGAACATACTGCATTTCATAACATAACTCATCTCATATCATAATAATAACATAAAAACATCTTGGTAGGTTAGCTGGCTGTTGTCATGTATTACCCCCATATGACTGGGTTGTGTGGCCCGAAGGCCGAACCTGACAATGATTGGCCGACCACTATCAAGTCAATAGTCTAGTCTGTAGGTCCGATGGGTCTACCCAAACTGGTCCGTACACCAGAGGCGATAACAGCACACTCCTCAAACATAACCACATCGACCATCCAATCTCACACCACTCTGTACAGCGACGTTAACACAGATATCATGATCACGAGGACCATGGACACATAATAGCGGTACCGTGCAAGTGCTAGCCTAAACCAAGACAATCAGGTTCTGATATCATATACATATACTGAAATTGTGATACAGAGATATATCATATCTTTCATTTTCACATTAATCATATCATTTTACATATATAAGTGTATCATGAAAATCATCGGCCCGTACGCCGGTATTACACATTATATCGTAGCTCGGCCACATAGCACAGCCCGTACGCTGGCACATCACATCACATAGCTCGGCCCGTACGCCGGCAAATGACATCACATCGCACGGCCCGTACGCCGGCAACTCACATCACATGGCACTGCCCGTACGCCGACAAATCACACAAAATATCATCATAAAAATCTTGGCCCATAAGCCGGTTTTCCCATCATAATAACCATATCACCACATTCTCAGAACAACACTATGTCACAATCATTACTACTCATGCCACACTAAACCAGTTTTCCACGTATACCACATATCATTATTTTCAACAGGGTTTTCTCAAGTATAAAACATATACATAACATATGTATTTTTTTTGAAAACGAGTGTCATAATTATATACATACATATTACAAAAAGAATTAGCTTAGTTTATCCCCTTACCTGATTCCTGAAAAGCCTCTAATAAAATTGCCCAGCACCATAGGGTTCCTAACTCAACACCCTGAAAATGAAAAATCTCAGAATTAAAGTTCAGTATTTCGAAGCATACAATATTTTCCTCAACCGCTAAAACTCAAATATTAGGTAGAAAGTTTTCATCCAAAAGCATTCAAGTTTAACACCTGAGGGGTTTCCTGACCAATATTCCGAAACTGAAAACCCCCAGTACTAAATTTCAGTATTTCCATGTGTATGACACTTCTTCTAACTAGCGCAAGACCAAATATGGCTTAAAAAGCCTTACCTCAACTTTGGGATGATTTCCAACTAACTTACTCCCACAATCCGCTCAAGCAAATTTGGAGAGAACTCCGCTAGGAGCGTCGTGGTGACTTCGGATCGTCGATCTGACGACTGGTGGGGCTGGAAACGTAGAGAGAAGTGAGAGAGAATCGTAGAGAGAGAGAGGAGAGAGAGAGTTTTCTTAAAAATATGACATTTCTCTCGGATTTTTCACTCTTATAAAACAGGATATCGTCGACGAGCCCAACCTTTGTCGACGAGTCCTTCACAAATTTCGTCGATGAGGCTCTGTATTCGTCGACAAAATTCAGGCTGCCTCTGATTCTCTCTCGGTATTTTCTCGTCGACGAAATCTTGTGTTCATCGACGAATTCCCTTAAGCCTTCGTCGACGAATACAGGGGATTCGTTGACGAAGCCCTGAAACTCCCCCTTTTTATTTTTCTCTTTTGAAATGCAACGTCGTTGACGAAGTCTACGGCTTCCTTCTGTTTCTGGTTTCCATTTCCCTTTCCTTATTATTTAAATTTCCTTTTAAATTCGGGTCGTTACAACTTGTGTATGTTAGTCTAACAAGGCTTACGAATTTTGTTTTGATGATAACGAAGGAAAGGATCTTAACATGTTTTGTTAAGATACGTTTCAAGGCTCAAAAGCTTTCATAAAAAAGGATTAGGCTCAAAAGTTTTTATAACAAATCAAGTCTCTAAAGGAACAAGCCTAAGTGTTTGTAAAGAAGCTCACATGAAGATTATGCTTGACACATTATGAAACAAAAGAGAATTGAAGAAATAAAAGCTTGGATTCAAAGATAGAAAAATCTGATAAAGCTTAAAGTATATTGAAGCTTGAAGAGAAGATGGAGTCAAAGAAAGACAAACATGAAGACTTAAGTGCTTAGGATGTCAAAGTCTTAAGAAGCCTTTATGTAAGTATTTCAAATAATTTCATTATGGATGCATAAAACTCTTAGGTTAATTTCTTGGATCTAGACACCTTTTAAAATACTTGGAAAATACTTTTATAAGGCCAAAAGTTATTTCAAAAAGGTTAAAATTATTTTTGGAATGAAAAGTACCGAAACAGGAATTTCCAAATTCTATTCTTTTTTTCTATATCCGCATTGATGTGCAATTTTATCTATTAACGAATTTTTATATTAAAAAATGATTAACATGAAAGTTGTAGGATTTTTTTTTATATTTCCGTTTATATTAAGAACGTCTAATTTCGAGTTGTATAGAAAAAGTTATAACCAAAATATTGAAGGGTGGTCAAAGTTGTCAAGCGACTGACCATATCTATTCAGGCGACTGAACAACAGACAAAACTTGTCCAGGTGACTAACCCATCAAAGCCCAGTCGACTGACCCTATACTGACTTCAAAAATACTCTAAAATTTATAGTCCAAGCGACTGACCCCTTAAGTCCAGTCGACTGACCCTTCGAAATTAAGATTTTTAAAAGTAAGGGGAAGTTTCCAAAATTGAGTTTTTGAATTCTAAACATTATGAAAACTTGGGAAACACTCCAGGTCACTTGGGGAACACGAAATACACCTTCTAAACTCTATAAATACCCCAAAGAAAAAGGATTTTAGATACCAAGAATTAAAATCAGCAATCAAGTCTTTTTTGCTTACAATCTTCAAAAGCTCTCTTGCTCGCATACTTGCTGAAGTTTTCTACTGAGTTTTGCAGATATTTTCTCACTGATCTTTGCACACAAATTCCGAATCTTCCAATCTAAGAAAGAACACGATGATATACACTTGAGCTTCATCTTTCTATATTGTTATTTGATTGAAGTATATTGTTTTCAATTGTATTAATATGCTATTGTTGAGAGTGTCTTTGTATACCAATTTGTTTCTTGATTTTCTTGACTATTCAAGATTTTTGAATCGTTGTACTGAATATGGGGTATCGCTTGGAGAGGAGTGTTCTATCGTATTGAAGGAGTATTGTAAAGGTTTGCTCTGCTTGTAAAGGAGTGGTATAGTGGAATCCTTAGGTGTGTTGCCTAAGGTGAGGTTGTAGGTGAGTATGGTCGAACCTCATAAAAATTCTGGTGTCTTTCTCTTTCCCTAAATCTCTTTAATTTTCTGCACATATATAAATTGCTTGGATGAATGTTTAATTTGAGAAAATTAACTTGTGATTGGAAATTGTAACGGGAGTATGTTGATTAATCTTATCGAAAACCAAAAAAGGAGTACGTTGATTGATCTTTGTGGAAACTAGATTTAATTTTTTCATATTTTAAAATTAAGCTTATCTTGTTGATTGGATTGACATATTCAAGAAGTAATTCTCTAATTTTGAATATCACTGCTGAAAGGTATTTTGGCAAATTGATATAGTTCATCCATACAAGATTAAACTTGATTGAGGCATTATCTAATCATACAAAGGATAGTTGGTTGTACTTGTAGAGTTGCTGAGTTTAATCTTGTAAAGTAAATTACTCTATTAAAGCTAGTTTGTTGAGATCTTGAGTGACTTTCAAATATATTGACTTGATAACATCATATTAATTTTTGGGTAATATAAACAAGGTGTTTGATAATAATTATATCAATATCAAGTTAAATTGAGTTGTGATTGTAATTAACTTAAAAGGGTTATACTAGATTAAAGTTTCCAAAGAAATTTTTAAATCCCAATTCACCCCCCCCCTCTTGGGAATACACCTTACTTTTCAATTGGTATCAGAGCGGAGTTATAGCAAATCTTAATTTAGAACCTATATAAAGATCTTTATGGCACACCTAGGTGTATCTCCCTTTGCTGAAGGTCAATCCTCTTATAGACCACCCCTCTTTTGTGGTGTCAACTATACTTTTTGAAAATAACGAATGAGAATATACCTGCAAACCATGGATTAGAAAGTTTGGAAAGTCGTCACACATGGTGACCTTGTCCCTACCAAAAACATAGATAATAAAGAAATACCTAAAGAGGAAAAAGGGATGACCGACAATGACCATAAGATATTGCAAGTAAATTCAAGTGCTATGAATGCTCTATATTGTGCTCTTAATGTAAATGAATTCAATAGGGTCATGACATGTAAATCAACTAAAGAAATATGGGATAAACTAGAGGTAACCTATGAAGGAACAGTTGAGGTTAGAGATAATAGAATCAACATGTTCACAAGTGAGTATGAGACCTTTAGGATGAACCCGAATGAAATCATCACTAGTATGTACCCTAGATTCACCCATATAATAAACTCCCTCAATGCATTAGGAAAGAATTACTCAACTTATGAAATGATCCAAAAAATCCTTAGAAGACTTCCACCGATTTGGGAACCTAAGGCCACTGTAATTACTAAAGGAATAAATTTGAAAAACACCTCCCTAGATGAATTAATAGATTCTCTACTCACTTATGAGATGACAATAAACGAAAGAAGTGAAAAATCTAAAAACAACGAATCCATTACATTTAAAGCTTCAAGTGAAAGCTCTAGTGATTAAGATGAAGAAGTGATGGATGTAAATGATATAGCCTTCATAACCAAGAAACTTGCAAAAATCCTTAGAAAGAAGAATAAACTTACAAGAAAATTCAGGGACTCCAAATAAGATGAAGATGAAACGAGTAAAAATGAAACTAAAAATGAACCCCCTACTAGTTATAATTGTAAGAAAGTTGGGCATAATAAACCGGATTGTCCACAACTTAAGAGAGATTCTAAGAAGAAAAAGAAAAAGGCAATAAAATCAACTACATAGGACAATATAAGTTCCAGTATTTCACAAAGTGAATCAAGTGACCAAGAAGTTGCTTATATTTGCTTTATGGCATGGGATAATGATAAAGAACGAAAGTTCCACATTCAAATCATTAAATGACTCATACAATGAATCTTGCTCATCTAATAAATTCAATTATGAGAGTATGTCATCTTATGAAGAATTACAAAGTGAACTATTCAAGGTTCATAAAATTCTAGTTAAAGTAATTAAACGATACACTTCATTGAAAAATAAGAATGAAGTTGTTATGAAAGAATTAGAATCTAAAAATCATGCTGAAAGAGAAAAGGATTTAAAAATCAAGAGATTAGAAAGTAAGAATGAAAAGGTGATGAAAGAATTGGAAGATCTAAGATCCCAAACTTCCATAGATAATGAGAAAGATTTATATATTTCTAAACTAGAAAACAAAATCAGAAAAATGTCTCAAAATCAAGAAAAGGGTAAAAATACACAAGACCTAAAAATATGTGATCTTGAAAAGAAAATTGAGGATCAAAATAAAATAATTTACAACTTCACTAGAGGAAAAGAAAATCTTGATAAAATGATTGGCGCACAAAGAATGTCCGTGAATAAAGAAGGCATAGAATTTAATGGAGTTGAGAATATAAGAAATACGAACCTCTACATGGGGTACTTTGTAAAAGCATCTAAATACTATGCTAGCATCTCTTCAAATGTTTACGCTCACACTACATGCTTCCTATGTAAGAAGAAATGACACATTAAGTTTAAATGTCTATTAAAGAGAAAGGATGTGAAAATTAAGCAAGTTTGGAAAGTAAAAGAATCAACTCTTGTTAAACCATCTGGACCCAAGAAAGTATGGGTACCTAGATAAAAAATCTAGTTCACAAACTGAGGACTCCAAAGATATTAGAAAATAAGAAAGCTAAATCTATACTAAAATGAAAAGGGATGTCTCCATAGCCTACAAGATTCAAGACAGCCAATTCAAATATAAGAAGAAAATTTATCCTTGTTCAATATATTGAAAGCTACTTAATCCAATTTAATACAAGGATATAGAACTAGTTGAAATGGAAAATCTTAAAAAGAGTTTATGAGCTTATTGATGGCTATAGCATTGAAACAAATGAATACAAAAATGGTATTATTGGTCTCAAATCAATAAAGCTTGGATTGTACAAAGCTTATCTTCAACATCAAAGAAGTCATTTTCTTAAAAAAAAAAAAAAAAACAATTTAGAAAGTCATTTGAAGCTTGATAAAATGATAAATCAAAAGAGAGAGATTGAGTTGCAAAATTAAAATAACTTGCTAAACATGAGCATGTTATGATATTGATGATATTGATATGATATTGGTATTATTCTTGATATTGGTATCCATGAGCACTTACATGAAATTAATTGACATTTGAGCATAACATGATAAATTTAAAAGCATGATTGGTAATCGTGACATCTTCATGAATACATAGTTTATATTTTAAGAATGAAATTCGAAATTTATTGAATATGAAAAACATTTCATTCAGGGGGAGTTCGACTTATTAAGTAATGACATCATGATTTTTGATTACTGGAGATTGTTGAAAATTATAATATACAATCCTTTGTATTTTATCATGCTACTTTGGAACTTGTTGTCTATCTTTTAATGCACGATGAATGCAAATTTTTGCTTATGATTGCTCTTTGCCTTAGCATTTATATATTTTCTTAATATCTTACTTTTTTAATTGATGTCAAAAGGGGGAGAAGTTTTAGGCAAAAATTGAGCATGCCACTAGCATGAGATTGCATACCTAAGCATGTATATTGGCTCACTATAAATTGAAAATTTGAGCATGACATTGAAATTAATATGAAATTAATCTTGATATTACAAATATTGTTAAGATGTTTATTGTAAGGGGGAGCCTTATTAAGGCTTACTCAATTTTGTACTCTTTGTTTGTCATTATCAAAAAGGAGGAAATTGTTGGCCTAACAAGACTTACAAATCTTGTTTTGATGATAACAAAACAAAAGATCTTAACATGTTTTGCTAAAATACGTTTCAGGACTCAAAAACTTTCATAAAAAGAGATCAAGCTCAAAATTTTTTATAACATATCAAGTCTCTAAAGGATCAAGCTTAAGTGTTTGTAAAGAAGCTCACATGAAGATTATGCTTTGCCCATAATGAAACAAAAGAAAATTGAAGAAAGAAAATCTTGGATTCAAAGATAGAAAAATCTGATGAAACTTAAAGTATATTGAAGCTTGAAACCAAGATGGAGTCAAAGAAAGACAAGCATGAAGACTTAAATGCTTAGAATGTCAAAGTCTTAAGAAGCTTTTATGCAAGTATTTCAAACAATTTCAATATGGATGCATGAAACTCTTAGGTTAATTTCTTGAACCTGGATTCCTTTTAAAATACTTGGAAAATATTTTTATAAGGTCAAAAGTTATTTCAAAAAGGTTAAATTATTTTGGAATGAAAAGCACCAAAATAGGATTTTCCAAATTCTGTTCTTTTTCTATATCCGCATCGATGTGCAATTTTCTCTATCAATCGATTTTTATCTTCAAAAATGGTAAACATGAAAGTTATAGGATTTTTTTCTTAGCTTTCTGTTGATACCAAGACCGTCTAATTTGGAGTTGTATAAAAAATGTTATGACTAAAATATTGAAAGGTGGTCAAAGTTATCAAGCGACTGACCATATTTGTTCAAGCGACTAAACAGCAAACAGAACCTGTCCGGGCGACTAATCCATCAAAGCCCAATCAACTGACCCTATACTAACTTCAAAAATACGCTGAAATTTAAAGTCCAGGCGACTGACCCCTTAAGTCCAGTTGACTGACCCTTCGAAATTCAGATTTTTAAAAGTAACGGGATGTTTTCAAAATTGAGTTTTTCAATTCTAAATATTATGAAAACTTGGGAAACACTCCAAGTCACTTGGAGAACATGAAATACACCTTCTAAACTCTATAAATACCTCCCAAGACAAAGGATTTTAGATACTAAGAATTAAAATTAGTAATCAAGTCTTATTGCTTACAATCTTCAAAAACTCTCTTGCTCACATACTTGCTGAAGTTTTCTATTGAGTCTTGCTGATATTTTCTCACCGATCTTTGGGCACAAGTTTTGAATCTTTCAATATAAGAAAGAACACGGTGATATACACTTGAGCTTCATCTTTCTATATTGTTATTTGAATAAAATATATTGTTTTCAATTGTACTAATCTGCTCTTATTGAGAGTGTCTTTGTACACCAATTTGTTTCTTGATTTTCTTAACGGTTCAGGATTGTTGAATCATTGTACCGAGCGTGGGGAATCGTTTGGAGAGGGGGCTCCACCCTAGTTGAAGGAGTGTACCGAGCATGGGGTATCGCTTGGAAAGGAGTGTTCTATCCTATTGAAGGAGTGTTGTAAATGTTTGCTTTACTCGTAAAGAAGTGATATAGTGGAATCTGTAGGTGTGTTGCCTAAGCTGATGATGTAGGTGGGTATAGCCGAACCTTGTAAAAATCCCAGCATCTCTCTCTTTCCCTAAGTCTTTTTAATTTCCTGCACATATATAAATTGTGTGGATGAATGTTTAATTTGAGAAAATTAACTTGTGATTGGGAATTGAAATGGGAGTACGTTGATTAATCTTTGCGGAAACCAAAAAGGAAGTACGTTGATTGATCTTTGCGGAAACCAGATTTAAAAGCTTGCTGAAATTTCTAATTTGTTTCATATTGTAAAATCAAGTTTATCTCTTTGATTGGATTAACATATTCAAGAAGTAATTCTCTGATTTTGAATATCACAGTTGAAAGGAATTTTGACAAACTGATATTAAATAATCATGATCTTAAATACAAGAATATTTTGCTTATAAGTTTATCTACGTAAGTAGTACAAATTTTCAATGAAATTTATATTTATCTCACCATGATTTTGTGTACATAATATTATGTGCAAATTACCTAAAAAATAAAACTCAATATTATATAAAAAGTTTATTTATATAAATTATTATTTTATGATAATTTTCGTTTAAATTAAATTAGGCACATGCATGACACGTGTTGTGTGGCTAGTCAAATAAAATGTGGTTTATTTACCTTCCGACAATTAAAAATATATGGCTTTTAGTCCATACAATTCCATTGGGCCGTTAATTCGTTGAAGAATTCTTCCTATTAATTTTAGCCCAAAAAGCCCAGAGGAATTTGCTGGAAAGCAGCCCACATTCGTTGGTTCGAATGGGCATGCAAATCCTTCTATATTATGGGCCGGCCCAAGAAGTAAGACGGTTCATATCGGGCCAGGCCTTCGGCCTGATCGTGGATACATACACACATTATTTTTTGACACATAGTTGAACAATTTCTGAGTGAAGGTAGGCCCAATTGCTCCTACCTTCCGATCGATCACCGACCTCAGAGAAGATGTGACCAACCCCACAACTCCTTTCTCGATCTCATGCAAAATCAACTCAAGATCTTCTATTACGTACTAAGCTTTCCTATGATTTGCCCATATTCACGTTCATAATAAATGTCTTTCAAGTTTTCTTTCTGCAAATGATCGTTATGAGCAATGAACACAAAAATGCTACTGTGCTGTAGCCAGCGGATTCTACATGTCTATTTAAAAATTTAAATTTAAAAGAAATAATTAAAAACTATATAAATAGTAGAAGAATTATGAATATTGTAAAGATATATCAATTCACTCATTATCTATTATTGAAAATCATGTATGATATAGTGTAGGTATGAGATACGATAATTGTGTTGCTTCGAAACAAGCATGCATATGGTGGCTCCTGTTCTTGACATATTTATATATGAATAATGTAGCAATGCAGGCTTGACTCTCAACTCAATCCCTGCCTGCTCAATTTAGTAAATTTACCCATCAATTATTTTCACCAATAATAAGATTTCAATGCTTCCACATGCCTGCATGTGATCACCTCCTCCATATACAATATATATTAGTAATTATGCAAGTATCTTAGTTAATTGCTTTCCTAATATATATATATATATGGGATTAGTGCAAGTGGTATTAAACAAAAGGTTATTGTTTAAGAGCCATGCTAGGAAATTTAATTTTATGTATTAATATTTTTTGGTAAAAAAATGCCTAGGGAATGAGTGAAAGTTAAAAGCTTACAAGATAACAAAAGAATTTTCTCATTCATGTATATGCTTTGTTTTGGTCCAGTAAAAAGAAAGTAAAGAAAGCGGAAAATAATTTATTTTATTTTTTTTGATAATGTGATTTTTTTGAAAAAAAAAAAAATTAAAGCAGAAAATTGAAAATGGCCAATTGGGTTTTCTATTCTGTACAAAACCTACAAGAAAAAGGGGTGAAAAGATTTTTTTTTTTTAAATAAAAAATTCCCCATTAATTTCCTTTATTTATCCAAATGAAAATCTAGAGGTATACACGTATCTTTCTTTCTTTTTGCTTTTCCTTCTTTTCCAATATTTTTTTTTCTTCCTTTTTTTCAGATTTATAATTCATTTTCATGGACATGCACCAATTTAATCCAAAAATTGAAAGCTATTAAGTCTTGATTCCACATTCTCTGCAAATATGCTACCAATCCTCTGGTAATGCCTTGGACCAATTACTTGCATCAACATAGAATGATGACCATGCATGTGAGGAGTAGTAGTTGAAGTGAATTAGCGGCTCAGTCTGCAGAAGAGGCAAAGCTGAACATAAGTCTTTCTTTCGTATTAAAGGTTTGGGATTGAAGGTGAGCATGAGTCGTACAGTGATGTGTAGACTGGTCCCAAAAGGGGAAGGGGAAAGGTAGGGTGTGACAAACCGAGTAGGACAAAATGGGTTAAATCAATTTCAAAGCTTGATTAAGGCCAACCCCATGATCCAAGATACCCTCTTCTCCCTTCTCATTAAAATACAACCCTTCTTTTTCTTTTTAAGATTTTTAACTTTTAGAGGCCGCAAGAAAGAGAATCTGAGGAAGGATGATTGGGCAAATGAATACATATATAGTTATAGAACAGCAGGTGCACCCCTCCCTTCAAACATGCCAAAGTTTAAGGGACCTGCTCCTCCCCCTCTTATTCTGCATTAACTCTGTTTCTTAAAAAAATACATGTATGGACAAAAAAGCTAAGCCCTTTCTTCAATATGTATATTGCAGAGCTTATGATTGATGCGCTAGTGTATCTACAAAAGAAAAAGGGCCACTGGGATTCTTTCTTCAGTTTTAATTATTGGCTCTTTGAAGAGTTTAGAGTTCATGTCATGTACCCCTTTAGGTAGGCTACGAGTTTTGGAGTACCCGGGAAAATTGCCCATTTGAGTGGAAACTCTGAATCGATCGAGAAATCCCCGTTTGGATTTGATTTGTAGCTAGCAAGCAAGAAGATCTTCTGCCTGGAGGAATTTATTGGCCCGATGGATTGGAATTTGGAACTCAAGGATAGGACTGGAGACCCTCAGAATTAAAAACAACATCTAACCCGTCACTGATGACACTCTGCCGTGCTACGAAATCAATTAATCTCCCCTTCCCCTGTTTGCTCACGGAACGGAGTTACTGGAGAAACAGGGGAGCTCTGATTTGGAAGCATTTGTTCGTTTTTTTTGGTTCTTCTTGTTTTGTTTTGTTCCCTTTTCTTCTGTTGTTGTTTCTTTCGCCATAAAAAATGTGATTAAAATCTTCTTGCTTAGGTTGTTCTGGGAAGCAATCTGAGATTTGATTATGAAAGGGGAACACTTTAGTCTTCCGAGGACTGCTTGTCTGTATGTACATGCATTTGATCATTACTGTGGATCGCCAGATTAATCCAAATTGAAACTTCAAACTCAAGCACCATTGGGTTTAAACCTAGTTAAATCCTCCTCCATTGCTTCCAAAATCACTTCTTAATTTTGCCATTGGTACGGAAATGACATCTGTTCGTAGTTTGCTTGCTGATTCTATCAATGATCACACTGAAAAACAGTTTTGCAAGATTGAAATTAAAATGCTTTAGAAATTAAGTTTGATTTCCATATAATTTCTTATAAGGCAATTAAAGCATAGGACTTTTATGTGCAGAGGCGAGTCTTAAGCTTGAAAGTGAAATATATTAATTTTATTAGAGATACATATATATTTTCCATTTTTTATTTATTGTGTATTTATTATAGAACAGATATTTAGGAATAATTTGCGATCCTCTTTTTTTTTTTTTTTGATTACGCACCGGGTTTTCACATGTCCGTTTTACGATTCACATGACTAATCCTGCGCCCCTTGAAGCCAACCTCACAACTTCAAAAGGAGCTAAATTTCAGGAATCCAGAGGTGGAAACGAAATAATTTGGGATCCTTGACTCATGTATAAATATACCTTTATATTGTTGAATAATGAATATAGAAAAATCCCCTTATTCAATTTTAACATGGTAGCAGAGCAAAACCTATTTTTTTTTCCCTAACCTTTCTTGTCGTCGCCCCCTGTTTATGAACACACGCAACGGGAACACGTTGTTGCACACGCAACATGCTTCTGTTCGGTGACAGACATCCCTCTCGTCGTCATCGTCTTCACCGAATCAGCGAGCACGCTGACACTCTGATCACCTTTGGCTTCTCTAGTTATTCTCCATTCCGGCGTCGTCTTAGTCTCAGTCATAGCTTCGCCGATGTTTTTTTTAGTTCTCAGCCGCAGTCTCTCTCTCTTAGTTTGGCGAAGCAGCAGTCAGTGCTTCTCCCGTCTTCTTCGGTAGTGTTTCAGCTGTCGTCGCCTTTGGCGCTCGCGGCAGTCTCGGGTTGCCTTTTTCGGCGATATCTCTACTTTGTTCCGGTTGTTTGCTCTGAGAACCTCTTCTCAATTCGACGTTCAGTCTTCGTTCGATGTTCTTCCTCCTCTGCACATGTCATTGTTCCCTGCAAACGTCATTTGGCATTCGAACCTCATCATCGTCGTCGTGGTCGTTCCTCACTGCACTGACGTCGTCATCGTGCTTCTCTGAATATTGCTTATCTGCAATTCGTCTCCGGCTATCTCCCGTGGTCTCTCTCCTTTCCAGCCTCACTGCCCATCTGGTTCTCAGTTTGTCCCGTCGTCTCGACTGGTGTCTTCCAATGTTTTGGGTTGCAAGTCTATCCCGCCATCCCAACTTCATCTTCTCCAACGTCCGTCTCTCTCGGCTAGTTTTCTCCAGTATCATCAGTGCTCACAGCAGTTTCTCTAGAGCTTTGTTATCCCCTCTGGCGTGCTCTCTGTCTCTTCAATGAGCTCTGGGTAGTTTCTGGCCAGACCTGCCTTCTTCAGGCTCATCCCAGTGCATTGTTCATTCTCCGGCGTTGTATATGTTCTCCAGCATTCTTATATTAAGCAATCGCTGAATTTGACTTTCAGTTCTTACAACGAGATTATCAAATCGAAGGTTTATGTTTTTTTTTTGCCGTCATAAAGATCAGATCTGACCCGATTCGGCGGTTTGATTCATCAGAATTGATCTGACATTATGTCCAACATCACATCTAGTTCTTCAATGGCTGCAAATACTGTCACAGGTTCTTCAACTTCTTCTGAGATTGTTGCATCTGGTCTCACCAGCGAACAATACCGTCAACTCTTGGATGTTTTATAGCCCTTGAACACCAACTCTGTCAATTTTGCTTGTAACCTTGCTTCTTGTCATTCTACTTCCTTTTCTAATACGGAATGAATTGTTGATTTAAGTGCCTCCGATCATATGACTTCTAATTTGTCTTCTTTTGCTAATATTACACTTCCTAATCAGTTATGCCCCATTAAGATTACAAATGATGACAAT